>NC_133976.1:27409680-27748252 GCF_047716275.1 Strix uralensis | reverse complement strand
CCCATTGTGCACCTTGGCTTTAAAAAATAATCATCACAGAACTAGGATAATTTGTGTGAAGCAATAGGTCATGCTTGTTAACAGAACAAGATCAAAGTATCTAGTCCTTTTGAAGAGCTGAATCCTTCTTTCTAAAAGGATTATTTCAAAATCCAAAGCTGGTCTGCTGTAGTGAATGATCATAAAGCAGTCCAACAGCACTATGACTGTGATTATCCTACAAATGTTTAATGTTATTTTCCTTTCCATTGATGGGACGGAAAGCACAGGTGCAGACACAGAAAACTCATACACATCTTACTCAATGAAGTAAAAATCAAGCTAGTTCTCATCAGATTGTTTTGGTTTAGCTTGCAAGGAAACAAAAGAAACAAATGTTGTTTGGTTATAATCTATTGCATTTATAGCATAGTTCCAAATACTTTTTTTTTTTTAAATTTTTGTCTAACATAAATCATTTCCAAACCTACACAATCTACCAGCCCACCTACATTTCTCAAATCTTCTGCTTTAGTCATCTTACAGTTTGAGTCCTCTCATGCAAGAAGACGACAAATTGTTGCTAAAAATGGCTCCACAGCAAAATTTATTTCAGTAAACTTGGTGGTCTAGCAATATGGAAATACCTTAGATTACCATAACCACCTTTCACACCAATTCTAAAATTTCTTGTAGAATCATACAAAGCAGACTTCCATGACAGCTACTCAACAAGTAGATTTACAAGATTCAAAGAGCTTGTAAAGTTTTGCTTCCATTTTACTAATCTAAAACTGGATTAGCTTCTTCAGCTATTCTATTGTACCTATACTACAAGCAGGACTGACAAACCATTTGTTGAAGGAGAAATGCTTCAGAAAAGAGTTCTACCCCAATAGCAAAACTTCCCTGCCATCCTATGCCCAAGAGACAGTGTCACAAACTACAGGCAGAAACCCTTAGCAAGAAAACCCAAACTTTTAGTCACATTTTAGCTCCTAGGCAAAGCATAACAGAAAGCTATCAAAAAATTAAGCTGGGGAAAAAAATGCTTAGCCAGATCATAGCTTTCTTCTGCTATGCTATCATCCAAGAATGTTTAAATGTTCAGACAGATCAGTCCTAAACCACATACACTTTCATCACTACGCAACAAGAACCCAAATCCAAAAAAATACACACACATCCAAAGGAAACGTATAATGTAAACAAAACAACTTCCTTTACAAACTGGCTAGCAAGCGCTGTGATAACTGCTATTAATTAACAAATACTAAGCACTTTATGGCTATAGCGCACACCCACATAACAGCATTCCTAAGACAGATGCTGATATAAATTCACTTTAGCCTATAAATGCTTACAGACAAACATTTAGTCCACCAGGAAGTTACCATTGTTGCGTTCCCCTGAAACAATCTGTGAGCATGCTCCATATCTGTCTGCAGCTGGAAGCAACACACTGGACGATACTTTTCTCAGACTTTCAGAATCCGTCTGTATAATCTAAAACACATGCATGAGAATTGGTACAAATACATTTTCAACTAATTTCTATGCAAAAAGTTCCTGCTAAGCCAACTTGCATAGCATGGTATCAAGTATATTAGAGATACAAGACATAGTGTATTGGAAAATCAGAGTTGTGTGTGTTTTCAGATCTTAGGCATAAACCTCACAATTCATCTAAACTATTCTGCCACGCTGATAAACCTTGACAAACTAGACAGCCACAAAAGAGAATTAACATAGTAACTCAAGATGCAGGTTGTGAACCAGTAACTGCAGGTCTGCGGCAATCCAGCTTTTGTGTTGAACTAGTACTTCACATTCAAGTTTGTGCTTGTGTTCTCTAGTCATGTATCCTGCAGTGGTGAGTGAACACATCACTACTTTCAATAACAAGGGCGATTCGGGTTGAACAAAGACTAGCAAGGCAAAGCTTACAGAAACTAAGGCTACCAAAAAAAAACCCTAATATTTTATTCTCAAATTCTTAAGAAGAGGGTGGGGAAGAGTTTGTTTTTCCTCACAAAAAAAAACAGAGGGGGTTAGCTACAGACCCTGCTCATTTTCTTCTGGCCCATTACTACAGACAGAAAGAACTAAAAAGGGCAAACACAGCCAGCGTGTGTGGTATCTCTACTGAACATGACTTTCAAAAAGGGCCAAAGTACACCTACAAAAGGTGGAGAGGATCTATTCAAAAGCAGCTAACCGTCTAGGTTGTAGACCCTAAGGGCAACCAGGTCAGCAGAATACAGCTGTATGGTGAAAAGGCAACAACACTGCCAGCCCCTGTGAAAAGCTCAGAGTATTGTAAGCAGCAAGAAACTTAACAGCTTCAATACTGTATTAGAAACCAAACTTAATGGCCAGTTGTTATGAGACCCAAGTCATTAGCTTGGCCTAACTTCATCCCAATCCCAACTGAACAGCTGGCCTAGAGCAGAACTATTTCAAGGGCCCCCAGTTACAAACATGGCAGAAGCATGAAAAGAGTAAGTAAGCCTCAACGGTAGGGCCCAAGTCAAAAGCGAGCTCTCCATTGCTTCTGGATCTTACTCCTACTCGTGCCATGCTCCCCTGTGTCCTTCACAGAAGGTACCTCAGAATCCCAGGGAGATTCAGCATCGTCCCCTTCCTCTGCTCCCACTGCTGGTAGGGCACCTACAAACAAGGTAAGAAGTGAGACACTGAGTGTTTATATTTCACTCTGCTTTTCCCCCATCAATCAAGCCCTGCATCCAAAAGATGCACAGTGGTTCTATTGCTGAGGACAAACTAAGTAGTGTTATTCAAGTGTTTCTTCACACCCAGCCACATCATATTAATTCCTTTACATTGCCACCTCCTCTTGCCTCCTTTCCAGGAGGAGATGGCTATGCACAACAGCTGACACAGCTACAAGCAACACCCAATGCATCTGGGTAACATTCAGGAAGAGACTCCAGCATGCTGCAGTTCTGTGGTACACAGAGTTTAGGCCACCTGCTCTCCAGCCTACAGCTTCAGAATTTGGCATTTACTACCACCTTCCACTGTACTGGAGGTACCATAGAAACACTATCCAAAACATCCTCACACTAACATCACTAAAATTATCAAGAAACAATGCTCCTTTTGTAGAGCTACCAGGAAAGATCTTCATCGGCACAGAGCTGTTACTCTGCACCTTCCCAGAAACTAGACACCTAAGCATTGCCATTTAAAAATGCAGCAGAGGCTCACAGCTCAAACACCCGAAACAGCAAAAGCCATTCCTATCTCAGAGGGTTAACATCCAAATCTCTTCTCTACCAGATGAACATAAGGCTCAGTCTCAGTGGATTCCTGGTCAGATTAGACTAACTTAATTTCTCTGTTTTAAGCTACTCCATTAGGTAAAACTGATTCAGGATTCACTCGTGCGGAGACATGCACACAAAGAAGGGGGAAGGAGCTAGAGACCAGTAGGGCATTGAAGTGCTAAGGCTTGGACAACAGGCCCAAGCCAGAGTTGACATATAGATAAATCCTGTATATTTTGTAAGTTTCTCTTAGCTTCCTCCTTGCGCCCTGGCCAGGCTCTGGGGGAATCTAATGTGAGATTGAAGCCAGATATTTCCGCTTAAAGCAAAGGTGCCAGCTATTCTGGCTTGCTGATTTTTGGGTAGATAAGGCTGGACCCACTCGCAGTGACTTTGGATGCCTCACCTATGGGTGGACACACCATGTAGGATTTCCCACTTGCCAGGACAGGCTCTCCAAATCCTCGCTGTAACCGGGGCTCCCCAGCGACTGCGGATCTGGATGATGGTAACGTATGCAAGTGGTGATGGATCCTTCTTAACCACAATTCTCTCTCATGTAGTAATGATTTGATGCATTACCCTGTATTTTCCCATTTGTTTGCTTTAAGTGCATTATTCTGCCTTTTCTTACTGTATGTTTTCTGTATTACTCTGTTACATTATTTACTTATCCACAGTAAAGCCTGCTCTTTTCACTCTGGTGTGCTGAGTTTAATTGGTATCCTTAATCAGCAAAACAGGCATCTACCCCAGAAGAGGGCAGCTGCTGATTCCAGCCTCAGCTCCATTTACCCTATGCTAAATGCATACTTATGGTAACGTGCATAGAAACAGAAGACCATGTATAGGCACAACACTTCAATACAGCAGGTTCTGCCAGGCCCCTCTGTGTAGCATTTGATCAGCAGCTACACATGCTCTGGTAACATCTACCACGCCAAGCTACTCTCTGGAGACAGACAGTAGAAACAGTGCCCTCTCCTCCTGCTCTGAGACCTGCGGTGAGTACCAATGTTTTCAACTCTGAACTGGTAATGCTTTCAAGCACACACATGTGTGGCATCAGATAGACCTTCTACACTTAAAAACTGGACAAGGTGAGGCACTAGGACAGAAGACCTTTCTCTCAGCTTGACTCAAAATTTTTCCAGGTTTCAGCCAAGAGCAATCACAGCTTTTCAATCCAACAGTGTGGGCCAGAAAGGGGAATACTACTGTCACACCCAAGACACTCTAATCCTCCTTCTCTTTTTCATCTGCACATTTTGTTTAGATCGCTTCAGGGAGAACACAGCAACAAAAGCAAGACTGACACTTGCTTCATATAGCATAGTTTGGAATCCAACGCCACAATTTCAGTTCTTCAAGAATGGATGAAAAGGAACAGAAGTTGCTTTCCTTCTTTGTCAGTGCCCACTAGGGTTCACAGGCAAGGGAAAAATTTCTTATCTCGGAAGTCAATCACCATTTTGGTTCATTTACTATGCATTAATATTTATAGAGGAAGAACTTGGATCAGTATTTACTAACTCATTTCTCTCACCAGCATTGTCTTTTGAAGCATTGTGGACTTGATGGCTGTCACTACAAACAGAATTTTTCACACCCTCAACAACTGCAGTTTGTAGGTCTTCACCAGTGTCTCCCTTCTCCTGCTCCTCCTCTTCCCATTCAGGTGATTCTTCCTAAAAGAGATTGACCAAAACAGCTGGAAAGAGCAGAAACAAGCACTTTCTTCGCCATCTATCGACAACTCGAAAAATACTTTTCTTGTATAAGAAAAAGTGGAAACTTTTTTGAGCTTTGTTTTACACGGCCTTCAGTTTTTCCATGGGAATCTGTACAATTAGACGGCAATGCCTAATGTTCTAAGTCTCACCCCTGGTTCTCCAAAGCCCCTAAGCAGCATCTCCTCATGTCAGTCTAAGTCTAGCTTCATTTAAATTACATCATTCTGAAACATTTCTTCTTTTCCCCTACTTTTCTCCAACAAAAATCACTATCTTTTTTCAATCTTATTCAAACTTCTTTGATTGTGAGGAAACACCGCTTTCAGCCATCACCCCGTGAATTTTACTAACTGGCAGTAAATCTTCACAGACAAAATCTGTACATACGACTGAGAAAAATTTAATTGATTCCAGAAGAAGTCTAACGCCTATTCTTTCTCCTGCAAAACCACTGTAACCAATAGAAAAAAATTATTGAAAATACTGCCTGATGCTATTCTTATACCTAAGAAACGGCTTTGGCTAGAAGACAGACATTTTCTAATATCAAAAAAGGATGATCAAAAGACAGATATATGTGAAGAATAAGTGTTAACAGAAATCCAGTTTCCCATTTGTTTCTTATCTATATTACCCTTAGAAAATACCCTTGTGATTCAATCATCCCTATATACTTACTTTGGTGCTTGAGCAAGATGCTGTCCTTAAATTTTCTTCATGCCTATTTAAGTGCAAGTTTTCATATTCTTGTTTCGGTGTTTCACAGACTTTATCATCTACTTCTTCATATTGCTCTTCTTCAGTATCTTCATCACTCACACATTCAAGAACAACAGAGTTTGGTCTTTGACTCTCAAGCCTCGGGTTTTTTGTAGCTGACCAAGAATTGTTACCACTTCCAAAGCCATCACCGAGGCTTGACTTTTTCTCCTTAAGACCACAACTATCTGCGAAAGGCTGAGGTGTCTCTTCTTTCCAGTCTGTCATTTCAGAGTCTGCAAAACAGGAGTCAGCATTTTTGTGAAACTTCTCCTGAATCATGCTTTTCCTGTTCCGACTTTCTTGTGTACCTTGCAAATTATTTAGATTTTGAAAAACAGCTTGTTTTGGTACTGACTTGCAAGATACTTCATTATTCATTATCTTTGGAGACATGGCAGTTATATTTTCTTGCACCCTTTCATAACACCCAGCTATAAAAGATACAGGAGTATCAACAGATTCTGCCACCTTTTCATCAAGTTCTTTACTTATTTTATCATCATCACAGACATCTCCAGTTCCACACTGAGCTTCCCCTTCATATTTAGTGTTACTAAAATACTCCAGTTTCGGATTAATTTCCCCTTTAGGTTCTGTTTTCTTCCCCTGCTCCTCCTCCAGTATGTCATTAGACTGATTTTCTTCATCTTCCAGATCTTCCTCCTCCTTTTCATCTTGAGTAAGATCTTCATCCTCCTCTTCCTCTCCCTCTTCCTCCTCTCCCTCCTCTTCCTCTTCCTCCTCTTCCTCCTCATCTCCATTGTCATTTTCATCATCTTCCTCCTCCTCCTCTGATTCTTCTTCCTCCAGGTTGCTTGCATCCGAGACATCTTGATTCAACAATTCTTCACATTCTCCTTTGTTCAGATTTGCATCCGACGGGGTTCTTTGTTTGAGGCTTTTCTTTGGGGACTTAGGACTTTCAGTTCTAGAACCATCACCATCATCTTAAAGCACAAGAAAAGGAAAAATGCATGTAAACAAAAGGAGTTATGTAAATAGTAATACACATGCTACCAGATTAATGCACAGGAGAGAAGTCATCTGGGAATGTCTGGAAAAGGAACCAGGTAAGGAATGGGCAGGATGGAGAAAGGACTTGAGCAGGGACAGAAGCTTACAAGGGGATTAATATCTCTATTTTAATGATATGACTTATTTTTTTTCTGAAATGACTAAGTGTTGTGTTTTCAAAATGCTACTTTTCTTATTTACTATAGAAAAAAAATTATAAAAAAAACTATTTAGCAAGTCTACTTTTATGTATCAGCATATCATGCAATCTTTTCCAAATAGCTTACTGTTTTTCCTGAACTGCTGTGAAGCATTCATTAACAGTGTCAAGTTTGGCTTCTGCAGCTTCTGTAAATAAAGATTTATTTAAGCAAAAAAAATATATTTTTTTAAAAACAACAACAACAACAAATCCTTTGTTCACATCAAATCTTGAACAGTAAATACACCCAGGCTGTCCTTTTGATAGTGCTCAGGTGCTGGCTCCATCCTATACTTCTAACCACACAAACACTCTTCACATATGCAATTCAGTGAGTATTTCACCTCAAAACCCTGTAAAGGCATCCTTCTGCAAATTGTTTCCAAGACTACATCTACATGCATAATAGTTCCAAAAATCTGGTTTTAAAATTTGTAACACTTAAGCAAAATTCACCTATACTTAAGATCACAGTTTCAGGATGCTTACTTGCAAATGTGCACAACACGAGTAACTTAAGATCCCTAGACTTAATGCATAAATTAGTCCCTGCAAATACACTTACCAAAATATCCCTACTTTTCAAAGTCATTCCAGAAAAATGCATCATTTCTATTTAAATCAGTGCAAGAAAAGGAGATCATGTTAAAACTAAACATGATTGCACCTCCAGCATTAGAGAGTGGATTGAACTACCACACTCAGGTTCCTCATCACTACAGAATCCCAGTGCAACAGAACAGATGCTCCAGACATCACTGCAGAAGTCGATAATTCTTCAGAATATTAGTAAAACCAGTAGATGTGAGAGCTCATAGCTGACAAAAAGAATACTACTGGAGCATTCAAAAAAAAAAGAGGGAAAACATGCAGCGTGAGATTACATGCAAGCACAGAATGTCATCTCATAGAAGAAAAAAGACAACCTATTTGAGTAACTCATCCATTGAGCGCTCTCGAGGAACCTGATGAGGAGAAAAGGAGAACTAGGTGATGAAGGATTTCAGTAGATCTTGATAAATGAAGGCCCTTTTTCTTTATCAGTTAGGATTCTATCACCAAATTTACAGGAAACAATAACAGTGTTTGGAAAAGAACAGAATAGGTTATAATAGTAAATTACAAACTTTCAGGGTCTGCAAATCTGACTCAAATGAACAAGAACAAACAAAACAATGTGGTTATTTATCTCATCACCTATTGCTCTTTTGCCCCAAACCACAAATCTACTGCATGCTCTGCCACAGCTACAGGTCTTTTAGGAAAAACTCACAGCAGAAGAAAGGCTGGCAGGACAGAGACTGCTTCTAAGGAGAAAACAATATTGGCTGGAACTGCGGTTTCTTTCAATCCCACAGAAAACTTGCCTTCAAATCACTTATTTTTACAGGACATTTTTCCTGTAAATGCACCATACCTTGGGGGTAAAATCAAGTTCTTCTTCCTCAGAAGTATGCCAACTGTCATCGCTCCCCTCCTTCTCAGAGCTTCTTAAAAAGCAAAGCAAAATGAGTACTGTATCTCTCAAATCATTCCTCAAGTAAGTATTAAATATTTTTTAAGTCTCACCTTATCGAGTCTCCTTGGGAAAAGTCATCTATTGCTGTTCAAACATCAATTGACATGTTGAAATTAGATTTGGCATGCTAAAAATGAACCAGTACATATTTAACACGGACAGCTCTACAGGTCATAACAGAATGAAACTTTGGGTAGTCAATTCAACACAAGACAGCATGAATGAACGCATTTCCAAAACTGCTTTTGCAATCTACATTGAATTAAAAAAAAAGAAAACAAAAAAGGATCAGAGTAACATCTCCTTTGGACTCTTATACCTAGAATTTTAAGAAAAAAATCTCTAAACTAAAAAAATACCATAGTATGAATATGCTATGATAGTAAACAGTTAACAAAATGGTGGTGGTTTAGCAAGACAGTAAGTAAATATGAGTACTCCGGAGTACTCATATTACACACACGAGTACCCATCACATGCAGAGATTTTACTATTTTATGTAACTTTCTGTATAACATTATGCTATATATTACACTATCTGCTGTTCTACCCAGTTTCAGATTATTCTGAAAAGGTAAAGAAAAATCAAAAAGCATAATCAAGATCTAAAGCTTGTCCTCAGGTAGAAGAATCACCAGCAGTTCTCTACACTGCACCAAAAAAGGGTATTCAACAGACAAAAGGGGCATAACCAGGGCATTCTATACTACACTTCCAGCTTCAATCAGTGTTATGAAGGCAACTTGCACGTAGGTTCGTAGGGTAAATCAGGTCAGAAGGGACCTCAGGAAGTCTCTTATCAAACTGCCTCCTCAAAGCAGGCTCAGCTATGAGGTCAGATAAGGCTGCTTAGGGCTTTATCCAGTCTGGTCTTGAATACCTCCAAGGAGGGAGGCTGTACAACCTCTCTGTTCTACTGTCCTTATTGTGGTGAAGCTTCTCACATCCAATTAGAAACTCCAGGTTCCATTTATGCCTCTTGTATCTTTGCACCACTAGCAAGCACCTGGCTTTGTCTTCTCCTCAATATGTACTGGAAGCTGCTGCTAGGTCCCCTTCAAAGTCATGTCTTCTCTAGGCTGAACAAGCGCAGTTTCCTCAGTCTCTTCTCAAAAGGCAGGTGCTTCTGACCCTGATGAGTTTGATGGTCCTCCACAGAACCTGCTCCCTGTTGAAAGACCAATCTCTCTTGCACTAGGGGCTTAAAATTATACCCAGGGGGCTGGACACAATCCACTGAGTGCCAAGCAGGGGTGGACAATCACTTTCCTCAATCTCTTGGCTATGCTGCTCTTAATACAGCCCACCATACTGTTGACCTTCTCAGCTGCCAGGGCACTGTGCTGGCTCACTCTCAGCTCACTCTCTGCCAAGACCCTTTGGGCCTTCTCAACAAAGCAGCTCTCCAGCCAGGCAGTCTCAGCATGCTTCGCAGCAAGTGGTTGCTCCTTTCCATGTGCATGACTTGGCATTTGCCCTTGCTGAGTTTCATAAAACAGGCCTGACAGTCCATTTACTCAGCTTGTCAAGGTCCTTCTGAATGGCAGCACTGCCCTGAAGCATATCTACTGATCTCCCCAGTTTGGGGCTATTTGCAAACTTGATGAGAGTGCACTCTAGCACATCACTTATATACTACAGAAATCTGAACTCTAGGAATCCAGCTTCAAAAGTGCTAAAACCTCTCAACTATCAACAACTAAGATGAAATAAAAGGGCTCTCCAATTCCCAAGAGAGAAGGAAAAAACCAAACAAATATAACCTCCACATAGTAGCTATTTCAGCATTCTTCAAGTTCTCGATAACTAATTCTTGTTAACTATCATAACAAAATGAAGATGCTTACGAACAGGAGGTTGGTGACCTTCCATAAAGTTGCATGATGACAACCAAACAGAGGTCTTGGACAAAATCATTAAAGGGAAAAGAAAACAAAGGCATATCATGCCTGAAGACATCTCCTCTACTACCAGTAAACCACAAACGAGCACGGAAATTTTGTCTATCCTAAAGACAGGGTTGATGTGGGAACTTTGATGAGTACATCTCCTGACCTGAACTGGGCTTTCAGACAATGAAATACAGTGTACATGTTCAGTGTAGACATGTCATGTAGACAAAACCTAGACGCTTGAAGATACCAGTGTGAGGACAAGCTAAAACAGTTAAAATACCAACACAGTCACTGATTTTTAATGTTTCTTATTACAAACACATAATATTTAAAAATATTAATTAGCTTTACATACCACAGTATTCTGTTAACTCGCTCAGTACCAGCAGTCTAATCTACCTGCTAACCTCCCAAGCTGAATAAAAATTTGTCTCTTCGAACTGGGTGGATAGCGTAGAGCAGTCAGTTATAAACTTTTGACAGGTGACTTCAGTTATATTTTCAATTAGTACAGTTATAATTAATCAAACCAGCTGAGTAAGTTATCTGAACTTTTGCTTTCAATGTATAGTAACTTTAAGCAATGATCAAAACCAGGTCACACTGTCCTTTAGAAGGCAAAAGAGAAAGTTCATGAGCTAGCTTTCAGACAGACATCGATGCCCTACCATAGAAATAGGATTTAGAAAAGCAGTCTCTGGAGATTGTTTGTTTCCATTTTAATTGAAGTGCATTTCCATTTTGGAGTAACAGAAGAGCATATTAAAAAAAAAAATTTTAAAAAATTATTTACTATCACTAATGGCACGAAGCAAACACTCAATCCAATAATAAAGGACACATGAAAAACATGCAAACAAAAAGTGCCCACAGCCTGCTCTCTAATTTATAAAACCAAAACAATCCAAATGGGGACCTCCAGAATTATAAACATCATAGATGTGTTAATATTTGTACATTGTACAACATATCTCATATTTGAAATGCTATATAGAATACCTTTCCTTGATTTTCCTGTTCTTGATGTCTGGTTAGGAGATTGTTGCATTCCTATATCCATTTAGGAAAAGGCATGGAAAGGACAGACGAAACAATGACATCAGAATAAATTTCAATTCCCAGAAATTTGGAAAACATAAGCAGTACACCAACAAAGTTATAACAATGAGGGAATGTACTATCAGCCTACTCTACAGTTATAAGTGCTAGAAACAAAACCAATCACAATCTGCAGAACTCTACACTCAAGGGACAGTGTCAAACAGTGTAACTTAATCTACTTGCTCCATGTAAAATACCCATATTCCACTATTGTGAAATACTGAAACAGATTATCAGGAATTTACTCTACTGCCAACTTTATATTTCCCTCAACTGGACTAGTCCTCATCTAGCAGAGACTGCAAATGCAATTCCTTCATATTTTTAGAGTGCTTTATACATACAGCACACTTAAAAACCCTCCCTCTAAGCATCCCAAAAATTCTTAGCTGCCAACAACTAAACTTTGGAGATACGCTATCCAGAAATTTTGCAGGAAGTCTTCGTTCTCACTGCTCACACCTCCATGCAACTTGAGCCACTATGTTATTTACACTCGCCCATCTCAAGTTACAGTTTTAGCATGTTTGTTATCACTTACTAAAAAAGCAACTCAGAAACTTGTTGCCTTAAACCAGCTCACCTTAAAAGTTGTGTCAGTTGGTGCCAGATACAAACACAGGCCCCTTCCACCTCAGTCTGAAGATAAGGGAGTCCTGCTTATACTGATTTGACTATGCTGAACTGTTCACATACAGAAGCTATGCCACCAGTCAGAACACAGATGGGACAAGCAGTCAGAATGACTACCCTGTTCCCCCAGGGCTACAGGGCAGGCCACAACTGGACCAAAATGGGTGCATTGACTCGTGTGAGAGTCATGCATGTGTGTTTGGGTGCATATGCACATCTGTTGTGGAACAGAAGTTTTAGAATATAAATCACTATCCACCTGCTCTGCCCATCCTACTTAGTAAAATTTTATATTTTAAGTCTATGAATGGTGTGGTTCTGTTACTGCAGCTACCAGACACCAATTTTCTTTGTGACAAGGCCATAACATTTGTCTCAGAGCAGAAGGGAGTCCTGCTTATATTGATTTTACCACAAATACATGGAATACATGTGGCAAAAGGACTCCTATCAAAAACATACATTTACAGAGTTAAGAAAGGACCTCAAGATGGTTTCTCATCCCTTCTCTATTTCCCAGGTTTCTTAAAAGGTGATACATGACAACTTTTCCTGACCTCAGGAGATGTAAATCACACTGAAGCACTTAGAAAAGAAATTATTTTCTAAGAGCTTTACAATGAAAAACCAACAGTTTCTGTAAGGACTCAGGGAAACACTGAAGGAACAATACACTAATATGCAGTGCAGTAGCTAAAAAAAAGCTGCCACTGCAGACATACTAGAAATCTGAATCCTTGCCTTTAGAAAAATTGCATAATTATTATTTTTTGCCAAAGAAATTCCAACTTCAAATCTAAAGTCTGTCATTCAATATGCTAGGGCTGGAAGCCATTCCTTTGGAGGTTTTGCAGACTTGTTTGTGATTAATAAAAAGGTTCATGTTCTGACAAATAGTAAACATTCAAACAAGCACAAGCCAACTTCCTTACATATGCTGACTTGCTCATTAGAGAAGAATATTTTGAAGAAATGTTCAACAAATGCAAAAGCAGCAAAAAGAATAAGGACAACATTGAAGATCACAGAAAAATAGTACAGAAGAGCAAAAGAGAAAAAGACTTCGTGGTGAGTGTTTCTCTGGTCTCTCAAGATCATCCCAGCTTCTCCTCTACCAGAGGCTTCAAAGCCTGTTACTGCACCATATCAAAGGGACTCTCATGATGCCAGACCTGTGCTTTGTGGGTGCAAGTCAGAGACTGCAGAATTAATGCCAATAAGTGTTCCCTGTATGCTACTAATCTCTCTTGCTCAACATGCTGGGGTCATCTTTTAAGAGATTGAGCACAAGGAGAAAGGGATTCATACTACTGAGAAGAAACACAAGCCCTCCTAGAAACAGACTGAAAACAGAGTATACCCTTTCTTCTCCCAAGTCCTTAAGCCACATAACATTCTCTTCACACTTACTTTTCAAATGAAGAGAAGTAAAAATTTCCCATAACATTTGGGATTTACATTAGCACTAGTATAGTTTTCAAGGAATGGGGCAAATTATTTGGTTCTAGAACTCATGTTTCCCTGAGGGTATGTCAGTTTTGGAATCACACAACAGTATTATTCTTCAAGCCATATGTTTTGAAGTAACTCATTATAATCTAGTACCACAGCAATTCTCTACACGCACAGGAGGCTACTGCTGTTTGGATGAAAGCAACATTTTGCTGATTAAACTATCTGTACCAACCCCTTTCAAACAAAAGAAAAAAAAAAAAAAAGAAAAAGAAATCTCTTCCTTCGATCTATCAAGAAACTTTACAAATCTCCGACTAGACCAAAGTAACTGTTCCCAAGTCAAAGGAAGAAAGTTTGGCTCTAAATTAAATTCCCATGTGTGGGAAAAGTCAATGAGGAAAAATATCCCACGTTTTGATCATATTCTTAACATATTTAAAAAAGAAGTAATGAACTGTGTTTGAACAATGTCTGCTGCCCATTTGCCACATGGTGTTCTGAGAACACCCTTAAGAAACCAGAAAGAATAAAACCTCCCACTGTAGGGCCTGAGATATAACGTACAAGACAAACAATTTCATTTATATTAAAATATTAATTTTCTAAGATTCCTCTGGTGCTATGCGAGCTCATAAGCATAGATTGGATTTTAAAAACTCACTGAAGGAGTTAATTTTTTGATCACAAGGCAATTTAATTGTTTTTCCGGATCACAAGATAAAATGGATTTTTTTTAAAGTTTATTTCATAAAATTACTGGAAGTGGAAGAAAACCATTTTTTTATTGTAAATCAAACTATGTCCAAGAAGATACAGTATACACAGACACTGCATTGTTGTTATTAACAAAGTTACTTTTCCAAGACAGTTTTTCCTAAATATGTCTCTATAGCACTGTCCTGGTTTAGCCAGGATAGGGTTAAGTTTCCCCAGCAGTGGGGGGAAGCTCTAGCCGGCTTATTCATATACCATGCTGACATCAGGTCCAGAGCACAGCAGCGTGAGAGAGTCAGTTAACACGTGTGTTATGCCATCGCTCTTCTCACTGCTGTATCGGTAGATATCTTGCTCTGTTCATTGTTATTACTGTTATTGTTGTTGTTGTTGTTTGTTGTGTTGCTGTTGCACTGTTGTATTAAACCTTGCCTTATCTCAGCCCCGGGGTTTGTATTTCACTCCCTTGTGGGGGAGGGGCAACGGCCGCGTGGTCTCAGACACCGGCAGGGACTAAACCACCACAAGCACGTGCACAGAAGGAATTGTAACTGATGCTGAGAAACAAGATGACTCACTACAAAGAGCTTAGTGCAGGTGAAACTATTGATATTAAACAAAGACACACAAACTCGGTGGAAATCAACAAGACATGCATCTTCATGCTAACTCATCTGTTGCTCCTCAAATACAGAAAGATGAAAAGCTACTCAGGATGAACCTACTGGTTTTGCAATTGGATTTTCACAATCTGAATGGCCATCTATAGGTAAAAGCACACACCTGAAGAACAAAAACACTCTCCTCTAATTCCTTCTCTGTTCCCCTTATCTCTCTCTATAGGAAAACTTACATAGATGGGCAATCTGACAGGCAGAAGGCAACAACCCTATAAGTGGGCATGTAGCACACAAATCCCAACTGCCTTCACAGCCTGAGAAGAAGAACCTCCAACTAGCAACAAACAAGTACGTTCACAAAACTTCTTGTGCTACTCCATCTGATGCCTCCCACTAAAGTCAATGGTGAACATAGGAAGCATCAACAATGCAAACCACCTAAAGAAAAGGCCACTAATTTTCCTCATGACCTCCTCCACAGTTAAGGATCCTACCTCCTCTGTCCACAGCAGGTGCACCCAGTGTAAAGCCAGCAGCTCCTGCCCGGTGAGGAGTGCTAAGTACTGTGACGCCTTGTGGACCACCTGCAGAAGCTTCTCCTGTGTTTTCCCAGTCTGCATATTCTGCCAGTTGTTTACTAAGACTATACCGAGAAAGAGGAAATATATTTAGTAAAAATAACCACATACTTGCCTATACCATTTAACAGAATAGTTAACAGCCACTTATTATCCATCCTACACATATTCATAGCCATATGAATTCATATACTCATATCTATTCACAAAGGGTAATACACACAGAACTTACTGCATGACTGTTACACACTTCAATATTCACTACAGTCATGTTCATTCTATAGATGCACATTCATACCTACAAAGTTATTAATTCCTGCTTGGTACATTTTTTCCAACCTAGCTTTTAAGCACACATAACCCCTTAGAGAAGGAACACCTACAGGTACAAAGCTATGTATAAGACGAGTAATACTGCTGAAGATTTTAACAAAAGGGATATCAGTTAGATCTCCTCTGAAACAAAAGGCTGGCAGTTCCTGGTCATTGTAGTGGAGGCCAGTAAGGACAATGGTGCTGGTCTGGGGAGAGGGTTTAAATACGTTTCAGTTTGCCAAATTGCACCTCTGGATAACTGTAGGATTCAGACACTTTTTAGAGTTTATATTGGGCAGATGTGAGCTTGGCAACAAAACTTGAAATCCAACAGAGAAATCTGAGTGAAAATTTTCCTCAACATCCAAATTAACAATAGACACAGGAACAATACATATCAGGAGATGTCAGTACAGCTTCAATACAGGGCTCAACACACCATTAAACCTTGGTACCGTTACCAAAAATGTGCAAAAGCCACAACGATAACTGACAACTTATTCTAACGATAAAGTTAGAAATTTACCTAGAATATCCATGAATAACAGCATAATCCTCAGCTGTCCAACCGTTAGTGTCTTTATGGGAAACATCAGCACCATAGCGAAGAAGAACTTTTATCAAATTAAGCTCCCCGCCAGAAGCAGCAGTCATAAGTGGCGTTCTGAAACATCCAAAATTTGATATGAAACAGATCATTTCACACAGACCCTGTCATTATTTTTATGCCTACTTGCTCTCCAAAAAAAGTATTTCCCCATTACTTTAAAATGAAAGAAAGAAAAAGCAGTTTTCATTAAGAGCAACAATAAAATGGGAAAGGTAATCAAAACAATCGAACGTCCAGTCTTCAGACAAAGCTTGCGCATCGACAACACTTACATACAAACTATGCTGCCATGCGGGAGATGGTTTTTCGAGTTGAGGCAGTGCTGCTGAGCTAAGGGCACGTTTCCTGCCAGAAGGGCCATCGCAGACAGCGCCTTCTTGCAATCCTCAATGCAGGAAGCATCCACTGAGCTGAGACAGCAGCCACGTGCAGACCTGCTTTCACAAGTCACACAGAAATAGCTCCTTCTGTGAGGATTCCTGTTTGTTTTTTTTTTTCAGAGCTGATTCCCATGCCCCTCATCAATGCAACCTAAAGAATACTGAAGATCCCATGTAGAGATTTCACAAACTCCTCACCTTTCACACTGATCTCGAGCATGTACATCAGCTCCTTTTTTAAGGAGAAACTCTACTATCTCCTCATGATGTTCAGAGACAGCAAGAAGAAGCGGGGTATATCCCTCCTGAAAGGGCAGATAAATAAATCAAGTTAAAAATCAAAGTGAAAAAACCCTTCAAGAGGAGTTTCAGTAAAACTTTTTGAAAGAACTTCCTTAACAAGTATAAAAATTTACCTTATTCTGGGCATCAATACTGGCATTATGCTCAAGTAACAGCCCCGCTACAGCTGTATTAGCAGACAGGACAGCCAGGTGAAGGGCAGTGTTGCCGTCAGCGTCTGCCAGATTTGGGTCAGCACCATGCTCCAGCAGAATAGCCACACATTTTTCTTGCTGGCACTGTGCTGCCTGGGAACAACACAGAAAATGGAAATACTTCCAGCTTTTACATTTCACTCTGTTACAATTCCACCAGCTTCTCAATGCTGGAAAATAAGAGCATCTTCAAAGATTAGCTAACATATGTCTATGCCATGCCAATGACAATATGCATGTTTCTACACAGATCTATGTAAAGAATCCTGCGAGATACATAATTAAGTGCATAATCAATAAGCCCCACTTACGAGAACATAACACATTCCACATACCTTCATCAGTGGCGATCTGTTATCATTGTCAAAAAGATTCAGCTTACACTTGTTTTCTACTAGATATGTAACGACATCCACGTGACCGTTTGCACAAGCGAGATGCAGAGGTGTCCTAAAAATTATATACATTAAATTAGCACAGACAGACAACTAAAGAAATCATTTCAGGCTGTGATACACGATCACAAGTTTCACTTTGCGAAAAGCAAGGTTAAGAAAAGGTTTCCCATTCCATTACCAGTAACAGCAGTTGCACACCAAATGCCTGAGGTTGGCCAGCAAAACCCCTCCATAACCTCTGCTTAGCAAGGTGACATTTCCTTCAACTGTAGAACTGAATCTGCACAAACAGTTTACCGTGCCTGGGCACTGGTCACTGTCTCCAGCAGGACTACATACATGGCACAGCAACAGAGACCAAAGCTTGGGAATCTGAGGACTATGGCAGGCAAATCCTTAAGTTCTTCTGTGATCATTCACGTGCCAGAAGTGTATCAGAGATGTGGGAGATGGGTTTTATAGTAAGAATATTAGTGTTTCCCAGTACTTTGAGAATTTCTGCTTTTTCTCTAGCTTGCTTACTACTGCAGCAAAAGCAAGAACACAACTGCACCAAGGTGCCACTGATAACATGTAGCAAATCAGACAGCAGAACACTGTAATCCTGGCTACAGGAAAGTAATATTTGACCTTCCTGACATGTATAACTACCATTGTCATAAAAAACCTACTACAGAGGAAGTCCCCTCTGAGGAAGGAATATTGTATTTCCACAATACATGACCAGCATAAGAAAATAAAACATTTTCTTCAAGTTAAAGCCTTGCCAGAATGAAAAGGGCTCCTTCAAACCACAGAACATCACAGATCTGATGTGAATTAACCAGCCTTCTTACACCCGAAGACACAATCACCCAGAAAGTCCTCGCATGTGTTTCCCCCTAAATCACAGGCACAAAGCAACACAAGCTTCACTTTGTGCACAAGGCAAAGTGCCCACTGCTCTGCAGGACATCTGTCCCAACAGAGCAGGAGACAGGCTAGAAAACAGCCGGGACCTTCCCCCCTTGAAGGTGACGCAATAAAAATCTTGCAGTTCCTCAAGAGCCGAGGGGAATGCTAGCACTAGTTTTGAACCAAATCACTGTGGGTAGGTCCTTCTCTGTGTTTAGGAAAGCTCAACTAACCTTGCAATTGTTTTGGTACCTTGCTGAGAGACGGGGAGCAGAAGGGCTCATTGGATGGTGGGAAGGGAAAGGTACACAAATGCAGTGGCATGTGATGCAGAAACACAGCAATTTGTAATGCAAACACTTCTTGTTACAGGGCAGCTGATGAGCCTCCTCCAGGGTAACAAGGATGAGGACAAGAAAAACACACAAAATTTCAAAGAACTTGTAACGTCTTGCTACAGACAGGGAACAGACTGAAGCACCAACAGAAGAGTCCCTCAGGAGCAACTACCGTCACTTTTTGAGAAATTCCCATATAAGTATGCAGGATCCTTCATCTCTGAAGAAGTGACTGACTGAGATTCTCTGAAAGCTGACCAGGACTGGTTATGAAAGACTCCACAATCTCCTAAAAGGTGCGACTACCAACCACTCAGAAACGTGACAAAGCTGAAGGAGTCACTACCAACTTTGCAAACAGTTTTCAGCCTTCAAAAAACCCGCAGACTCATTGCTGCCCTCCTCAACCAAGCCTCTCAGTCTGCCAACAGAAAAGGAGCTGGCTCTGCTTGTAGCATGGCCTGCTGATCCACAGAAGATCCACTTCAGGCAACAGGCTGGCAGAGAACATCAGAGTGTTCACAGTTGCCTGTCCCCACAAGAGGCCTCCAGTAATACTAAAGCCGTTCTGCCACCCAGCCCTGGGGACCCTAACCAGACTCTGCTCCTCCTGCTGCTGCCGCAATCCCACCCTGATCCACCATGGGGTAGAAAAGAACTGCTGATGCCTGAGCAGCTGCAGAACAACCCCACTGGGAGACCACAGGGAAACAGCAGGTTGGCGGCAACCACTTTCAACAGCACTTGAGCTGACAACCCAGCAGCTATAAGCTAATCCATGAAAAGCTCTAGAGTTCATTCTGACAGGCAGCTGATGGGGTAAATCTCTCTCAGTGATTAGCTTTGACCCAGGATTCATGACTAGTCAGCATCACGCCTACAGTGCTTCCAACTCTGTGCTGAGTTTTGCCGATCTCTTCCAGCAAGGCTGAAGGCTTTGCTAGGCCACCTCTGAAAAACTGTATGTTCCCAACTGATGCTGCTCCAAGTGCATTTTGGGGAGGTCCTATCAGCCTCGGGACCCACTTTATGGAAGGAGCCTGTAGGTATGATACTTGCCATGTCCCTGGTGCAGGATCTTTCTTCTGGAAATCCTGAGGAGCAGGACTCAGATATTCATACGAACAATGCACACACTTTAACCATTACTTCCCACATTTCCTGTTCTGCACTTCTATTTCCAACGGTGTCAACTTTTCCAGTCCCTGGAGGACACAATGAAGCTCTGAAACACAATTGCATCTGGTGGTCACTCAGGACAACATCAATGCCACAGGCACTAAGAGGGCAGAGATGGGCCTGCAACCCTGATGGCTGGTATAGTGTACAGAGGCTGCAGCAAGCAGGCAGACTCTGTCCACTGAGTACCTCTCAGGAAAGCTTTACAGCATGGGCACTATCATGCCAAAGCCATCGTAGTGCACTATTGTACGTACACTGCCTCGTCTCTTGGTTTATTTTTTTTACAGTCTGTTACTTTATTTGCCCAGTTACAACACTGATAATAGCATAACACACAGAAGGACGCCTTTCCAGAGAAAACAAAGCTTTCTAGACAAGATGAACTTAAAATGCAAACTCTAGACAAATTTCATACCAGGGTCTGCTAAGACCTGAAGACTGACTGAATCAGCCACAGTAAAAGATCAAGGAGTAAGAAGAAAAAATTAGAAACATTCAGCAGCTATTTCCATAAATGCCATTGAGCACCTTGACCCAGGCAGCTGCAGCATGCACAAAATGCCCTCAACCCACCTTAAACTGCATCCCCCATCTCCAGCTACAGAAACAAACACTGACTGGTTACACTCAGGCACACAGCCCACATTACTAAAGTGCATGCTTACTGTGCTCTTCCTTGCTTCTCTTACAAATGTTGGTGGTCTTAGGTGTTTTTAGGGCAATAAGCTAGCTGGCTGGCAGAAGTCCAGTCTTCAGGATAGACAGCCTAGGAAGCCGAGCTACTCTGAGAAAACCAGCATCTCTTCAGAATACCATGAAGGTTTTGACTCCAAGTCTTCCTGGAAAAGGCACTGAAATGTTGACACACACAAGACCCAAAAACTTCAGCTGATTCACTTACGCTTATGATGCATCACTAGGAGCTACGCTGCAGCCCAAGGCTGCTTCTTCAGACATAGTTGCCATATACTTGCTGTGCTTGACTCAAAAACCCGCACAAGAACACCTCCCAGAAGCAGCAGCTTCTCCTGAACGTCACTGCCCAGATCTTACAATCCAAAGTACTGATTAGTAGTACCAAAGCCTCAGAGCAAGCAACTAAGTAACGGCCACCTAAGAGCAGAGCGTTGCTTTGGCTGCCACAGTCCCAAAAGGCACATAAGGCAACACCGCGCTTATTCTGTGCTGTAACTCTTTCCTAACTGCAGGGTTTACCTCTCCTTCAGTTACTCCCAGCTGAGGCAGTGCAGCTTTCCCAGCTCAGCTACTAAGCCTGCACACTGAGCCCTCAGAGATGCCCGAGATACAGGCGACTGCGCTGTGACTTCAAAGCGTGGCTGGAGAATGGCCGTGAGGCCCCTTCCGCAGCCCACCTTTGTCAGGCTGCGGCCACCTCCCTTCCACTCCTGCGCCCCAGGCAAGGAGATGCGACTCCAGGCGCTGAGGAGGCCGGAGCCAAAAGGGTAAGGCGACAGCTGGATGCCAGGCCGAACTCAAGGGTCTCTGCCAGCACAAGCCCGACTCCCGCACCCAGCCGAGGGCGGAGCGCGGCTGCGGAGCCAGCCCTCCCGCCCCCCGCAGCGAGGCGGCCGCTGAGCCGCCGGGGGCTGCAGCCGGGACCACCCCCCCCGCGCCTCCGCGCCCGCCCGGCGCTGCTCCCCCGCCTACCGCTCCGCCTTGTCCCGCCCGTCGACGCCGTATTTCTTCAGTCCCTGCCGCACCTGGGCCAGGTCGCCGCTGGCGGCCGCACGGTGCAGCTTGCCCAGGTCCTTCTGCCGGAGCTCGTAGGCACCGGCCGGGCAGGGCAGGGAGGCGCTGCCGGAGAGCGGCTGCCCCTTCCTCTTCCTCCCGAACCCGAAGATCCTCTTCATCCTGCGGCAGGGACGCGGGCATGGCCCCGCCTCGGGGCAGCGACGGCGAGAAAAACCCGGCGGGCTATGTCGGGCCGCGGGCAGCGGCCTCAGCGCGGTACGGCTGCTGCGGAGCGAACCGCCGGCGGGCCCGGAGCCCGAGGGCAGCGGCTTGCTGCCCTGGTGACGGCGGCAGCCCGTAGGGTCACAACGGCGGCGGGACGGCGACAGGCAGGGAAAGACCCGCCCCGTCCGGGGAGCGGGGGCGGGCCCGCGCATGCGCGGTCATGGAAGGGCGGGGGGCGCCAGCGGGGCGCGGTCGCGCGTGTGCTTGGGGGTCTGGTCCTGGTCGGCCCGTGTGAGCGTTTGGCAGGTGCGAGCTGTGTCGGGTGTGAGCGAGGTCGCTTTCTGCCCCTCAGGCGCTTGGTTGCGGCTCCGCGGAGCACGGTGGGAGCAGCGACAGCCCCGGCGGGTGACGAGGGAAACAGCGCACCCCCCAGAGCGCCCGCGGATGGCCGTGGGAGGCTCGTGGGGCACTCATGAACCTGGCAGCAGCACTGCCGCGCTGCGAGAGCGTGGGGCGGCTCGGCATAGTTTGCTCTGAAAGCAGATTGCGCAGACCCAGTGCGTTTAGTGCAGAACGAGAAAATGTCATCAGAGAGTTACGGATAAAATAATTCTCCCATGAAATTTGTGTCCCGGTTTGTTTAGCAGTGCTGCTTGAGTGCTCTTATTCGGCTTGGGTGAATGGATGCCAAAGGAGCAAAGAGCAAGGGTCTGTGTAGTAGGAAACGGGATGGGGGGGACACCTCAGACATCGCCTAGTTAAGTGCCTTACTGTGGTGGTTTGACCTTGGCTAAATGCCAGGTACCCACCAAGTCACTCTATCACTTTCCCCCCCTTTCCCCTTTTTTTCTCAATAGGGCAAAGAAGGGAAAGAAAATAAGATAGGAAAACAAAACAACCCTTGTGGGTAAAACAACAGCAGTTTTAATATAAGCAAAGCGAAGCAAAGGTCCGCGCGCGGAAGCAAAAAAAAGAAAACAGATTTATTCTCTACTTCCCATGAACAGGCGATGTTGGGCCTTCTCAGGAAGCAGGGCTCCAATACGCGTAGTGGTTGCCTCGGAGGACCAAGGGTGACCCCACCCCCTTCCTCCTTTCTCCCAGCTTTATACTGAGCAGACGTCATATGGTATGGAATATCCCTTTGGTCAGTTCGGGTCAGCTGTCCTGGTTGTGTCCCCTCCCAAGATCTTGCCCACCCCGTCCCACTGTGGGGGGGGAAATGTCAGAAAGAGCCTTGGTGCTGTGTAAGCACCACTCAGCAGTAGCCACAACACCAGTGTGCTATCAACACCCTGCCAGCTCCCAGCATAAAACACAGCACCATGAGGGCTGCTACAGGGGAAAACCAATTCCGGCTCAGCCAGACCCGATACAGTCTCCACCCCTTATTCCATACCATTTACGTCATGCCCAGGTCCCACATAACACTCATTTATTCATTCCGTAAGCTTTCTTCACTCCTCCAGATGTTCAGTGACTTGGCTGCCATCTGTCAAGATGGATGTTCAGGACAGGAGCAGTATGTTTGACTGTTGGACTCCAGCACCGGCTAGGTTTGGGTCATCATCGCATGTATCTGGTTCACTCTTCGTCGTTCCTACTTCCTCCATCACTTCCTGCAACATACAACTCAGCCCACAGATTATTTTCCCCCCAAGGTTAAATCTCCTTGAGGCACACACTGAGTAGCCCCATTCTCCCGCATTACCCACCAAGTACATCCAGGTCCCTGAGCAAAAACAATCCCACGAGTGGGCTTGCCTTTTCCCAAGGGAGGAGCAATCCATACTGCCTTCCCCAGCCATTTCCCTGTGTGTACTACAGGGACCTTATCTCCTCCCACAGTATGAAGGGGTTTTGTTTGGGCAGGACCAGGACGGTTAACAGATCCTCTGGTATTAATTAGCCAAGTGGCTTCTGCTAAATTTATATCCCAGTGTTTCCATCCCCCATTGTCCAATGCTCTCAACATAGTCTTCAACAGTCCATTGTATCTTTCAATCTTTCCAGACGCTTGTGGGTAATAAGGGATGTGATACACCCACTCAATGCCATGTTTCTTTGCCCAGGAGTTTATGAGATTATTTCGAAAATGGGTTCCATTGTCTGATTCGATTCTTTCAGGAGTACCATGTCGCCATAAAATTTGCCTTTCAAGACCTAAGATGGTATTTTGGGCAGTGGCATGATTTACAGGGTACGTCTCAAGCCAACCAGTAGTTGCTTCCACCATGGTGAGTATGTAGCGCTTGCCTTGGCATGTTCGTGGCAATGGTCCAATATAGTCAATTTGCCAGGCCTCACCATATCGAAAACTCAGCCATCGCCCTCTGTTCCAGGGAGACTTTACTCGTGTGGCTCGCTTGATTGCAGCACATGTTTCGCATTCATGAGTGACCTGTGAGATGGCCTCCATGGTCAGGTCCACCCCTCGATCACGAGCCCATCTGTACGTTGCATCTCTCCCGAGATGCCCGGATGTTTCATGGGCCCATCGAGCTACAAATAGCTCACCCTTGCGCTCCCAGTCCAGGTCCAGCTGAGCTACTTCAATTTTAGCAGCCTTGTCTACTTGCTCATTGTTTTGATGTTCTTCGGTGGCACGGCTTTTGGGCACGTGGGCATCTACATGACGTACCTTTAGAGCCACGTTTTCCACTCGGGCAGCGATGTCCTGCCACAGTGCAGCAGCCCAGATGGGTTTACCTCTGCGCTGCCAATTGGTCTTCTTCCACTCCTGTAGCCACCCCCACAGGGCATTAGCCACCATCCAGGAGTCAGTGTAGAGATATAGTACTGGCCACTTTTCTCGTTCAGCAATCTTTAGGGCTAGTTGGATCGCTTTTACTTCTGCAAACTGACTTGACTCGCCCTCTCCTTCAGTGGCCTCAACGACTTGTCTTGTGGGGCTCCACACAGCAGCTTTCCACTTTCGATGGTTTCCTACCACACGACAGGATCCATCAGTAAACAGAGCATACCGCCTTTCATCTTCTGGTAATTCGTTATATGGTGGTGCTTCTTGGGCACGAGCCACCTCCTCAGGCAGTGCTCCAAAATCTCTACCTTCTGGCCAGTCCATGATCTCTTCCAGGATTCCTGGACGGTTGGGTTTTCCCAGTCGAGCTCGTTGCGTGATTAACGCTACCCATTTACTCCAGGTAGCACTGGTTGCATGGTGTGTAGAAGGGATGTTTCCTTTGAACATCCAATGTAGTACAGGCAATCGCGGTGCCAAGAGGAGCTGTGCTTCTGTACCAACAACTTCGGAAGCGGCTCGAATCCCCTCATATGCTGCCAGTATCTCCTTTTCAGTTGGAGTGTAGTGGGCTTCTGATCCTCGATATCCCTGGCTCCAAAATCCTAATGGTCGACCCCGAGTTTCACCTGCTGTCTTCTGCCAGAGGCTCCATGTGAGGCCATGCTCCCCAGTTGATGTGTAAAGTACATTTTGCACATCTGGTCCTGTCCGAACAGGCCCAAGAGCTACCGCCTGAGCTATCTCCTGTTTGATGTGCTCAAAGGCTTGTTGTTGCTCAAGACCCCACTCAAAATTGTTCTTCTTTCGGGTTACTTGATAGAGAGGGCTCACCAGCTGACTGTAACCTGGAATGTGCATCCTCCAAAATCCCACAAGTCCTAAGAAAGCTTGTGTTTCCTTCTTGTTGGTCGGTGGAGACATAGCTGCTATCTTGTTGACAACCTCCATAGGCACATGGCGGCATCCATCTTGCCATTTTATTCCCAAGAACTGAATCTCCTGTGCTGGTCCCTTGACCTTGCTTTTCTTTATGGCAAACCCAGCTCTCAGAAGAATCTCAATTACTTTTTGTCCTTTCCTGAACACTTCTTCTGCCTTGTTGCCCCACACAATGATGTCATCGATGTACTGTAGATGTTCAGGGGCATCACCCTTTTCCAGTGCAGTTTGCATTAGTCCATGACAAATAGTGGGGCTGTGCTTCCACCCCTGGGGTAGTCGATTCCAGGTATATTGGACACCCCTCCACGTGAAAGCAAACTGTGGCCTGCACTCTTCTGCCAAAGGAATTGAAAAGAATGCATTGGCGATGTCGATTGTGGCGTACCACTTGGCTGCCTTTGACTCTAGTTCATACTGGAGCTCTAACATATCTGGTACAGCAGCACTCAGTGGTGGCGTCACTTCGTTCAGGCCACGATAGTCTACTGTCAACCTCCACCCTCCGTCAGACTTTCGCACTGGCCATATTGGGCTATTAAAAGGCGAATGTGTCTTACTGATGACACCTTGGGTCTCCAGTTGACGGATCAGTTCTTGGATGGGAGCCAGAGAGTCTCGGTTCGTGCGATACTGCCGTCGGTGCACGGTCCTCATAGCAATTGGCACCTGTTGTTCTTTAACTCGCAACAGTCCTACAACAAAAGGATCTCCTGAGAGGCCAGGCAGATTAGACAACTGTTTGACCTTCTCTGTGTTCACACTGGCCACACCAAAAGCCCATCGGTATCCTTTTGGGTCTTTGAAATACCCCCTCTTGAGGTAGTCAATGCCCAAGATACAAGGGGCTTCTGGGCCAGTTACAATGGGATGTTTTTCCCACTTATCCCCGGTCAAGCTAACCTCGGCCTCCAGTACTGACAGTTCTTGACATCCGCCTGTCACTCCTGAGATCCAGATAGGTTCTGCCCCTCTATAACTTGATGGCATTAATGTACACTGTGCCCCGGTATCGATTAAAGCCTGGTACTTCTGTGGATTTGATGTGCCAGGCCATCGAATCCACACTGTCCAATACACCCGATCATCCCTTTCCTCCTCCTGGCTGGAGGCAGGGGCCCTCTATTCCTGTTCTTGGTCAGAGTATTCACTGTCTGACCCTTGCTGTGCCAGGCCGGAAACTCCTTCATCAGGGCCAAGGGAGGTGATCTCAGTCTTCCTGTATCTGGGAGATCGCTGATTACTTTCTTGCGGTTTCACGCCAGCTACATTAACAACCTTCTTGGATGTCTTCTTCTTGGCAGGTGTCTTTCCTCGCAATTCATGTACACGAGCTTCCAATTTGAAGGTGGGTTGACCATCCCACTTCCTCATGTCCTCCCCCTGGTCACGCAGGAAGAACCAAAGTTCGCCACGTGTCATGCGCCTAGGTTTCCCTTTCCCTCTGACTGGGGTGGAAGAGAACCGATTTCTTGGGGTGCTCCTGACATCTAAGGCACTCGCCCGTAGAGATGAGGAGGTTCCAAGACTCTCTTCAAAGTTCTGAAGCCAGGAAGAGACTGCCTCCACAGTTGGCGTACATCTTAGTCCTTCTCCCATATCCATTTCTGGATAGTACATCGCAGCCAAGCCCGCAGAATACGAGGATGGTGCACCTTTAATCACCTTCCTCCACATGGCCCGTGTGCACAGGACATCCTCTGGATTTTTAGGGGCTTCATCATTATCTGGATCACTATAGATGACTTCCAGCACTGCTAGTTCTCTCAGGTACTGGACACCTTCATCCGCAGTAGCCCACTTCCCTGGGGAGTTGTCCGTAAGATCTTCCTTGAAAGGATATCTTGCTTTAACACTTGAAAGGAGCCGTCTCCACAGACTGCAAATTCCTGTTTCTTTTCCAATTCCCCTTTCAATTCCTCGATCTCTAGCAAGGGAACCCAGCTGTTGGGCTTCCTTACCTTCCAGCTGCTGAGCATCAGCCCCATTATCCCAGCATCGAAGCAGCCAGGCAGCAATCCGCTCACCCGGCTGGCGGCTATAGTCTTTCCGTAGATCTCGCAGTTCTGATGATGTCAGGGACCGGGTAGTTTCTGCCTCCTGTTTGAGTTCTGTTATTCCCTCTTCTGACCCCTTTGCTGAAGGACCCGCTTCTTCCTCCTCTTTTTCGTCCCTTATTAATCGAGGGTATGGACCTGTTGTTCTCCTTGTCCACTGTTTCTTTTTTACTACTGGGGCAATCTCTGCTGTTATTGTTTTTGTTTGAGTTCCTGTTTCCACCACAGTCCTTTGAGAGCACTGAACTGCAGCTCGATAAGCATAGGCCAGGCCCCAGTACAGCGCTAGGAGTTGCTGATTTTCATCGGGATAGACAAGGCACCCTTCTATCAGGTGTTGTGTCAGTTTTGCGGGGTTGCTTGCCTGTTCAGGGGTAAGATCCCAGGCTACAGGAGGTGATAACCGTCCTAGGAATCTGCCCAAATCCTTCCACTCCCCCTGCCACCCAGGGACAGGCCGCCTCAGGGCACATTTTGGTATTCTCTCACCCAAAATTTGCTTTCTCTTACACCAAAAACCTAACGAGCTCCACACAGCCCACAATAGGCGAATAGCATTAATGAACAGTATCAAAGAGCTAACATAAGGATTAATAAGTACTTCGGGAGCTTGCAGAATAAAACCACTCATGATGTTCCCAATTTCTTCCAGCATGTTCCCGAGCTTAGCAAAATAAAGATAAGCAGAGCAATAAACAAACCCGTGACCAGCACAAGAGCTTGTCGCTTACTAACTGCTATAGCTATAGCACAATTAATATAAAACTGCCGTTGTCCCGCCCCACGTTGGGCGCCAAAATAGACTGTGGTGGTTTGACCTTGGCTAAATGCCAGGTACCCACCAAGTCGCTCTATCACTTTCCCCCCCTTTCCCCTTTTTTTCTCAATAGGGCAAAGAAGGGAAAGAAAATAAGATAGGAAAACAAAACAACCCTTGTGGGTAAAACAACAGCAGTTTTAATATAAGCAAAGCGAAGCAAAGGTCCGCGCGCGGAAGCAAAAAAAAGAAAACAGATTTATTCTCTACTTCCCATGAACAGGCGATGTTGGGCCTTCTCAGGAAGCAGGGCTCCAATACGCGTAGTGGTTGCCTCGGAGGACCAAGGGTGACCCCACCCCCTTCCTCCTTTCTCCCAGCTTTATACTGAGCAGACGTCATATGGTATGGAATATCCCTTTGGTCAGTTCGGGTCAGCTGTCCTGGTTGTGTCCCCTCCCAAGATCTTGCCCACCCCGTCCCACTGTGGGGGGGGAAATGTCAGAAAGAGCCTTGGTGCTGTGTAAGCACTACTCAGCAGTAGCCACAACACCAGTGTGCTATCAACACCCTGCCAGCTCCCAGCATAAAACACAGCACCATGAGGGCTGCTACAGGGGAAAACCAATCCTGGCTCAGCCAGACCCGATACACTTACCCATGACAGAATCAGAAAGTTACTTTCCGGTAAATGTGGCGGAGCTGGCACCGCCACGAAAGAGTACAAACGCGCGCACGCTGACTGTACGGAAACATGGTACAGAAGTCAAAAGACAGGTCACAGCTTTGGGATAGATATTGTTACATAGATACAGTTGGGAATCGTTCTCAATATTGTCCTGCTGCAGCGTTGAAGTGCTAGGCCTGGACAACAGGCCCAAGCCAGAGTTGACCTATGGATGAATCCTGTATGTTTTATAACCCATAACCATTGTGCCAGTAGGTATTGTGCTAGGTTATAACAAACCACCTATGCTGATGTAAAAAGCGCTAAGGTATTGAAGTACTGACGCCTGAACAACAGGCCCCGAGCCGAAGCTGCTAACTTAGTACGTGACCGTGTGCCATTTTAGGTGCCTGCTCGATTCAGGCAGAGGATTATTTTGTAGTAGTGGAGAAAGATAACTTAGAGGAGCGGTTGGAAATTGATTATTTGAAGACAGAAGTGTTACGAGAAAGATAGTGAAGGCGGTTATTAGAAAATAAAATATTGAAATTATGTTGGCACGAGCAAAATAGCCTCCTAGTGTTGTTCAGATTCAAAAGTTAATTACAAGTGTAGATCTTGAGGAGTGGCACGGAGATATTTGGGGTGAGTCTGATGAAAGTGGCTTGGAGGAAACAGAGGAATTGGGGGAAAGAAATGTGCGACCTCTCATGAAAACAGAAAGGCATACATGTCCACAAGGTGGGAACCCCCGAACCACCGTCCCTACAACCCCCTGGACAGGACCTGAGCTTAGTGACCTTCAGGTTAAATGTTCGGGTAAGCCGGGTGAAACTGAAACCGACTATTTGTGGAGCGTTTCTTTAACGGGGGGGGGGGGGTTGGGGGGGGGGGTGTGGGTGGGTGTTGAATTCTGTTGAGTGATGGCAAGGCGGGAGGTTCCTGGGGTCCCGGAGTGTTTTTAAGTGACGGACCAGCGGGTAACCAGTCGGTAACATCTCGAGTGGCTTACTGGGCTGGGGGTGTGGACCCTAAGGAGAGGGGGGAAGCTGTTACCTTTAAGGTGAAGGATCTGTCGAACTGGCGGAGGGAGTACAAAAGGCGGCTTGCATTCAGGCGATGGGCGAGAGGGGGCGGTGCGGAATCTCGATTGCCGCGCCGCTGGATCCCAGCCACCTTAGAGCTCTTATTAGAGCCGGAGGGTTGGGCAAGACCGTGGGAAACTCCCCCCCGAGGGCAGAACTCCAGAACAAAGGAAAAATCTTAAGGTTTGATGTTTTGGCAGGTCAACAGTGAGTGTTCACCAGACGGCAGTGGGGAGTTTTGGAGTTAGGGGGACACAAGGTACCTGTGTCTCTCAATAGCCATTGCCAGCTGCTGCCAAACAGGGTCTTTTTGAGGTGATTAACGATGTTGAAAAAAGATAATAAATCGTACACATTCCCCTTATGATTCTCCGGTGTGGCCAGTCTGCAAACCAAACAAAAGGTGGCAATTAACAGCCGATGATGGGCGGCTGAATGCCCATCCAGGCCCTTTGTCAGCTGCAGGGCCTGGCTGGGCTGGCTGCGGGCCTGCAGGAGTGCGCCCGCCAGGGCTGGGACGGGCCCTTTGCGGTGCCTTTGTCGGAAGCAAACAGCGATGGCTTTGCTCCCACGGGGGAAGGCGACACTCGTCGACAATTGCCTACTATGCACTGGCTCAAGGCTCGCTAAAACCATGCCCACAGAAGGGCTTAAGATCTCTGGAAACACCCCCCACCCCTCCTCCTGTCGGAGTCGGGCAGTGAGAAACTGCGAGGAAGCGCTATGTGCAGTTAGATCATTGTGGCCACACAGGGCAGATAGAGAAGGAAACACCCAATTCAATTTAATTGGGTAACAGGAGCCACTTCACTGCCGGGGTGGTCCAGGAGTGGGCACACAAGGAATACAGTGGGTTTGCACACCCCGTACTAGTCTCAGGCTAATGGGCCTGAGACTTGAGGCAATTGTTGCTATATTAAGTATGAATTAGTTAATTGGATATGTTTGAATCTTCCTTGTTAGAATGGTCAATCAGCTTCCTTCAGTTTTGATTGTAATACATTGTCTGGTTGGAAGGGTTCTTTTTAAGGTTGGATTGTATAATCATCTCGATGTATAATGACAGTCCACAACGAGTATGGAGACTCACCGGGACCGCACTCCCTTGTAACCTTGGAGGCAAGAGGTGACTGCACCACCACTTCAAGGAAACCAGCCGAATCATGACTGTAGTCACGGGGTGGATTGTGTGGCAGGTGCACCCGCCCAATGAAAACAGGGCTTCTTGGCTGCTGAAGCGTAGCAGCTCCTGATTGCCTTTTGGGTTGTCGTTAAACCCTAGGAAGTTGTTCTGTTCTCATCTCACAGACATTCGAACCTGTAAGTTATGGAGAGCTACTTAATTGTGTTAATAATAAATTTTTAATTTTTGGTGGTTGGTTGTTTATGTGAGAGCCTCCGTAACAGGTTCTCACTGCGAGTACCAAACAAAGCAACTATGCATCAATAAACCAACAGGCAGGTGCAATGTGCTTGACATCCATTTAATAGACTTAGAATTTATATTCAGACCGCAACGAACCCGTTTTCACACCTGAACCGTGGATGGGAAACCACAGGCGTACTATGGTGTCCTGGTTTAACCAGGATAGGGTTAGGTTTCCCCAGCAGTGGGGGGGGAGCTCTAGCCGGGTTATTCAGATACCATGAGGACGTCACATCCTGGCAGGTCACATTTTTCTGGCGCGGGAGCGCGGTGCACTCGTCGTTTTGTACATCGTGCTTCTCACTGCTGTATTTGGTAGCTATTTTGCTCTGTTCATTGCTATCACTATTACTGTTATTGTTATTGCTGTTGTTTGTTGTGTTGCTATTGCACTGTTGTATTAAACCTTTCCTTATTTCAGTCTTGGGGCTTTGTATTTCACTCCCTTTGTGGGGGAGGGGCAGCGGCCGCGTGGTCTCAGACCCCGGCAGGGGCTAAACCACCACAACTTAATAATCCACCCCTTTATTGTATACCATGTGCGTCACATCCAGCTGCCAGTTAGCAATTAGCATTGACAAAGAAAAATTAACAAAAGCACAGTATAACCCACGGTGTATTTTCACCCACAATCAAGTCCCCTTGTGGCACGCATCGGACCTCTCCATCCTTCTGCATCACCCACCAGGTGCACCCAGGTCCTGGGAGCAAAAACAATCCCGTGGATGGGTTTGCCTTTGCCCGGCGCAGGACTAACCCAGACCATTTTTCCCAGCAGGTCCCTCATGTGCACCACAGGGACTCTATCCCTGTCCACAACACGTGGGAGTTTTGACTGAGCCGGGCCAGCTCGATTGGCAGATCCTCTTGTGTTCACTAACCAAGTGGCCTTTGTCAGATGTGTGTCCCAGTGTTTGAAGGTTCCACCCCCCATTGCTCTCAATGTAGTTTTTAACAGTCCATTGTAGCGCTCGATCTTCCCAGAGGCTGGTGCGTGGTAGGGGATGTGGTAGACCCACTCGATGCCATGTTCTTCTGCCCAGGCATCTATGAGGTTATTTCGGAAGTGAGTCCCGTTGTCCGACTCAATCCTCTCTGGGGTGCCGTGTCGCCACAGGACTCGCTCTTCAAGGCCCAGGATGGTATTTTGGGCGGTGGCGTGGGACACTGGATAAGTTTCGAGCCACCCAGTGCTTGCTTCCACCATTGTGAGCACGTGGTGCTTGCCTCGGCGGGTCTGTGGCAGTGTGATGTAGTCGATCTGCCAGGCCTCTCCATATTTATATTTCATCCATCGATCTTCATTCCGCTGGGGCTTCACCCGTTTGGCTTGTTTGACTGCAGCACATATCTCACATCCGTGGATGATCTCTGCGATCGTGTCAATGGTGAGGTCCGCCCCTCGATCTCGAGCCCACCTATATGTTGCATGTCTGCCTTGGTGGCCCGAGGTCTCATGGGCCCACCGGGCTATGAACAGTTCACCTTTATGCTGCCAGTCCAAGTCCACCTGAGCCACCTCGATCTTAGCAGCCTGGTCCGCCTGCTGGTTATGCTGATGTTCATCAGTGGCTCGACTCTTGGGTATATGGGCGTCCACATGGCGCACCTTCACAACGAGGTTCTCCACCCGGGCTGCAATGTCCTGCCATACTTCAGCGGCCCAGATGGGTTTGCCCTTGCGTTGCCAGTTGTTCTGTTTCCATTGCTGCAACCACATCCACAGGGCACTTGCCATCACCCATGAGTCAGTGTAGATATAGAGCCTCAGCCACTTTTCTCGCTCAGCAATCTTCAAAGCCAATTGGATGGCTTTCACCTCTGCGAACTGGCTCGATTCACCTTGTCCCTCAACAGCTTCAGTGGTTTCTTGTGTGGGATGCCACACTGCAGCCTTCCATCGTCGATGTTTTCCCACAATGCGGCAAGACCCATCAGTGAACAGGGCATATTGTTTTTCTTCCTCTGGCAGCTCGTTATATGGTGGGGCCTCCTCAGCACGTTTCACCTCTTGTTCTGGTGACATCCCAGCATCTTTGCTCTCTGGCCAGTTCATGATCATTTCCACTAATCCTGGGGGGTCGCGGTTCCCTATTCGAGCCCGTTGTGTTATCAACGCAACCCATTTACTCCACGTGGCATCTGTTGCATGATGTGTGGAGGGAGCCTTTCCTTTGAACATGCATCCCAGCACCAGCAGTCGAGGTGCCAGGAGGAGCTGTGTCTCAGTGCCGACCACTTCTGAGGCAGCTTGAATTCCTTCGTACGCTGCCAGTATCTCCTTCTCAGTCAGGGTATAGTTAGCTTCAGAGCCTTTGTATCCCCGGCTCCAAAAGCCTAGAGGTCGGCCTCGGGATTCCCCATCTGCTCTCTGCCAAAGGCTCCAGGAAGGGCCATTCTCCCCGACTGCAGTGTAGAGCACGTTCTTAATCTCCTGCCCTGTCCGGACTGGCCCGAGAGCCACTGCCTGGGTAATCTCCTGCTTAATTTGTTCAAAGGCTTGTTGTTGCTCTGGGCCCCATTTAAAATCGTTTTTCTTGCGGGTTACGTGGTAGAGAGGGCTCACAATCAGGCTGTAGTTTGGGATGTGCATCCTCCAGAACCCCACAGTGCCCAGGAAAGATTGAGTCTCTTTTTTTTGGTGGTTGGTGGGGCCATGGCTGTTATCTTATCACCTCCATTGGGATGTGGCGACGCCCATCTTGCTATTTTATTCCTAGGAACTGAATCTCCCTTCCAGGCCCCTTAAATTTCTGTCGCTTGATGGCAAAACCAGCCTTCAGAAGGATTTCAATTACCTTCTTTCCTTTCTCAAAGACCTCCTCAGCTGTGTCCCCCCATACAATGATATCATCAATAAACTGCAGGTGTTCTGGAGCCCCACCTTTCTCCAGTGCAGTATGGACCAGTCTATGGCAAATGGTAGAGCTGTGTTTCCACTCCTGGGGCAATCGATTCCAGGTGTACTGGATACCCCTCCAAGTGAACGCAAACTGCGGCCTGCACTCTGGTGCTATTGGAATGGAGAAAAACGCATTAGCGATGTCAATCGTGGCGTACCACTTGGCTGCCTTCGACTCCAGCTCATACTGGAGCTCTAGCATGTCTGGCACTGCAGCACTCATCGCTGGCGTAACTTCATTCAGGCCACGGTAGTCCACGGTCAGTCTCCATTCGCCATTACGTTTTCTCACTGGCCATATAGGGCTGTTGAAAGGTGAGTGAGTCTTGCTGATCACCTTCTGGCTTTCTAGTCGATGGATCAGCTGATGGATGGGGACCAGGGAGTCTCGGTTAGTACGGTACTGCCGCCGGTGCACCGTCTTGGTAGCAATTGGCACTCGCTGCTCTTCAACCTTAAGCGACCCCACCCCCAAGGGGTCCTCTGAGAGGCCGGGTAAGGTGGACAATTGCTCAACCTCCTCCAGGGCAGCTATACCAAAGGCCCACCGGTACCCTTTTGGGTCTTTAAAGTACCCTCTCCTGAGATAGTCTATACTTAGGATGCACGGGGCATCTGGGCCAGTCACAATGGGGTGCTTATGCCAGTCCTTCCCAGTTAAGCTTACTTCAGCTTCTAATAGGGTCAGCTGTTGGGACCCCCCTGTCACTCCAGAGATGCAGATGGATTCAACCCCACTGTGGCTTGATGGTATCAAGATGCACTGTGCGCCAGTGTCTACCAAGGCCTTATATTCTTGTGGTTCTGATGTGCCAGGCCATCGGATCCACACCTTCCAGTAAATCCGATTATCCCTTTCCTCCACCTGGCTGGAGGCAGGGCCCCTCTAATCCTGCTCACCATCACTCACTTGATCTAAGAGTGACTCCTGCAGGAATGACTTCCTGGTCCCCTCAAGAGGGTCAAGCACACTGTTGGCCATTCTATTCTGTCTGGGGGATTTCTGACTAGACACTGGAGCTGCATCTCTCTTGGAAGACTCCCCTTTCATGGTGGTCTTCCCTTTCAGTTGCTGTACTCGTGCAGCTAGGGCGGAAGTGGGCTGCCCATGCCACCTTCTCATGTTTTCCCCATTGTTGTGGAGGAAAAACCACAGGGTGCCCCGTGGCGTGTACCTTCTACTGCCCTTCTCTTGGGTGGGGAAATGCCTGCTTCTAATAGCTGAGACATCGGCTCGTGCAGGGGGAACATAGGACATGTCCTGTTCCACTTTCTGGAGCCTCTGAGACAGTTCCTCTACGGCTGAAACCAAAGCATGTTGGGAGGAAGGGAGACTTCCCTCATAGTGCCAGAGCTGCATAGTCACTTCATCCACTGTCTGAGTGTCTTGCCACCAGGATGCTGCTGCTAATGCTTTGGAATGTCCCTCTGGTCCACTTTGCAGGAACTTCTGCCACATCAGCTGTGTACAAGGGACTTGATCTGGATCCATTGGTGACTGCTCATCATTCAGATCACCATAGATCATGTCAAACACAGCCATTTCCCTGAGGTTTTGGATGCCTTTCTCCATGTCGGTCCACTTGCCTAACCGACATAGAGCATCATCCTTGTAGGGGTACCTCTCCCTCACAGCGAGCAGGAGTCGCTTCCAAAGGCTGAGGGTTTGAGCCTGTTTCCCTATTGCCTTGTCAATACCAGCCTGCTTGGCTAAAGGTCCCACCTGCTTGGCCTCTCTCCCCTCCAATTCCAAACCAGCAGCTCCAGTATCCCAGCACCGGAGCAACCAGGTGCAAATTTGCTCGCCTGCAATGCGGCTGAAATCCTTCCGCAAATCTCGCAACTCACTGAGGGATAGAGATCGGATGATTACCTCCGGCTCTTCCTCCTGCTCTCGTGATGGGCCTGGTTCATTATCACCCTGTGCACTGCGAGGGGATTTTTTGGTATATTTGGTTTTCCGTATCGGGGCAACTGATACTGGCACTGCTTGTCCCTCCGGCTCAGCTGCTGTGCTGGTGGAGGCGACCGGTACTGGCGCTGCCTGTCCCCCTGGCCCAGCTGCTGTACCAGCAGGCTCACTTTCAGATCCTGCAGCTCTTTCGCCCCCTTGAGGGCAGTGATCAGTGTTAAGGGCGATGCGGTAAGCATGGGCAAGCCCCCAGCACATCACAAGGATTTGTGTTTCCCGGGGTTTGTCAGATTGGCAGCACACCTTTTCCAAACACTCCACCAGTTTATCAGGACTCTGCACTTGTTCGGCAGTGAGATCCCAAAGCATTGGGGGTGACCACTGACTCAGGCACTTGCCCATCTTTTCCCACACACCCTGCCATTTATAACTATCTGCCCCCGGGGCAGGTTTCCAGGTGCTGCTATTGTTGGAGAAGTACCGCATGGCCCAAAACAAGATCTGGCAGACATTTAGAAAGCATTGTGCCGCAAACACACTGGCCTGGATGCTCCAGGGATAGCTGAAACTCTCAAAAACCGAGAGAATCTCCTCCCCTGGCTCACCCATAGAGGGGGTGAGACCCCAAACAAAAGACCAGGCAGCAAACAGGTAGCGGTGCACCCCCACAAGCAGCGAAACGAGCCCATTATAAGCAGACAGTAACCAGTAGAGCAAAATAAAGCCCTTGACACATTTTCCACCGACAATAAATGCCAGTACTAGGAGCACAGAGTGGACATGAGGATTAATCCAGCCCCACCACACAAGCAAATTGCCCAGCATTGCAAACATTTCTTATCAGACAGTACAAGTAAAACCAGAAAAAATTACACTTAACAGATTGCTCTAACACACTTCTCCTTTTGTCCTTATTTCAGTCTTCTCCAGCCTCACGTTGGAGCGCCAAAGTTGTGGTGGTTTAGCCTCTGCCGGGGTCTGAGACCACGCGGCCACTGCCCCTCCCCCACAAAGGGAGTGAAATGCAAAGCCCCAAGACTGAAATAAGGAAAGGTTTAATACAACAGTGCAATAGCAACACAACCAACAACAACAATAACAATAACAGTAATAGTGATAGCAATGAACAGAGCAAAATAGCTACCAAATACAGCAGTGGGAAGCACGATGTACAAAACCAGCAGTGCACCGCGCTTTCCTGCCAGGATGTGAAGTCCGCATGGTATCTGAATAACCCGGCTAGAGCTCCCCCCCACTGCTGGGGAAACTTAACCCTATCCTGGTTAAACCAGGACAGATGGGAACAAAATAAGTTCCAGAGCATTTTGTTCAAATCAGGTAATTTTTGGTTAAAGCATCACGGTACTCCTGTATTGCCCTGCTAAGGGGATCCCGGTCAACGAGGAAATTTTTTGAAGATCCACCAGTGGATACCACGGGAGAAGCTCCGGCAGCTCAGGTTTCAAGTTCAGCAGTGGCTAGGGAGAAAAGACACAAGATTCCTGGTGTTACTGTTACAGTAGACAGGCCCAGATAAGTCCCTGTAAAAACATCACGGGTGGCTGGAGAGACAACAGTCCAGAAAGAGACTGAAAAACTTCCAGGGGAACAGAACAATGAAGGGGCTAGGCACAAAGGAAGAAGCACATTTTTGCACGTTTGCTTATCAGTCAACGGTATTTCTAAAGCTAGTGAAAGACATTCCAGAGGCTACCCACTGAACATCTCCAGGGAACCCACAAATGACTCCTGCATACGCCAGTGCCAAATCTAGCCCCCTGCAGACCTCTTCAACCTCAAGTGTCTGTTTTCCTGAAGTGTTCAAACCAGGGATGTGCTGGAACACCACTCCCTCCTAAAAACCAGCTTCTGCGTTTGCTGTGACAAACTTTGAAAGAATCTGCCTGTGAAAAGGCAAAGCCCCTTTGCACTGCAGTCAGGGCAGGACATGTCTCCCAGCCCGGCACCTTCTCTCACCCTGGCAAAACCCTTTTACCTCCGTGAAAATACATATTGAGTGAAAGGAAACCCACCTTTGCCATCTTTCTCCAGCCACCCTTTTTCAGACAAGGTCCCCAAACCAACCAGACTCTACGACTCCTCGCAGATGCGCACTTATGTTCAAAATGCACATGGATGCAGGGCAGTGGCCTTGTGTCCATTCGGACACGTGGAAAGAGCTATGAGGCTACAGCTGAACACTCTCTGTACGATTAAAAGCATACGGGAGCAGAAGGAAATGCTCACAGGGGCTACCTGCTTTGAAATAGCACCAGTCCCTGGCACAGCAGTGACTATGGATGAACAATGATCATGAAACAGGTGGAATTCCTCTTTGGACACCTGGCCCCATATTCTAGAACACGCTTTAAGCTGTGTATTACAAGCATTCGACTCATCTTATGTTTGCCTAAACGCTACCGAATGCTCTTTTCCTAAAGAAGGGATATCTTTTGTCACCGACTCTATTCTTCCTGCTTATTCAAAGAAGACTGCAACACATAATATACAAATACAAGCGATGAATAAGAGACACAGCAAAAAGCAAGATCCAGCAATAGAGGAGGTGTGTGGTATAGTCTAGTGTGGAATGCAGTCGATGCAGATGGAAGGAGAAGCAATGGCTGAAGTCTATAAAAATCTTATCTCAGGGCTTCTTTTATGTTTGATGTTTGTGCCTGAGGATCAACTCTCATGAGAGGTGACTTCAGCTTAAGCCAAGTGTATCTGTGTGGGGGAAATGGGTTAGTTTTCTTTGCGCCTGGCTATTTCCAGGCAACTGCATAACATGCTCCACAAAGTTTTGGTAAGCGGGAAGTTTTCACTTTCGAGTCTAAACTGGAAAGCTAGTAGAAAAAACCCTGCGCTTAGCACAGGAACCTGACGGCTTTCAAGTCAATATTTTCAAGAGTTAGGAACAGTCATCTTTTTCCTTCAAAACGCTCCTAACATCATGCCACATTACCCTGTTCAAGTTCTTCCGTGATTTTTTCATCCAGTTCCCGCTGTATCTAGAATTACAGAGAAAATACACAGTTAACATTTTAACAGTTATATTTTTGTCATATTAAACGTCTAAAACAGTCTTAAAACCCACACATAGCATGTGACAAAATCTAAAGGCATCATCCCAAATAGAGACATCTTGGTTTGGGGTTTGATTTTTATTGAAGAGGAACTCTTGGTCAGCCAGGCTGTAACATTCTTATGGCTGAGCAACACTAGCTGTAGCCCAAAACTCTCTGTAACTCACCAGCTGGATTATAACTGGGCATTTAAAACTACACAGGAAGAAAGCACAGTGGAGTTATTACAGTGAAGGTATGGCTAAAGTCCATCACCAAATACATGAGCAGAATGTCAGCTACGTGCTGAGAGATGCACAAGCGCCATCCATAGGGACAAATCCACTTGAGACTGCCTTCTGCAGCTTCCTAAGAGAAGAGGTACACAAGTAGCTACTGCAGGACTGACATACGCCATTGTATAGAAAAAAGCCTGCGCCAGTATTTTTTCCTCCAGTTTAAGATGGAAAATTGAAAGAGCTCCTACAGATCACGCCAAGATTCTGCTTTCTTGTTATTGCAAATACCATGACCCATGTATATAAAAATATAAAATCACACACAGTATTTTCTTGCAACCTTTGTACTACGAAGAGATAGCAACAGCTACAGCTTCTACCCAGCAAGTGCTGTGGGTTTTATTACATAACTGAAATCAGCTTAGATTACTAGCAAGTCCAAGCGCTATATGCTGCTGTTCACATTTGGTGATACTTGTGACTCCTACATTTTTTTCCATCAAGTCTGTGACCCACAGAAGTGAATTTCAAAATAGATGCTACACATCTTCCAGGCCTGTGATGGCCATGAAGATGCTGAAGGGCTTGGAGCCCGTGAGCTATGTGGAAAGGCTGAGAGAGCTGCGACTGTTTCTTTACTGCAGTAGAGAGTAGAGTCGAGTCTGCCAGCCTGGCACCTTCTCTCACCCTGGCAAAATCCATGAGAAAGAGTGAATTATCCTCTGCTTCTCTGTCGACAATAAACTAAAAGTCTCTGTTGGTTGTAAACAAGACCAGAGAGGACTTCAGGGGACTAAGTCCTACTGACAAAACTGCACTAGGAAGGAGAAATGTAGGTAGATAAGAACGCCCCCAAACTACAAACAAAACCCCGCCTGACATCCGCAATTGGAGACTGGGGAAATGTCATATGTAATTGTTCTTCAACTTCCTCAAGAGTCTGCTCAAGGCTGAGGGGTATTTTTTGGTTCTGTTTTTTCAGATCTTCAAAGTGAGGCCTCAAAAAACAGCACCGAAACCTAAAAGCATTGCCCAGCACAGCGATCCATCACAAAATGTGAGACATATGCTCTGAAAAGAAACTTTATGACTTCTGTGGAAGTCGGGGCACTGAGCGAGAACAGTAACACCACTCTCAGATCCAAGGCAAGCTTTTCCTGCAATCGGCTCAAATGTTTTTCACAAGTCGATTTGGGAGCCATTTTTCACAAAATGTTGAAGCAGCCTATATAAGGATTTGAAATATATATCTGAATACATTAGCAACTGGATAAAAACAATGAGCTATGAAATAGCCTTTTAAAATCTTGAATTTCTGTAATATACTTTAGGGAAGCTAGTAAATTAGTAAAGGTATCTCTCTTGATACTGGGCATCTCAAAGTTTTGTCAGAGAGTTCCAATTTCTTCTGGAAAATTAAAATGGAAAGTACCCAAAGAATGTTGCTGCAATTCAGTTAAGAAGCACCGAGTACTCCCGCTTTCTTTCCCTTCACGATCTTTCTTCCTGCTTCTTCTTCAAAAGAGGCACACCTGTTAACCCTTTTCTTTGAAACTAGGGCAGCTTTTTTTCCTAGAGGTGGGTTGGTTTCCTCCTTTGCCTTTTCCTTCTTTTAACACCTTGCTCCCGCCTCTCTGTCCTTCCTTTTCCTCACTTCTTCCCTGCTCCCTACCCGTCTCGTGGCCTTGCCCTGGCCTTCTCCTTATTTCACTTTTGCAGCGGGTCCCTGAGTTTTGCCTCCTTTCTACCGCCTGCATGCAGAATAGCCCCTGCAGATGGTACAGTACTAATTGCCTCCCGAGCTCTTTCTGTAATACATGTCCACCCCTCTGACCTGAAAAGCACATTCACGGTGATACAGAAAAGTTAATCTCTCTAACTGCCACCGCTACGCATTGCCTACCCTGCTTTGTCTGGTTTTGTTGTGGTTTTTTTCCTTAAACCAGGTGCAGTATGCAGACACATTGTTGAAATGGGTTCTTTCCGATGTGGGTGGGACCACTGAACCGAGAGGGACTTAGAAGTGAACAAATACTTCTCCCATTCGTTCAAACAGCAGAACACGTGAGGGATAGAACGCTGACTGAATAGGGAAGCTCGTCCATGCCTCAGGCCTATGCTAGGTGGGAAACTGATCACAACTATCGACATCTGGTTTCCAAATCTCATGATACAACGTTACAATGTTCACCATTCGGTGAGGGATGGGCTATCACACCGACTGCTAATTGCAGGGCATACTTTGACCAGAGGAAATGCAGAGGTTGCAGCACTGCTGTGGAACTGAAAGCTGTGAAGAGTTCCTGAGGAGTAGTTAACCTTAGCTTTTCACGTAATAACACACAGCAGGAACTGCAAAACCAAATGCCCCCTACGCATAGTATATGTCCCGCACTGAAGTATAAAGTGAGAAGTTACGTGATGCCGTTCACATCATCCTATTTTTGAAGCATCCCTTTGTTGGTATGAATGTACTAAAACAAGTCCCAGTGAAGAAACTGCTAAAATGAAGAACAGTGAAGAAGGAAAAAGTGTCTCCAAGAAAGATGCCTGATGGAGCTTTGCACTCATCATAAAGTTAGCCCTTTTAAATAGGCCAGACGTACTATAGATTAAAATGTAAGGAAGACCTTAGCTGGGAACAGTGTTCTTTTGCAAAGAACAGTTTCTCTTGTAAAAGAATGTAGTTACCCAGTTCATTGTTTAGATGTCAGTATTTTTTGGTCTTTGAGCACTCCTCGAAATTTGTACAACCCCGATGACCAGCAGCCTTCACCCCCACCACAGGTAGTTGTGTACTGGTTTGATGATTAGCAATTGTTTTGACCTGTTAGACCATACGGTTTGGAACGATGAATGGATTCTCACTTTAGGCTAAAAAGAGCACAACCTTCCCTATGGATACCCTTTAGCAGCAGTTGAGAACGGGATTTCAAAACGCTTACCTTAGCCACATAGGCTTCAACCCTTTTTCTTGATGATAGAGCATTCCTGGCTGGGCTTAGGAAGCTTCCTCCTAGGCTCAGACTTCTGTTCAGGGCCAAATTGTTGCCAAGCTGTCCCAGTTCAGTTGGATGCAGAACTGGACTTGCAGACAGGCCTCCACTGACAATGCTGGTGGTGATTAAAGATTTGCTTCTACGGCGCTCCTGCAGGAGCTTAGCGTTGGCTTCTGCTAGTCTCTCATTAGCTCTGAAACATTCAGAAGCATACAGAGAATTACCTTTGGTAGTAGCACTTTCGCAAAGTTACCCTGCAGGTCTTTGACTGTTACCTGACTTGTGAAAGTGGAAGGGATTAAGGGCATCCAAAATAAGAACAGAATTTGGTCTGAGGTTTTTTGGAGAGCCTGTTTCTAAGAAGTCACCCTACCTGCAAGGAGCAGCAAGAGTTACTTAGGACTTCTCAGCATTAGGGCTTCAAAGCAATCCGTGAATGCCATGTGTTTACCTAGCCTCTTCTGAAAGGTACGTCACCTGCGTAAGACCTCTGGGCTACCCTCCCTTTCCCAAGGAAAGCGCAAACCTCAGGCACACCGCTACAATGGAAGCCAACGCAGATTTTTTTTTTTTTGGCTTCACTGAATCCAGTTCTGTTCTCTGAAGGGCCTACCCTTATTCAAGCAGCAAAGGACATGAAATTTATCTTTTCTGCCATACACAGAACAAGAGGAGGAGATTATTAGAGATGGGCAAAAAGGCTGCCTGTTAAAACACCAGCAACTTTAAAAATACCCTATGAATGCCATGATCAGTGCTGCTGCTGGAACACTAAAGAGAAATGAAGAGAGTTCTAAGGAAGGGGAAGAGTCTTAAGGTACTTTCCTCACAAATATGCCATTTTATGCTTACACACATAATGCTGACCGGATGTAGAAGAGGGATTTTAGGAGGAAAATGCATGAGGAAAAAGTAGTATCTAATGACCAGTCCAAAAAAGCACGGACTTACCTTTCCAGTTTATTTGCTAGGCATCTTCTAATTTTTACTTCCTCCAGATACAGCTCTTTGTACCTTTCCGCTTCTGCCTGCATGGAGTCTTTCTGAAAAATACTGTCTTGCTGGGGGTTTTTTATCCTGTCCAATTCACATTCGAGATCTCGAATTCTTTGGTTTAGCTGGTTTGTCAGGGAAGCATGATGACTGGCTCTGATTTGTTCCTGTCTGTCCTGGGAGGCTGCCTGTGCCTGAAGCAGATAATGCACTTTCAACCACCGCAGAGAAAAAGAGAACTCTCCGGGGCCAGTCACTTGCACGTACCCAATTGCAAGGGCCCGGCTTTACTCAGCGAGGCAACTGTGCCTCCTCACTACCATCAGCAATCAAGGCCGAACCCTGGAAGTACCGTGTTAAATAAGTCTCTTCATGCAGAAGGAACCCCCCTCTTAGCACTATTGTTCATCAGAGCTACTAATGAAAGAACACTGTGTCTGTGGGACAGGGCATATAGAAAAGGAGTCCTCAAAGAAATGATGAGGATTCCTCACCTCCACCCACCCTCCAGCTCCCCCGCCGCAGCTTGAGTGACTTTGTTCCTGAGCGCTTTCCCCTGTACCATGACAAAGCAGGACTGTATGTCTGGCCATGACAACCGTTAAGTTGCAGCACCCACGCAAGGATGAACAGCGAGAACAAGACCAGCGGGCAGCGATACCTCCCAAGAACTGCAAAAGGAAATCTACCTCGGGCAAGCTTTTGATTCGGGGACCTGCAGGCACATTACACACGCAGAGGAAAGCACTCCTGCCCAACCACATTCGCTTCTCCCACTGCCCTTCAGGAAAGACAGAGGCACGGCACTAACACACACAGTCAGGCACCAAAACCAAAATACGAAAAAATGACGACGACAACAAAAGGATATGATAGAGACTACAGACACAAGTGAGAAATCCACTTACCTGCAAAAATAGATTGACTTCTTGCAGTTTTTGTCTTATTTCTTGGGCAGCTCGTTCTTCTATGTCTTTTTTATATTGTTCTATTTGGCTATGATCCACCATGTTACTGTCCAAATGATGTTTGAGATTAGCCAGCTCTTCTTTCAGCTGGCATTTGCTCTTCTCCAGTTTTTCGTGGTTCCCACGCATAGTGGACAACTCTCCTCTCAGATCCTGATTTTGTGCTTCCAGCTCCATGCATATTTTAGACTCTATCTCCAGCTGCTGGGAAAGTTCACCAACCTGTAGACAGAAAAAAAAAAAAATAAAAAGGAACTCAGAGGCATCTAAAATCAGTCAATTCTGTGAAAATCTTTCAAGGGGTTGGCCATGGAGACCGTATTTGTCATCTGCTGACTCAGTATTAAAACCAAAGTGAAACCAGGCTCTTCTTTTAAAACAAGAACAGCTTGGACATCATTTCTGATAGGATTCCTCAGGTTCCCATCCTTGCTCAGTTCTTCCGCAGCAGGTCACAGACCAAGAGGTACCAAACTAGCAGCATTTCACCCGTGGAGCTCGGCTGAAAAGCACTAGGGCTATTCCTCCCTGAGATGCTCTTATGGTCTCAGGAAATCAAATTTTTATTTAGAAAAGCAAAACCTGAAGTGCCTCCTGCTCATCTCACGCTCAAGGTGGGGCTTCAGGGATGATCTTGGGCAAAGCCAACTTCATACAGTTGTTCTGAGTTACGGCAGTGTTACGTCTCTCTCCTCCAGAGAAGGAATTCATCTGTTGGCCCTAGAAGATGCTGCCACAGCCTCAGGCTGCAGCCAGGCCTGTGCCAGGCCACATTGCTCTCAGCCCTGGCCCTCACTGCATGGCCACGATGTCCTGGTTGGACTGCAGACCTGCGCATCCCTACGGACTGGCCTGGTGATCTGCACTCTTGGCTGACCCCGCTCACCGTCACCGGACCTGTTCTGCTCTTCTTGCTGAGGGCCTGTGGGACTGCCTCCTTGGCCCGTGAGGTCACGCACCCCACCAGCCTTGCTGCGACTCTCGGCTCGCTCTTCCTCTACAGGACAGCTTGCCCTTGATGTGCGCTTACAGGTACTGCTTTGCACATAATGTTTTCATCTTTGCCCATAAGGATATGCCCACCAGTACGAGTTATAGTCTCTACTATGGTAACAGTAGAAGGAGCATCCAGAAAGTCAGTCAATTCCAAAATACAGCCAAGAAAAAAAATCAGCAGCAGGAAAAGAAGTATAAGGAAAGAGTAACACAGGTTTCAAAAGAAAAAGCGCCACCACCACCAAACCTCAAACAAAGCAGTGCTCACCTTTGTTCTTAATCTACCAATTTCATTGACCGTTTCAGAATCGCTGTTCTTCATCTCTCCCTGCAAATGAAGCTGGGACTCTGTCTCTCTCTCCTCATATACCTTGAGTTTGTCCATAGCTCTGTCCAGAAGCCCCTTCAACCTGCACAGCAAATCAGTCAAGAAAACAATGAAGCAAAGGAACAACGGGCCTGTTTCACATATTCTCAAGTAAACAGCACAGATGTGCCTTGCTCCATCTTTAATGTGCTTGACACACCAGGAATTACTGAGAAAAACCAGCATTCCCATGCCACAAGTCACTTAGAGGGTCCAAATGTCACCTGAAAAGGGGAATAAAAGGCTTCCTTCCCTCCCAGGAAAGCCACAGGGCAATCTGCATTTGCAGTTCTTTTGTCAACTACTGACAACTACAGGCGTGTACAGAAGCACCTTGCAAGAACTAACAGGGGGCTTGAATTTGCTCAGGGTTACGTGCACCTATTTTTACACTGAGGTGCAATAAAGCTTGACTCCGACTCGGGGATACCTCTTCACCATACTAAAAAGCCATACCTCTTGCAGTCTTTCTGCAGTTCAATGTTTCTTTCAATTTCTTGATCCAGGCGCAGTTCGACTGGGCGTTTCAACTCTACCAGGTTCTTCACTTTCTCCCTTTCACTCTCACACTTTCAAAACAGAAAAGATGCGTGACACACAGAGCATAGGAACAGGATCTCCATGCAGTATGTGCATCTAGCGTTCTCCACAGAGAAGCTGCAGTACATCTCGACAAAAAGGTGGACACGGTTCTCCTGGGTATTGGCTAGGTGCCTGGAGAGTTTTCTGGGCTCACCTGTTCCAAGAGTTCAGCCTTTTCCCTGGCAAGCTGAGCAACACGCTCCTCAAGGTGGGATCTCGACTTCAGCTGCTCTTCCCACATGCTGTGCAAATCCTTGGATGTCAGAGCCTGCTTCTGCATCTGAGAGAGCAACAGTGGCAAAAGAAAAAGCTAAGGTGACCGGAAAGACAGCACTGCAGTAGAAAGCAGTAACTGAAATGGAAACAAGCCTGAGCTCTCCTCTCCCCATCCAAGACCTACAGATGAGGCTAATGCGAGTGTAAAACACACCTCAGGAAACACAGCCAAGAACAGCAGTTGAAGCTGGTGGAAAGAATGAACACTCTAGAAGCAACAAGAGGAGGTTGCAGCTTTGGGGGATAAGAAGACACGCACACACACAGCCACCCTACCGCTTTCTTCCAAAGGTCCTCTGAAGTTCATAATGATACGTACTTCATAATATAAAAATTCCTCTAGTGCCCAGCACAGACGATACCCTCCCCTCACGGCCTCTGTAACAGCTGTACATCTCCTGAGAGCAAGGCAATGTTTTCAAATCGGCGATACTATTTATGCTTCTACCCAAAGGGACAAAGACTTGCCTAACACATGGATCTGAGCGGAACGGAACTTGCTGATTTTGTTCAAGTACAAAGAATGCAAGATGACTAGATGCTTTTAGTGGCACTCTGTACAGATCTACAGAAAGTCATGAAAACCTCAGGACAAAGGCTTAGACGAAAAATCCTCACCTCGGGCTATACAACCTTCCCCAGTGTCCTTACAGAGTAGGTGTAACGCTGGGTCTTACAACAGAAGCTAACACGGTCTCAAGGGCAAGCTGTGACAAAGCTGCAAAGGTAACACGGATCTCCCAAGTCCAGTCTCCTCTCTCAGCTTTCAGCCACAGACCTCCCTCCTGCCCACAACATCCATCCTATCCATCGTGTGCTATGGTTTAACTCCAGTAGACAGCTAAGCACCACACAGCCACTTGCTCACTCCTTCCCGGTGGGATGCGGGAGAGAAACCGTCAGACAAATCATGCTGATGAGCTCGAGTATCTTGTACACCACCACACAGATACAAAACACAGCAGCAGGGAACAAGGAGATTTACAGCCTTTTCCCCTGAGGGTGCCTTGCCCTAAAACCAGAAAGGTATTTGTCAGCTGAACTGTGCCTACGCAGCCCACCTGATCTTTTCAGCAGTTACCTGCACACAAAAAATGCAAAGACTACAACAGTCTTTCACAGGAGCCAGTTATGTACCTGCTGCTGGTGGTCCTCTGCAGCTGCTTGTGTTGTTTGTAAGCCAGTTATCAAGTCTTCCAGGCGGTTACAAACTTACAGAAGCATTGAGAAAAGCAAGAAGACACACTGTGACTTGCCAGACTGCAGTTTACACCTCAATACAAAAAGTAAGTATTACACACGCTTCTTCACCTCTTCCTTCCTGTAGTACTTACACCCGGCACCAATGATCAAAACAGCCTTAGTTTGATGCCACTGCAAAACTGTTAGCAATCATCCCCTCTGCCATTTGCTTCAGGGAGAGAGAGCACTGTGCGGGATACAAAGCATCTCCAATGAAAACAGGAAGGAGCAGCTTTTCACAGTACATCTGAAAACCATGCCCTGTTAACCAAAGGGGAAGGACCAGCACTGTGACTGCCTTCCCTCTTCTCTTGTCAGTGTCAGTACATCAAAGTTCAACTTTCATATGTAGTTATTTTCAAATTCTCTTCAGTACTAATTAACAACTGCAGTCATAACAAGAACCCTAGTTTACTGGTTACAACACAAAAATCATTTGCTTCATAGAGGTCACAGTTGAACACCTCACCTGAGCCAAAATTAACCACTGCGCAGAGGCAGTGGCAATTCCAAGGCTCACACTTAGTTCTGCAAATGATACCACATACATTCCTGTTCACTGTTTCACCAAAACAAGCACACAGCAAGTGGCCAGAGGAAAAGCAATTCTGCACAGCTAAAGCTCTGTGGAGTTTTTACTCCAGCCTGATGATGCCAGTCCGGCCTCCAACGCGAAGTGCTCGGCATCAATATCCCCTGCGGATTTTCCACAAGTTAACCCGATGAATACCTTTAATGACACACATTGCGACAAGTGTCTGAAGTAGCATCTGATGTCACGACGGGTCTAAAGCAGACAATAGTTACACCAGCGTATTAGTGTCAGATCCCTACCTTTTAGAGCATTAAGTAGGACCTGCTATAGGAGCGTGGGAAAACGCTCAAGCCCAGAAAGGCGGGGAACGGGCCAGGAAAGCAGCCTGCTTCAGCCTATGTTCAGGAGAACGCAGGAACCGAGTTCCCCTAGGCTCTCCCGGAAAACCTCATCTTAAAATTTCCCCACAGAAACAGGTAACTGGGCTGACAAAAAGGGAAGCTTGTGGTCAGCTTACTGAGGCAGAGGCTTGCAGGTCTCTCTGAAGGGCTTCAATCCTCTTGCTCTCTTGCTGGACTGTGGCTTCCAACCTGGCATTTTCAATTTCAAGGCTTAAAAAGAAATACAGGTCTTAATGTGGAAATCTACCAGAGCACCAGTTCTGAAAAAACAGTGTGAAATAACATAATCTAAGACAAAAGCATCCTTCAAAGTCGTGTATCAACTTGCTGTGAGGCAACAAGGCTACCTGTCGCTCTCACACAATCCCAGAAAGCGACAGACACCTTGCTTCACGGCGCTACTCTCTTACCGTTGCACGTGCTCTTCCAGTTGTTTTATAGTAGCATTATTCCTAGAAGATGCCAACAGGAGGTGTTGCAGTTTCTGGGAAGAAGCGATGACTTCTCTTTCCTTATTATCCAAGGCCGTCTTCAAATCGCAAATACAATGCTCAGACTGCAGGTGCTGTTCTTCCAACTCCCGCAACTGTAAAATCACAGCAGGAATCTGCAGTCGTGAGGTGAGCTTTTCTAGAGAGGAGTCACCTGCTGCTGCAGAATTCAAGCTGCTACCCAAAGAACTGTAACCATTTCAAGTACGTTCAAACCTTCACTCCTGCTAGCAAACGAAGACAAATGGTGTTACTACTTTATACTGGCCTCTGCCATCCCTGCCCTGGGCACTAGAGCACGGTTCTAAGCACCGACACTGCCCCTCCTAGCCTTTCAGTGACTCGTGACACTCCTTGTATCCACCTGTTTGCTCCTCCATGAAAACACAAATTAAAAAGTTCATCCTTCTCCTAAGGTGACTTCCCGACTCCCTCATAAGGAGGTGAGGATGATTTCTCTTTCAGAGCTCTGAGGCCTCTATACTTCAGTTGTTGTAAGAACACTGCAAAAGGTGGTCCCCGCCTCAGGAAGTAGCTTACAGGTCACTTGCAAGGAAGCTGCTTAAGGATGGCAAAGAACTGCAGGGCCAAGGAAGGGAGAAAAAAGATGCTGAGATGCTGCTTTGCATACACAGTGCAAACACCTCACCTGCAAACGAGCTCTGCTTCTTGCTTAGTACAATCCAGATGGTTCTGGCACCTGTACTATTAAAAGAACCCCAAACCCCAAATCCTAACAACTCTTTAAAAGTTCCTTCAACCATGAAGAAGGTTCCCAGTGTGTTACACACTGTGCACGCAAAGCAGAGACAATGACCTCACACGTATTTAGCAAGCTACAACTCAGGATCACCTGTTGTATACAGGGGACGATAAAGAAAGAATGCAATATCCTGAACAGGGAAGTCGTGCCTCAGAGCAGAGGCGATTTTTGAGAGAACAAACTGCTCTGTTCATACCTAGCCACCAGAAGGCTGCTCCTAACACACTGCTTTGCCTCTCCAGCTTGTGAGCAGCTCCCCGAAGGGCCAGCTGCGTTTATCACCAGGGGAGTCGAGGAAGAAGGGAAGAGAAAGGACATTGCTGCAATACTACCCCAGAGCCTGAACAAGAGCTTCTGCTGTGGGCTTGAGGAGCAAGACGGTCTCCTACTTGCAGCAGAAGCTAGTGGGCTTTTTGATGATTCAGGTAACACTCTCTTGCACGCTGGAAGAGGAAGAGGAGGCCACCGGGCTGAAGGTTTCACCGGCTGCATGAACGATGTCAGGCGATCATTGTTAACTTCCTTAGAGCTCTCTGCTACTGGCTCCCAGAATACTCTTTCATCCTTTTGGACGATGTACAGGAAGAGACAGTCACCCACAGGTTTACTCCTATAGTGACAGGCTTTCCATACCTCAGCTTTAACCCTGTCCAATTCCTTTTGCAAGCGCAGCTTGTCTTCCTCCAGATCACTGTGGCAGCGCGTAGTAACTTCCAGGGAAGCTTCTGACATTGGTTGCTTTTCAAGAGCATCGGGAAGCTCCTGCTGCTGCCGTGCGACCCAGTCCTAAAGAAATGTTGATACGTGAGCACAAAGAATTTGATAAGAACATGAGAATATGAGGTGTGCTTTTACTTCTCAGGTTACGTAGTTAGGTCAGTCCGAGTGAATTCAAAGAACAGAAACGTTGCCCGTCACCAGCAGGCACCTGCAAAACTGATGAGCCCTGTCCATCTTTCTCAGCTGAGCACCTCCACGCTACCCGGGGAAGCAGGGGCAACTTCACTGCTTCTGTACTATACGGGAAATGAAACTCAAAGGCCAGTCGCTATGAGACCCAGGTCATTAGCTTGACCTGCCTTCGTCCCAGTCCTAAATGAAAAACTGGCCTAGAGCACAAGTATTTCAAGGGCCCCCGGTGACAAATGTGTGGCAGGAGCGGCGGAAGAGGTCAACGAGCCCATAGGCAAATAAGCCCAAAGGCGAGTGAACCAAGGGGGACCCCACTGCGTCTCTCAGAGAACGGACCTTGAAATCCCCAGAAGATTCTTCATCTTCCTCTCGCTCCGCTCCTCCTGCTGGCATGGCACCTACAAAAGAGGGGAGAAGTGACACACTGTGAGTGTTTACCTCACTGTGCTTTTTCCCATCATCCAAGCCCAGCATCCAAAAGACGGGGAACGGTTCCACTACAGGCCATAGCAATTCTCCTCATTGTCTCCTCCACAGTTAAGGATCCTACCTCCTCTGTCCTGAGCAAGGGCAGCCCAGGTAAAGTCAGCAGTCCTCCCAGGGCAGGAGCTGCTGAGAACTGACTTGTCTTCTGCACCACCTGCAGAAGATTCTGCCGTGTTTTCGCCGTCCACCAGTAGCTTGCTGAGGATATATACACAAAGAGAGGAAATAGAGTTGGTAAAAAAAACCCACATCGTTGCATACACGCTTGACTAGGACAGCAACAGCCATTCCTTACCCAGCCTCTCCATTTTCAATGCCAACTGAGAAATGGTAACACACACACACACCCCGACATACCCACCCCGTGTCACGTTACTCGTGCACTACTATTACATGAGGAAATACTTGCTGCAGGCATGTTCATTCTCTACATGCGTGTTGGTGTCTGTGAAGCACTTCAGCCCTGCTGGCGACAGTCTAAACTGATAAACAACCTGTCTCCATAGGGAGCACTACCAAAATTAACAAGCCCTCTGGCAGATTCATATCTAACTGCAACGGTGCTCCTTCTGCAGGGTGCTCCATGAATGCTGTAGTTATTTACACTGAGCTAGCCTATGGTCTCCTCAAATGCAGTGCTGACTTGGAAGGACTTCAGAAATCTTTACGGTTAGCCTGAGGACTTGAGAGTTTAGACAGCTGCTGAGCTCCTCAGACAGCCCCCGCCCCCCGCAACAGGGGCTAGGGCTTTTAACGTGGCAGCCACCGGCTCTTTCGGGCCTTTATTTCCGCGCCTCTGGTGGCGCACCCTGGTTGCTGCCACGGTCAGGTGCAGAACGGCACGCCCCTCCGCCCCCCCAGTGGTGGGAAGAGGGAGGTGGGACCCCTGGCCCACAGCCAGGGTCCCCAGCCAAGGGGGCGCCTTGGCCCGGGGGAGCCCCTGGACCACGACCAATGGATCACTACAGTTCAGATCTGACCAGGCTATAAAATGGGGCCCCCGTCAGAGACCCCTTTTGAGTGGTTAAAGTATTAAAAGTACAAATTAAAGTCTGTTCAAGTTTACGATCTATGTGAAGCCGCTTTGGCACACCTCCGTAACAACTGGTCACACAGGGAACTCCTTCCGTGTGGCTCCTTATTTTTCAAAGCTCATTCCCACGCCTCTCATCAGTCACACTTGCAGTCAACTAAGGAGACCTATGTGCTGTTTTGACAAACCCCTCACCTTTCGTGCTGCTCTTGAGCATGCCCGTCAGCTCCTTTTTTCTGAAGAAGCCCTTCCATCTTCTCCTGGTGTTTGGAGACAGCAAGATGAAGGGGGGAATATCCCTCCTGAAAGGAGAAACAACCTCGGTCAGAAAAACACAGACAAGTTCAGCACCTTTTCGAAAGAGCAGCTTTACCCAAATGCCGAGGTTACCTGGTTCTGAGCATCAGCATTGGCATGATGCTCAAGTAGCAGCCCCGTTATCGCTGTATTAGCAGACAGGACAGCCAGGTGAAGGGCAGTGTTGCCGTCAGCGTCTGCCAGATTCGGGTCAGCACCATGCTCTAGTAGAATAGCCACACATTCTTCTTGCTGGCACTGTACTGCCTGGGAGCAACACAGAAAAAGGGAAAGTGCCAACATTTACGTTTCACTCTGTCACAACTCGCCCAGCTTCTGAACGCTGGCAAAGAAGAGCGTCTTCTAAGACTAGCAGACATTTGCCTATTCCACGCCGATTGCAACATGCCTGTTTCTACACAGGTCCATGCAAAGAATCCTGCCAGACACCTCTCATTGACTGGACAGTCAATAAGCCCTGCTTGCAAGAGCATAACATATTCCACATACCGTCATCAGTGGCGATCTCTTGAAATGGTCAGCAAGGTTCAGCTGGCACTTCTCTTGCACTAGAAATCTGACGACATCCGCATGGCCGTTTGCGCAAGCGAGATGCAGAGGTGTCCTAAAAATTAAACACACGAGCTTAACACAGACAACAAAAGAACCAAAGCTGTGTCGCCACCCAGCCCTGGGGATGCTCTGCCCAGGCTCTGCTCCTCCCGCTTGCTGCTGCTGCAGTCCTGCACTGACCACCCACAGGGCAGAAGAGAACTGCTGATACCTGAACAGCTGCAAAACCACCCTGCAGGGAGACCATGACCCAGCGGCAGGTCGGTGGCACGCGCTTCCAACAGCACTCGAGCTGACCCGGCAGCTACAAGCAATGAAAAGCTCTCGCGTGCGCTCTCCCAGTGGACAGAGCAAAGCTCACTTTCCAAGCCATGAGCTTGGATGGGATCCCACACAAAGCCTTAAGGGCAGATGTTTCCACGTGGCACCCAAAAGCTGCCGGGGGAGGGGGTGGTGTTGGTTGCGCCATGCTGATGATCCCGTGGGATCAGTAGGCTCTGTGTTGTAACACACTCCTTGTGCTTGAGAGAGGGCTGCCAAGAACTAGCAGAGCGTGGCTCAGAACCTCCCGTAGCAACGCCTGCCAGAGCGCAGCCAAGGTGTCCCATCAGCGACCCACAGCCCCTCACCGCTTCTCCTTGTCTTGCCTGTCGATGTCAGCTCTCTTCAGCCACCAGCGCCACCGCCTCAGCCAGGCCAGGTCGCCACGGGCAGCCATGCGGTGCAGCCTGCCCAGGTCCTTCTGCTGGAGCTCGTAGGCACTGGTGGCGCTGGCGCAGGGCTGCCCCGAAGTGCTGCCGGAGGGTGACTGCTGCCGCTTCTTGCTGAAGAGGCCCAAGACCCTCTGCACGCTGTGGTGCACGCTGCGGTACATGCTGCAGCGTGGGCACAGCTCCGCTGGGAGCGACCAGCAGCAGGAGGCACCTGGTGGATTCTGTCGAGCCCTGGGTGAGGGCGAGGACGAGGATGAGGACGACGAGGAGGAGGAGGAGGAGGAGGGCTCCCAGGGGCCCTGGGGTGAGGGGGCTCTGCCTCGACAGGGGCACCGACAGGGCGCCCCGGGGCAGGGGCCTTGGCTGCTCCCGCCTGGCACTTTCCTTCAACGAAAAGGCGGCCTGAACTTCCTGCAGCGTGGCAAAAATCGAGGGCGCCGTCTCACTGTGCTGGCGGCTGCTGCTCACCCCTTGCACACAACCACAAAGTGGCTAAGGTCCTCTGTCCAGGCCCTCTGTTTGAGCAGGGTAACCTAGAGACAGTGTCCCAGGACAACGTCCAGCCAGCTATTGTCCAGGCCCTCTGCTTGAGCAGGGTAACCTAGAGACAGTGTCCCAGGACAACGTCCAGCCAGCTATTGTCCAGGCCCTCTGCTTGAGCAGGGTAACCTAGAGACAGTGTCCCAGGACAACGTCCAGCCAGCTTTTGAGTATGTGGCAGCATGGAGATGCCCCAGCCTTCCCGGGCAAGCTGTGCCAGTGCTGTCACCCTCACAGTCACAATGTGTTTCCTGATGCTCAGAGGGAACTTCCCGTGTTTCAGTTTGTGCCCATTGCCCCTCGTCCTGTCACTGCGCACCACTGAAAGACGCTATGGAGCCTCCCTTTGGGTATTTTGAGACATTGATGAGATTTCCCCTGAGCTTTCTCTTCTCCAGGCTGACCAGTCCCAGGTCTCTCTCAGCCTTTCCTCATGGGAGACGTTCCAGTCCCTTAATCGGCTTAGTGGTCCTTGTATGTCCATGTCTGCCTTGTACTGAGGAGCCCAGAACTAGACACCATGCTCCCCTCACTAGGGCTGAGTAGAGCGGAAGTATCTCCTCCCTTGACGTAGAAGTTTATCAAGTTGGTCAAACATGACTTCCCCTTGCTGCAGCCATTCTGACTACTCCTGATGCTTTTGTTGTCTGTCCTGTGCCTGGAAACGGTTTCCAGGATTAGCTGCTCCATCCCCTTCCCAGGGGTGGAGGTGAGGCGGATTGGCCTGTAGTTCCCTGGGTCCTCCTTCTTGCCGCCCTTGAAGATGAGAGTGACCTTTTCTTTCCTTCCGTCTTTGGGCACTTCTGTCAGTCACCATGACTGAGCAAAGGTTATCGAGAGCGGCTTCACAATGACACCAGCCAGCTCCCTTGGCACTCATGAGCGCATCTGGTCAGGGCACGTGGACTTCTGTATGTCCACTTTGCTTAAGTATTCCCTGACCTGATCCTCTTCCACCAAGAGTACATGTTCCTTGCTCCAGCTTTTCCCCTTGTCTCTGGGACCTGGGATTCCCGAAGGCTGGCCTTGCTAGTAACGATGGAGGCAAAGAGGAGATTCAGTACTTCCACCTTTTCCATGTCCTGTGTAACGGTAAAGTTAGAAATTTACCTAGAATATCCATGAATAACAGCATAATCCTCAGCTGTCCAACCGTTAGTGTCTTTATGGGAAACATCAGCACCATAGCAAAGAAGAACTTTTATCACATTAAGCTCCCCGCCAGAAGCAGCAGTCCTAAGTGGCGTTCCGAAACATCCAAAATTTGATATGAAACAGATCATTTCACACAGACCCTGTCATTATTTTTATGCCTACTTGCTCTCCAAAAAAAGTATTTTCCCCATTACTTTAAAATGAAAGAAAGAAAAAGCAGTTTTCATTAAGAGCAACAATAAAATGGGAAAGGTAATCAAAACAATCGAACGTCCAGTCTTCAGACAAAGCTTGCGCATCGACAACACTTACATACAAACTATGCTGCCATGCGGGAGATGGTTTTTCGAGTTGAGGCAGTGCTGCTGAGCTAAGGGCACGTTTCCTGCCAGAAGGGCCATCGCAGACAGCGCCTTCTTGCAATCCTCAATGCAGGAAGCATCCACTGAGCTGAGACAGCAGCCACGTGCAGACCTGCTTTCACAAGTCACACAGAAATAGCTCCTTCTGTGAGGCTCCCTGTTGGTTTCTTTTCAGCTCGGCATAGTTTGCTTTGAAAGCAGATTGCGCAGACCCAGTGCGTTTAGTGCAGAACGAGAAAATGTCATCAGAGAGTTACGTATTAAATAATTCTCCCATGAAATTTGTGTCCCGGTTTGTTTAGCAGTGCTGCTTGAGTGCTCTTAAGGGTCTGTGTAGTAGGAAATGGGATGGGGGGGACACCTCAGACATCGCCTAGTTACGTGCCTTACCCATGACAGAATCAGAAAGTTACTTTCCGGTAAATGTGGCGGAGCTGGCACCGCCACGAAAGAGTACAAACGCGCGCACGCTGACTGTACAGAAACATGGTACAGAAGTCAAAAGACAGGTCACAGCTTTGGGATAGATATTGTTACATAGATACAGTTGGGAATCGTTCTCAATATTGTCCTGCTGCAGCGGTTGAAGTGCTAGGCCTGGACAACAGGCCCAAGCCAGAGTTGACCTATGGATGAATCCTGTATGTTTTATAACCCATAACCATTGTGCCAGTAGGTATTGTGCTAGGTTATAACAAACCACCTATGCTGATGTAAAAAGCGCTAAGGTATTGAAGTACTGACGCCTGAACAACAGGCCCCGAGCCGAAGCTGCTAACTTAGTACGTGACCGTGTGCCATTTTAGGTGCCTGCTCGATTCAGGCAGAGGATTATTTTGTAGTAGTGGAGAAAGATAACTTAGAGGAGCGGTTGGAAATTGATTATTTGAAGACAGAAGTGTTACGAGAAAGATAGTGAAGGCAGTTATTAGAAAATAAAATATTGAAATTATGTTGGCACGAGCAAAATAGCCTCCTAGTGTTGTTCAGATTCAAAAGTTAATTACAAGTGTAGATCTTGAGGAGTGGCACGGAGATATTTGGGGTGAGTCTGATGAAAGTGGCTCGGAGGAAACAGAGGAATTGGGGGAAAGAAATGTGCGACCTCTCATGAAAACAGAAAGGCATACAGGTCCACAAGGTGGGAACCCCCGAACCACCGTCCCTACAACCCCCTGGACAGGACCTGAGCTTAGTGACCTTCAGGTTAAATGTTCGGGTAAGCCGGGTGAAACTGAAACCGACTATTTGTGGAGCGTTTCTTTAACGGGGGGGGGGGGGGGGGTTGGGGGGGGGGGGTGTAGGTGGGTGTTGAATTCTGTTGAGTGATGGCAAGGCGGGAGGTTCCTGGGGTCCCGGAGTGTTTTTAAGTGACGGACCAGCGGGTAACCAGTCGGTAACATCTCGAGTGGCTTACTGGGCTGGGGGTGTGGACCCTAAGGAGAGGGGGGAAGCTGTTACCTTTAAGGTGAAGGATCTGTCGGAACTGGCGGAGAGAGTACGAAAGGCGTCTTGCATTCAGGCGATGGGTGAGAGGGGGCGGTGCGGGATCTCGCTTGCCGCGCTGTTGGATTCCCAGCCACCTTAGAGCTCTTATTAGAGGGCTCCCGGATGCCTTAAAGCTACATGTCCAGTGCCTTAGAGAAAGGGGGCAAAGAGCTATTGAATGCAACCAGACAACACCCCCCCCCCCCCCCCCCCCCCCCCCCCCCTTCCCGTGCAGGTCTTAACGTGGGCAAAAGTGTTACAGGATCTGGTTGGTGATGGGCGAGAAATGGGCTGGACTGACCCGGGTGGGGGCGAAGATGGAAGCCGGAGGGTTCGGCAAGTCCGTGGGAAACTCCCCCCCGAGGGCAGAACTCGAGAACAAAGGAAAAATCTTAAGGTTTGATGTTTTGGCAGGTCAACAGTGGGTGTTCACCAGACGGCAGTGGGGAGTTTTGGAGTTAGGGGGACACAAGGTACCTGTGTCTCTCAATAGCCATTGCCAGCTGCTGCCAAACAGGGTCTTTTTGAGGTGATTAACGATGTTGAAAAAAAGGTAAGTCATCGAACATGTAATAAAACATATATGGTATTTGTTATTCAAATGTCAAGAAGAAAAAAGTTGTGGTCAGGACATCTTGCTAAGTAAACTAAGCATAAAGAAAGAGTCTGTTAATACCAGATTGTGTTGTAACTAAACTATGTTGTGGCTGAACAGTTTTGTAATTCTCTTATGTATAGAATTTCTAAATGTTTTTGCACTTTCTATGCAACCTCAGGTTTAAAAAGAAATAAGATGTATGTACATAGTTTCTATTGTTAAAATCAATTGTTAGAGGGGAGCTCAAATGGCCCCCACCTTCAAGCCAGAGAGTGTTATGTCCAGACAATGTTATGACTAGACTGTGGTGTAGCCAGACTGTTATGACTGCAAAAAACACCTGTGCTGAGTCATCCCCCATAAATGGAAGAACCCAAGAAAAGCCAGGGAAAACTTGTTTACACCTTTGCAGACCCCTCAGGGTATGCCCATCATGAATATGGATGAAGACTACACTATAAAGGGACTCGGTTCTGTCGTGTAAGGTGTGTGTCCTGGTAGAGCAGAGACTGCCGGCACACCCAGTGCTGTTTTGCTCACTCGCTCCTTGCTAATAAAAATTTTATTGACCACTAAAAATTGAGAAGTGGTTATTTCCCACTAAATTACAATTAATCTATAACAGTACACATTCCCCTTATAATTCTCCGGTGTGGCCAGTCGGCAAACCAAACAAAAGGTGGCAATTAACAGCCGATGATGGGCGGCTGAATGCCCATCCAGGCCCTTTGTCAGCTGCAGGGCCTGGCTGGGCTGGCTGCGGGCCTGCAGGAGTGCGCCCGCCAGGGCTGGGACGGGCCCTTTGCGGTGCCTTTGTCGGAAGCAAACAGCGATGGCTTTGCTCCCACGGGGGAAGGCGACACTCGTCGACAATTGCCTACTATGCACTGGCTCAAGGCTCGCTAAAACCATGCCCACAGAAGGGCTTAAGATCTCTGGAAACACCCCCCACCCCTCCTCCTGTCGGAGTCGGGCAGTGAGAAACTGCGAGGAAGCGCTATGTGCAGTTAGATCATTGTGGCCACACAGGGCAGATAGAGAAGGAAACACCCAATTCAATTTAATTGGGTAACAGGAGCCACTTCACTGCCGGGGTGGTCCAGGAGTGGGCACACAAGGAATACAGTGGGTTTGCACACCCCGTACTAGTCTCAGGCTAATGGGCCTGAGACTTGAGGCAATTGTTGCTATATTAAGTATGAATTAGTTAATTGGATATGTTTGAATCTTCCTTGTTAGAATGGTCAATCAGCTTCCTTCAGTTTTGATTGTAATACATTGTCTGGTTGGAAGGGTTCTTTTTAAGGTTGGATTGTATAATCATCTCGATGTATAATGACAGTCCACAACGAGTATGGAGACTCACCGGGACCGCACTCCCTTGTAACCTTGGAGGCAAGAGGTGACTGCACCACCACTTCAAGGAAACCAGCCGAATCATGACTGTAGTCACGGGGTGGATTGTGTGGCAGGTGCACCCGCCCAATGAAAACAGGGCTTCTTGGCTGCTGAAGCGTAGCAGCTCCTGATTGCCTTTTGGGTTGTCGTTAAACCCTAGGAAGTTGTTCTGTTCTCATCTCACAGACATTCGAACCTGTAAGTTATGGAGAGCTACTTAATTGTGTTAATAATAAATTTTTAATTTTTGGTGGTTGGTTGTTTATGTGAGAGCCTCCGTAACAGGTTCTCACTGCGAGTACCAAACAAAGCAACTATGCATCAATAAACCAACAGGCAGGTGCAATGTGCTTGACATCCATTTAATAAACTTAGAATTTATATTCAGACCGCATCGAACCCGTTTTCACACGTGAACCGTGGATGGGAAACCACAGACGTACTACGGGAACAAAATAAGTTCCAGAGCATTTTGTTCAAATCAGGTAATTTTTGGTTAAAGCATCACGGTACTCCTGTATTGCCCTGCTAAGGGGATCCCGGTCAACGTGGAAATTTTTTGAAGATCCACCAGTGGATACCACGGGAGAAGCTCCGGCAGCTCAGGTTTCAAGTTCAGCAGTGGCTAGGGAGAAAAGACACAAGATTCCTGGTGTTACTGTTACAGTAGACAGGCCCAGATAAGTCCCTGTAAAAACATCACGGGTGGCTGGAGAGACAACAGTCCAGAAAGAGACTGAAAAACTTCCAGGGGAACAGAACAATGAAGGGGCTAGGCACAAAGGAAGAAGCACATTTTTGCACATTTGCTTATCAGTCAATGGTATTTCTAAAGTTAGTGAAAGACATTCCAGAGGCTACCCACTGAACATCTCCAGGGAACCCACAAATGACTCCTGCATACGCTAGTGCCAAATCTAGCCCCCTGCAGACCTCTTCAACCTCAAGTGTCTGTTTTCCTGAAGTGTTCAAACCAGGGATGTGCTGGAACACCACTCCCTCCTAAAAACCAGCTTCTGCGTTTGCTGTGACAAACTTTGAAAGAATCTGCCTGTGAAAAGGCAAACCCCCTTTGCACTGCAGTCAGGGCAGGACAAGTCTCCCAGCCCGGCACCTTCTCTCACCCTGGCAAAACCCTTTTACCTCCGTGAAAATACATATTGAGTGAAAGGAAACCCACCTTTGCCATCTTTCTCCAGCCACCCTTTTTCAGACAAGGTCCCCAAACCAACCAGACTCTACGACTCCTCGCAGATGCGCACTTATGTTCAAAATGCACATGGATGCAGGGCAGTGGCCTTGTGTCCATTCGGACACGTGGAAAGAGCTATGAGGCTACAGCTGAACACTCTCTGTACGATTAAAAGCATACGGGAGCAGAAGGAAATGCTCACAGGGGCTACCTGCTTTGAAATAGCACCAGTCCCTGGCACAGCAGTGACTATGGATGAACAATGATCACGAAACAGGTGGAATTCCTCTTTGGACACCTGGCCCCATATTCTAGAACACGCTTTAAGCTGTGTATTACAAGCATTCGACTCATCTTATGTTTGCCTAAACGCTACCGAATGCTCTTTTCCTAAAGAAGGGATATCTTTTGTCACCGACTCTATTCTTCCTGCTTATTCAAAGAAGACTGCAACACATAATATACAAATACAAGCGATGAATAAGAGACACAGCAAAAAGCAAGATCCAGCAATAGAGGAGGTGTGTGGTATGGTCTAGTGTGGAATGCAGTCGATGCAGATGGAAGGAGAAGCAATGGCTGAAGTCTATAAAAATCTTATCTCAGGGCTTCTTTTATGTTTGATGTTTGTGCCTGAGGATCAACTCTCATGAGAGGTGACTTCAGCTTAAGCCAAGTGTATCTGTGTGGGGGAAATGGGTTAGTTTTCTTTGCGCCTGGCTATTTCCAGGCAACTGCATAACATGCTCCACAAAGTTTTGGTAAGCGGGAAGTTTTCACTTTCGAGTCTAAACTGGAAAGCTAGTAGAAAAAACCCTGCGCTTAGCACAGGAACCTGACGGCTTTCAAGTCAATATTTTCAAGAGTTAGGAACAGTCATCTTTTTCCTTCAAAACGCTCCTAACATCATGCCACATTACCCTGTTCAAGTTCTTTCGTGATTTTTTCATCCAGTTCCCGCTGTATCTAGAATTACAGAGAAAATACACAGTTAACATTTTAACAGTTATATTTTTGTCATATTAAACGTCTAAAACAGTCTTAAAACCCACACATAGCATGTGACAAAATCTAAAGGCATCATCCCAAATAGAGACATCTTGGTTTGGGGTTTGATTTTTATTGAAGAGGAACTCTTGGTCAGCCAGGCTGTAACATTCTTATGGCTGAGCAACACTAGCTGTAGCCCAAAACTCTCTGTAACTCACCAGCTGGATTATAACTGGGCATTTAAAACTACACAGGAAGAAAGCACAGTGGAGTTATTACAGTGAAGGTATGGCTAAAGTCCATCACCAAATACATGAGCAGAATGTCAGCTACGTGCTGAGAGATGCACAAGCGCCATCCATAGGGACAAATCCACTTGAGACTGCCTTCTGCAGCTTCCTAAGAGAAGAGGTACACAAGTAGCTACTGCAGGACTGACATACGCCATTGTATAGAAAAAAGCCTGCGCCAGTATTTTTATCTCCAGTTTAAGATGGAAAATTGAAAGAGCTCCTACAGATCACGCCAAGATTCTGCTTTCTTGTTATTGCAAATACCATGACCCATGTATATAAAAATATAAAATCACACACAGTATTTTCTTGCAACCTTTGTACTACGAAGAGATAGCAACAGCTACAGCTTCTACCCAGCAAGTGCTGTGGGTTTTATTACATAACTGAAATCAGCTTAGATTACTAGCAAGTCCAAGCGCTATATGCTGCTGTTCACATTTGGTGATACTTGTGACTCCTACATTTTTTTCCATCAAGTCTGTGACCCACAGAAGTGAATTTCAAAATAGATGCTACACATCTTCCAGGCCTGTGATGGCCATGAAGATGCTGAAGGGCTTGGAGCCCGTGAGCTATGTGGAAAGGCTGAGAGAGCTGCGACTGTTTCTTTACTGCAGTAGAGAGTCGAGTCTGCCAGCCTGGCACCTTCTCTCACCCTGGCAAAATCCATGAGAAAGAGTGAATTATCCTCTGCTTCTCTGTCGACAACAAACTAAAAGTCTCTGTTGGTTGTAAACAAGACCAGAGAGGACTTCAGGGGACTAAGTCCTACTGACAAAACTGCACGAGGAAGGAGAAATGTGGGTATATAAGAACGCCCCCAAACTACAAACAAAACCCCACCTGACATCCGCAATTGGAGACTGGGGAAATGTCATACGTAATTGTTCTTCAACTTCCTCGAGAGTCTGCTCAAGGCTGAGGGGTATTTTTTGGTTCTGTTTTTTCAGATCTTCAAAGTGAGGCCTCGAAAAACAGCACCGAAACCTAAAAGCATTGCCCAGCACAGCGATCCATCACAAAATGTGAGACATACGCTCTGAAAAGAAACTTTATGGCTTCTGTGGAAGTCGGGGCACTGAGCGAGAACAGTAACACCGCTCTCAGATCCAAGGCAAGCTTTTCCTGCAATCGGCTCAAATGTTTTTCACAAGTCGATTTGGGAGCCATTTTTCACAAAATGTTGAAGCAGCCTATATAAGGATTTGAAATATATATCTGAATACATTAGCAACTGGATAAAAACAATGAGCTATGAAATAGCTTTTTAAAATCTTGAATTTCTGTAATATACTTTAGGGAAGCTAGTAAATTAGTAAAGGTATCTCTCTTGATACTGGGCATCTCAAAGTTTTGTCAGAGAGTTCCAATTTCTTCTGGAAAATTAAAATGGAAAGTACCCAAAGAATGTTGCTGCAATTCAGTTAAGAAGCACCGAGTACTCCCGCTTTCTTTCCCTTCACGATCTTTCTTCCTGCTTCTTCTTCAAAAGAGGCACACCTGTTAACCCTTTTCTTTGAAACTAGGGCAGCTTTTTTTCCTAGAGGTGGGTTGGTTTCCTCCTTTGCCTTTTCCTTCTTTTAACACCTTGCTCCCGCCTCTCTGTCCTTCCTTTTCCTCACTTCTTCCCTGCTCCCTACCCGTCTCGTGGCCTTGCCCTGGCCTTCTCCTTATTTCACTTTTGCAGGGGGTCCCTGAGTTTTGCCTCCTTTCTACCGCCTGCATGCAGAATAGCCCCTGCAGATGGTACAGTACTAATTGCCTCCCGAGCTCTTTCTGTAATACATGTCCACCCCTCTGACCTGAAAAGCACATTCACGGTGATACAGAAAAGTTAATCTCTCTAACTGCCACCGCTACGCATTGCCTACCCTGCTTTGTCTGGTTTTGTTGTGGTTTTTTTCCTTAAACCAGGTGCAGTATGCAGACACATTGTTGAAATGGGTTCTTTCCGATGTGGGTGGGACCACTGAACGGAGAGGGACTTAGAAGTGAACAAATACTTCTCCCATTCGTTCAAACAGCAGAACACGTGAGGGATAGAACACTGACTGAATAGGGAAGCTCGTCCATGCCTCAGGCCTATGCTAGGTGGGAAACTGATCACAACTATCGACATCTGGTTTCCAAATCTCATGATACAACGTTACAATGTTCACCATTCGGTGAGGGATGGGCTATCACACCGACTGCTAATTGCAGGGCATACTTTGACCAGAGGAAATGCAGAGGTTGCAGCACTGCTGTGGAATTGAAAGCTGTGAAGAGTTCCTGAGGAGTAGTTAACCTTAGCTTTTCACGTAATAACACACAGCAGGAACTGCAAAACCAAATGCCCCCTACGCATAGTATATGTCCCGCACTGAAGTATAAAGTGAGAAGTTACGTGATGCCGTTCACATCATCCTATTTTTGAAGCATCCCTTTGTTGGTATGAATGTACTAAAACAAGTCCCAGTGAAGAAACTGCTAAAATGAAGAACAGTGAAGAAGGAAAAAGTGTCTCCAAGAAAGATGCCTGATGGAGCTTTGCACTCATCATAAAGTTAGCCCTTTTAAATAGGCCAGACGTACTATAGATTAAAATGTAAGGAAGACCTTAGCTGGGAACAGTGTTCTTTTGCAAAGAACAGTTTCTCTTGTAAAAGAATGTAGTTACCCAGTTCATTGTTTAGATGTCAGTATTTTTTGGTCTTTGAGCACTCCTGGAAATTTGTACAACCCCGATGACCAGCAGCCTTCACCCCCACCACAGGTAGTTGTGTACTGGTTTGATGATTAGCAATTGTTTTGACCTGTTAGACCATACGGTTTGGAACGATGAATGGATTCTCACTTTAGGCTAAAAAGAGCACAACCTTCCCTATGGATACCCTTTAGCAGCAGTTGAGAACGGGATTTCAAAACGCTTACCTTAGCCACATAGGCTTCAACCCTTTTTCTTGATGATAAAGCATTCCCGGCTGGGCTTAGGAAGCTTCCTCCTAGGCTCAGACTTCTGTTCAGGGCCAAATTGTTGCCAAGCTGTCCCAGTTCAGCTGGATGCAGAACTGGACTTGCAGACAGGCCTCCACTGACAATGCTGGTGGTGATTAAAGATTTGCTTCTACGGCGCTCCTGCAGGAGCTTAGCGTTGGCTTCTGCTAGTCTCTCATTAGCTCTGAAACATTCAGAAGCATACAGAGAATTACCTTTGGTAGTAGCACTTTCGCAAAGTTACCCTGCAGGTCTTTGACTGTTACCTGACTTGTGAAAGTGGAAGGGATTAAGGGCATCCAAAATAAGAACAGAATTTGGTCTGAGGTTTTTTGGAGAGCCTGTTTCTAAGAAGTCACCCTACCTGCAAGGAGCAGCAAGAGTTACTTAGGACTTCTCAGCATTAGGGCTTCAAAGCAATCCGTGAATGCCATGTGTTTACCTAGCCTCTTCTGAAAGGTACGTCACCTGCGTAAGACCTCTGGGCTACCCTCCCTTTCCCAAGGAAAGCGCAAACCTCAGGCACACCGCTACAATGGAAGCCAACGCAGATTTTTTTTTTTTTGGCTTCACTGAATCCAGTTCTGTTCTCTGAAGGGCCTACCCTTATTCAAGCAGCAAAGGACATGAAATTTATCTTTTCTGCCATACACAGAACAAGAGGAGGAGATTATTAGAGATGGGCAAAAAGGCTGCCTGTTAAAACACCAGCAACTTTAAAAATACCCTATGAATGCCATGATCAGTGCTGCTGCTGCTGCTGGAACACTAAAGAGAAATGAAGACAGTTCTAAGGAAGGGGAAGAGTCTTAAGGTACTTTCCTCACAAATATGCCATTTTATGCTTACACACATAATGCTGACCGGATGCAGAAGAGGGATTTTAGGAGGAAAATGCATGAGGAAAAAGTAGTATCTAATGACCAGTCCAAAAAAGCACGGACTTACCTTTCCAGTTTATTTGCTAGGCATCTTCTAATTTTTACTTCCTCCAGATACAGCTCTTTGTACCTTTCCGCTTCTGCCTGCATGGAGTCTTTCTGAAAAATACTGTCTTGCTGGGGGTTTTTTATCCTGTCCAATTCACATTCGAGATCTCGAATTCTTTGGTTTAGCTGGTTTGTCAGGGAAGCATGATGACTGGCTCTGATTTGTTCCTGTCTGTCCTGGGAGGCTGCCTGTGCCTGAAGCAGATAATGCACTTTCAACCACCGCAGAGAAAAAGAGAACTCTCCGGGGCCAGTCACTTGCACGTACCCAATTGCAAGGGCCCGGCTTTACTCAGCGAGGCAACTGTGCCTCCTCACTACCATCAGCAATCAAGGCCGAACCCTGGAAGTACCGTGTTAAATAAGTCTCTTCATGCAGAAGGAACCCCCCTCTTAGCACTATTGTTCATCAGAGCTACTAATGAAAGAACACTGTGTCTGTGGGACAGGGCATATAGAAAAGGAGTCCTCAAAGAAATGATGAGGATCCCTCACCTCCACCCACCTTCCACCTCCCCCGCCGCAGCTTGAGTGACTTTGTTCCTGAGCGCTTTCCCCTGTACCATGACAAAGCAGGACTGTATGTCTGGCCATGACAACCGTTAAGTTGCAGCACCCACGCAAGGATGAACAGCGAGAACAAGACCAGCGGGCAGCGATACCTCCCAAGAACTGCAAAAGGAAATCTACCTCGGGCAAGCTTTTGATTCGGGGACCTGCAGGCACATTACACACGCAGAGGAAAGCACTCCTGCCCAACCACATTCGCTTCTCCCACTGCCCTTCAGGAAAGACAGAGGCACGGCACTAACACACACAGTCAGGCACCAAAACCAAAATACGAAAAAATGATGACGACAACAAAAGGATATGATAGAGACTACAGACACAAGTGAGAAATCCACTTACCTGCAAAAATAGATTGACTTCTTGCAGTTTTTGTCTTATTTCTTGGGCAGCTTGTTCTTCTATGTCTTTTTTATATTGTTCTATTTGGCTATGATCCACCATGTTACTGTCCAAATGATGTTTGAGATTAGCCAGCTCTTCTTTCAGCTGGCATTTGCTCTTCTCCAGTTTTTCGTGGTTCCCACGCATAGTGGACAACTCTCCTCTCAGATCCTGATTTTGTGCTTCCAGCTCCATGCATATTTTAGACTCTATCTCCAGCTGCTGGGAAAGTTCACCAACCTGTAGACAGAAAAAAAAAAAAATAAAAAGGAACTCAGAGGCATCTAAAATCAGTCAATTCTGTGAAAATCTTTCAAGGGGTTGGCCATGGAGACCGTATTTGTCATCTGCTGACTCAGTATTAAAACCAAAGTGAAACCAGGCTCTTCTTTTAAAACAAGAACAGCTTGGACATCATTTCTGATAGGATTCCTCAGGTTCCCATCCTTGCTCAGTTCTTCCGCAGCAGGTCACAGACCAAGAGGTACCAAACTAGCAGCATTTCACCCGTGGAGCTCGGCTGAAAAGCACTAGGGCTATTCCTCCCTGAGATGCTCTTATGGTCTCAGGAAATCAAATTTTTATTTAGAAAAGCAAAACCTGAAGTGCCTCCTGCTCATCTCACGCTCAAGGTGGGGCTTCAGGGATGATCTTGGGCAAAGCCAACTTCATACAGTTGTTCTGAGTTACGGCAGTGTTACGTCTCTCTCCTCCAGAGAAGGAATTCATCTGTTGGCCCTAGAAGATGCTGCCACAGCCTCAGGCTGCAGCCAGGCCTGTGCCAGGCCACATTGCTCTCAGCCCTGGCCCTCACCGCATGGCCACGATGTCCTGGTTGGACTGCAGACCTGCGCATCCCTACGGACTGGCCTGGTGATCTGCACTCTTGGCTGACCCCGCTCACCGTCACCGGACCTGTTCTGCTCTTCTTGCTGAGGGCCTGTGGGACTGCCTCCTTGGCCCGTGAGGTCACGCACCCCACCAGCCTTGCTGCGACTCTCGGCTCGCTCTTCCTCTACAGGACAGCTTGCCCTTGATGTGCGCTTACAGGTACTGCTTTGCACATAATGTTTTCATCTTTGCCCATAAGGATATGCCCACCAGTACGAGTTATAGTCTTTACTATGGTAACAGTAGAAGGAGCATCCAGAAAGTCAGTCAATTCCAAAATACAGCCAAGAAAAAAAATCAGCAGCAGGAAAAGAAGTATAAGGAAAGAGTAACACAGGTTTCAAAAGAAAAAGCGCCACCACCACCAAACCTCAAACAAAGCAGTGCTCACCTTTGTTCTTAATCTACCAATTTCATTGACCGTTTCAGAATCGCTGTTCTTCATCTCTCCCTGCAAATGAAGCTGGGACTCTGTCTCTCTCTCCTCATATACCTTGAGTTTGTCCATAGCTCTGTCCAGAAGCCCCTTCAACCTGCACAGCAAATCAGTCAAGAAAACAATGAAGCAAAGGAACAACGGGCCTGTTTCACATATTCTCAAGTAAACAGCACAGATGTGCCTTGCTCCATCTTTAATGTGCTTGACACACCAGGAATTACTGAGAAAAACCAGCATTCCCATGCCACAAGTCACTTAGAGGGTCCAAATGTCACCTGAAAAGGGGAATAAAAGGCTTCCTTCCCTCCCAGGAAAGCCACAGGGCAATCTGCATTTGCAGTTCTTTTGTCAACTACTGACAACTACAGGCGTGTACAGAAGCACCTTGCAAGAACTAACAGGGGGCTTGAATTTGCTCAGGGTTACGTGCACCTATTTTTACACTGAGGTGCAATAAAGCTTGACTCCGACTCGGGGATACCTCTTCACCATACTAAAAAGCCATACCTCTTGCAGTCTTTCTGCAGTTCAATGTTTCTTTCAATTTCTTGATCCAGGCGCAGTTCGACTGGGCGTTTCAACTCTACCAGGTTCTTCACTTTCTCCCTTTCACTCTCACACTTTCAAAACAGAAAAGATGCGTGACACACAGAGCATAGGAACAGGATCTCCATGCAGTATGTGCATCTAGCGTTCTCCACAGAGAAGCTGCAGTACATCTCGACAAAAAGGTGGACACGGTTCTCCTGGGTATTGGCTAGGTGCCTGGAGAGTTTTCTGGGCTCACCTGTTCCAAGAGTTCAGCCTTTTCCCTGGCAAGCTGAGCAACACGCTCCTCAAGGTGGGATCTCGACTTCAGCTGCTCTTCCCACATGCTGTGCAAATCCTTGGATGTCAGAGCCTGCTTCTGCATCTGTGAGAGCAACAGTGGCAAAAGAAAAAGCTAAGGTGACCGGAAAGACAGCACTGCAGTAGAAAGCAGTAACTGAAATGGAAACAAGCCTGAGCTCTCCTCTCCCCATCCAAGACCTACAGATGAGGCTAATGCGAGTGTAAAACACACCTCAGGAAACACAGCCAAGAACAGCAGTTGAAGCTGGTGGAAAGAATGAACACTCTAGAAGCAACAAGAGGAGGTTGCAGCTTTGGGGGATAAGAAGACACGCACACACACAGCCACCCTACCGCTTTCTTCCAAAGGTCCTCTGAAGTTCATAATGATACGTACTTCATAATATAAAAATTCCTCTAGTGCCCAGCACAGACGATACCCTCCCCTCACGGCCTCTGTAACAGCTGTACATCTCCTGAGAGCAAGGCAATGTTTTCAAATCGGCGATACTATTTATGCTTCTACCCAAAGGGCCAAAGACTTGCCTAACACATGGATCTGAGCGGAACGGAACTTGCTGATTTTGTTCAAGTACAAAGAATGCAAGATGACTAGATGCTTTTAGTGGCACTCTGTACAGATCTACAGAAAGTCATGAAAACCTCAGGACAAAGGCTTAGACGAAAAATCCTCACCTCGGGCTATACAACCTTCCCCAGTGTCCTTACAGAGTAGGTGTAACGCTGGGTCTTACAACAGAAGCTAACACGGTCTCAAGGGCAAGCTGTGACAAAGCTGCAAAGGTAACACGGATCTCCCAAGTCCAGTCTCCTCTCTCAGCTTTCAGCCACAGACCTCCCTCCTGCCCACAACATCCATCCTATCCATCGTGTGCTATGGTTTAACTCCAGTAGACAGCTAAGCACCACACAGCCACTTGCTCACTCCTTCCCGGTGGGATGCGGGAGAGAAACCGTCAGACAAATCATGCTGATGAGCTCGAGTATCTTGTACACCACCACACAGATACAAAACACAGCAGCAGGGAACAAGGAGATTTACAGCCTTTTCCCCTGAGGGTGCCTTGCCCTAAAACCAGAAAGATATTTGTCAGCTGAACTGTGCCTACGCAGCCCACCTGATCTTTTCAGCAGTTACCTGCACACAAAAAATGCAAAGACTACAACAGTCTTTCACAGGAGCCAGTTATGTACCTGCTGCTGGTGGTCCTCTGCAGCTGCTTGTGTTGTTCGTAAGCCAGTTATCAAGTCTTCCAGGCGGTTATGAACCTACAGAAGCATTGAGAAAAGCAAGAAGACACACTGTGACTTGCCAGACTGCAGTTTACACCTCAATACAAAAAGTAAGTATTACACACGCTTCTTCACCTCTTCCTTCCTGTAGTACTTACACCCGGCACCAATGATCAAAACAGCCTTAGTTTGATGCCACTGCAAAACTGTTAGCAATCATCCCCTCTGCCATTTGCTTCAGGGAGAGAGAGCACCGTGCGGGATACAAAGCATCTCCAATGAGAACAGGAAGGAGCAGCTTTTCACAGTACATCTGAAAACCATGCCCTGTTAACCAAAGGGGAAGGACCAGCACTGTGACTGCCTTCCCTCTTCTCTTGTCAGTGTCAGTACATCAAAGTTCAACTTTCATATGTAGTTATTTTCAAATTCTCTTCAGTACTAATTAACAACTGCAGTCATAACAAGAACCCTAGTTTACAGGTTACAACACAAAAATCATTTGCTTCATAGAGGTCACAGTTGAACACCTCACCTGAGCCAAAATTAACCACTGCGCAGAGGCAGTGGCAATTCCAAGGCTCACGCTTAGTTCTGCAAATGATACCACATACATTCCTGTTCACTGTTTCACCAAAACAAGCACACAGCAAGTGGCCAGAGGAAAAGCAATTCTGCACAGCTAAAGCTCTGTGGAGTTTTTACTCCAGCCTGATGATGCCAGTCCGGCCTCCAACGCGAAGCGCTCGGCATCAATATCCCCTGCGGATTTTCCACAAGTTAACCCGATGAATACCTTTAATGACACACATTGCGACAAGTGTCTGAAGTAGCATCTGATGTCACGACGGGTCTAAAGCAGACAATAGTTACACCAGCGTATTAGTGTCAGATCCCTACCTTTTAGAGCATTAAGTAGGACCTGCTATAGGAGCATGGGAAAACGCTCAAGCCCAGAAAGGCGGGGAACGGGCCAGGAAAGCAGCCTGCTTCAGCCTATGTTCAGGAGAACGCAGGAACCGAGTTCCCCTAGGCTCTCCCGGAAAACCTCATCTTAAAATTTCCCCACAGAAACAGGTAACTGGGCTGACAAAAAGGGAAGCTTGTGGTCAGCTTACTGAGGCAGAGGCTTGCAGGTCTCTCTGAAGGGCTTCAATCCTCTTGCTCTCTTGCTGGACTGTGGCTTCCAACCTGGCATTTTCAATTTCAAGGCTTAAAAAGAAATACAGGTCTTAATGTGGAAATCTACCAGAGCACCAGTTCTGAAAAAACAGTGTGAAATAACATAATCTAAGACAAAAGCATCCTTCAAAGTCGTGTATCAACTTGCTGTGAGGCAACAAGGCTACCTGTCGCTCTCACACAATCCCAGAAAGCGACAGACACCTTGCTTCACGGCGCTACTCTCTTACCGTTGCACGTGCTCTTCCAGTTGTTTTATAGTAGCATTATTCCTAGAAGATGCCAACAGGAGGTGTTGCAGTTCCTGGGAAGAAGCGATGACTTCTCTTTCCTTATTATCCAAGGCCGTCTTCAAATCGCAAATACAATGCTCAGACTGCAGGTGCTGTTCTTCCAACTCCCGCAACTGTAAAATCACAGCAGGAATCTGCAGTCGTGAGGTGAGCTTTTCTAGAGAGGAGTCACCTGCTGCTGCAGAATTCAAGCTGCTACCCAAAGAACTGTAACCATTTCAAGTACGTTCAAACCTTCACTCCTGCTAGCAAACGAAGACAAATGGTGTTACTACTTTATACTGGCCTCTGCCATCCCTGCCCTGGGCACTAGAGCACGGTTCTAAGCACCGACACTGCCCCTCCCAGCCTTTCAGTGACTCGTGACACTCCTTGTATCCACCTGTTTGCTCCTCCATGAAAACACAAATTAAAAAGTTCATCCTTCTCCTAAGATGACTTCCCGACTCCCTCATAAGGAGGTGAGGATGATTTCTCTTTCAGAGCTCTGAGGCCTCTATACTTCAGTTGTTGTAAGAACACTGCAAAAGGTGGTCCCCGCCTCAGGAAGTAGCTTACAGGTCACTTGCAAGGAAGCTGCTTAAGGATGGCAAAGAACTGCAGGGCCAAGGAAGGGAGAAAAAAGATGCTGAGATGCTGCTTTGCATACACAGTGCAAACACCTCACCTGCAAACGAGCTCTGCTTCTTGCTTAGTACAATCCAGATGGTTCTGGCACCTGTACTATTAAAAGAACCCCAAACCCCAAATCCTAACAACTCTTTAAAAGTTCCTTCAACCATGAAGAAGGTTCCCAGTGTGTTACACACTGTGCACGCAAAGCAGAGACAATGACCTCACACGTATTTAGCAAGCTACAACTCAGGATCACCTGTTGTATACAGGGGACGATAAAGAAAGAATGCAATATCCTGAACAGGGAAGTCGTGCCTCAGAGCAGAGGCGATTTTTGAGAGAACAAACTGCTCTGTTCATACCTAGCCACCAGAAGGCTGCTCCTAACACACTGCTTTGCCTCTCCAGCTTGTGAGCAGCTCCCCGAAGGGCCAGCTGCGTTTATCACCAGGGGAGTCGAGGAAGAAGGGAAGAGAAAGGACATTGCTGCAATACTACCCCAGAGCCTGAACAAGAGCTTCTGCTGTGGGCTTGAGGAGCAAGACGGTCTCCTACTTGCAGCAGAAGCTAGTGGGCTTTTTGATGATTCAGGTAACACTCTCTTGCACGCTGGAAGAGGAAGAGGAGGCCACCGGGCTGAAGGTTTCACCGGCTGCATGAACGATGTCAGGCGATCATTGTTAACTTCCTTAGAGCTCTCTGCTACTGGCTCCCAGAATACTCTTTCATCCTTTTGGACGATGTACAGGAAGAGACAGTCACCCACAGGTTTACTCCTATAGTGACAGGCTTTCCATACCTCAGCTTTAACCCTGTCCAATTCCTTTTGCAAGCGCAGCTTGTCTTCCTCCAGATCACTGTGGCAGCGCGTAGTAACTTCCAGGGAAGCTTCTGACATTGGTTGCTTTTCAAGAGCATCGGGAAGCTCCTGCTGCTGCCGTGCGACCCAGTCCTAAAGAAATGTTGATACGTGAGCACAAAGAATTTGATAAGAACATGAGAATATGAGGTGTGCTTTTACTTCTCAGGTTACGTAGTTAGGTCAGTCCGAGTGAATTCAAAGAACAGAAACGTTGCCCGTCACCAGCAGGCACCTGCAAAACTGATGAGCCCTGTCCATCTTTCTCAGCTGAGCACCTCCACGCTACCCGGGGAAGCAGGGGCAACTTCACTGCTTCTGTACTATACGGGAAATGAAACTCAAAGGCCAGTCGCTATGAGACCCAGGTCATTAGCTTGACCTGCCTTCGTCCCAGTCCTAAATGAAAAACTGGCCTAGAGCACAAGTATTTCAAGGGCCCCCGGTGACAAATGTGTGGCAGGAGCGGCGGAAGAGGTCAACGAGCCCATAGGCAAATAAGCCCAAAGGCGAGTGAACCAAGGGGGACCCCACTGCGTCTCTCAGAGAACGGACCTTGAAATCCCCAGAAGATTCTTCATCTTCCTCTCGCTCCGCTCCTCCTGCTGGCATGGCACCTACAAAAGAGGGGAGAAGTGACACACTGTGAGTGTTTACCTCACTGTGCTTTTTCCCATCATCCAAGCCCAGCATCCAAAAGACGGGGAACGGTTCCACTACAGGCCATAGCAATTCTCCTCATTGTCTCCTCCACAGTTAAGGATCCTACCTCCTCTGTCCTGAGCAAGGGCAGCCCAGGTAAAGTCAGCAGTCCTCCCAGGGCAGGAGCTGCTGAGAACTGACTTGTCTTCTGCACCACCTGCAGAAGATTCTTCCGTGTTTTCGCCGTCCACCAGTAGCTTGCTGAGGATATATACACAAAGAGAGGAAATAGAGTTGGTAAAAAAAACCCACATCGTTGCATACACGCTTGACTAGGACAGCAACAGCCATTCCTTACCCAGCCTCTCCATTTTCAATGCCAACTGAGAAATGGTAACACACACACACACCCCGACATACCCACCCCGTGTCACGTTACTCGTGCACTACTATTACATGAGGAAATACTTGCTGCAGGCATGTTCATTCTCTACATGCGTGTTGGTGTCTGTGAAGCACTTCAGCCCTGCTGGCGACAGTCTAAACTGATAAACAACCTGTCTCCATAGGGAGCACTACCAAAATTAACAAGCCCTCTGGCAGATTCATATCTAACTGCAACGGTGCTCCTTCTGCAGGGTGCTCCATGAATGCTGTAGTTATTTACACTGAGCTAGCCTATGGTCTCCTCAAATGCAGTGCTGACTTGGAAGGACTTCAGAAATCTTTACGGTTAGCCTGAGGACTTGAGAGTTTAGACAGCTGCTGAGCTCCTCAGACAGCCCCCGCCCCCCGCAACAGGGGCTAGGGCTTTTAACGTGGCAGCCACCGGCTCTTTCGGGCCTTTATTTCCGCGCCTCTGGTGGCGCACCCTGGTTGCTGCCACGGTCAGGTGCAGAACGGCACGCCCCTCCGCCCCCCCAGTGGTGGGAAGAGGGAGGTGGGACCCCTGGCCCACAGCCAGGGTCCCCAGCCAAGGGGGCGCCTTGGCCCGGGGGAGCTCCTGGACCACGACCAATGGATCACTACAGTTCAGATCTGACCAGGCTATAAAATGGGGCCCCCGTCAGAGACCCCTTTTGAGTGGTTAAAGTATTAAAAGTACAAATTAAAGTCTGTTCAAGTTTACGATCTATGTGAAGCCGCTTTGGCACACCTCCGTAACAACTGGTCACACAGGGAACTCCTTCCGTGTGGCTCCTTATTTTTCAAAGCTCATTCCCACGCCTCTCATCAGTCACACTTGCAGTCAACTAAGGAGACCTATGTGCTGTTTTGACAAACCCCTCACCTTTCGTGCTGCTCTTGAGCATGCCCGTCAGCTCCTTTTTTCTGAAGAAGCCCTTCCATCTTCTCCTGGTGTTTGGAGACAGCAAGATGAAGGGGGGAATATCCCTCCTGAAAGGAGAAACAACCTCGGTCAGAAAAACACAGACAAGTTCAGCACCTTTTCGAAAGAGCAGCTTTACCCAAATGCTGAGGTTACCTGGTTCTGAGCATCAGCATTGGCATGATGCTCAAGTAGCAGCCCCGTTATCGCTGTATTAGCAGACAGGACAGCCAGGTGAAGGGCAGTGTTGCCGTCAGCGTCTGCCAGATTCAGGTCAGCACCATGCTCTAGTAGAATAGCCACACATTCTTCTTGCTGGCACTGTACTGCCTGGGAGCAACACAGAAAAAGGGAAAGTGCCAACATTTACGTTTCACTCTGTCACAACTCGCCCAGCTTCTGAACGCTGGCAAAGAAGAGCGTCTTCTAAGACTAGCAGACATTTGCCTATTCCACGCCGATTGCAACATGCCTGTTTCTACACAGGTCCATGCAAAGAATCCTGCCAGACACCTCTCATTGACTGGACAGTCAATAAGCCCTGCTTGCAAGAGCATAACATATTCCACATACCGTCATCAGTGGCGATCTCTTGAAATGGTCAGCAAGGTTCAGCTGGCACTTCTCTTGCACTAGAAATCTGACGACATCCGCATGGCCGTTTGCGCAAGCGAGATGCAGAGGTGTCCTAAAAATTAAACACACGAGCTTAACACAGACAACAAAAGAACCAAAGCTGTGTCGCCACCCAGCCCTGGGGATGCTCTGCCCAGGCTCTGCTCCTCCCGCTTGCTGCTGCTGCAGTCCTGCACTGACCACCCACAGGGCAGAAGAGAACTGCTGATACCTGAACAGCTGCAAAACCACCCTGCAGGGAGACCATGACCCAGCGGCAGGTCGGTGGCACGCGCTTCCAACAGCACTCGAGCTGACCCGGCAGCTACAAGCAATGAAAAGCTCTCGCGTGCGCTCTCCCAGTGGACAGAGCAAAGCTCACTTTCCAAGCCATGAGCTTGGATGGGATCCCACACAAAGCCTTAAGGGCAGATGTTTCCACGTGGCACCCAAAAGCTGCCGGGGGAGGGGGGGGGGGGTGGTGTTGGTTGCGCCATGCTGATGATCCCGTGGGATCAGTAGGCTCTGTGTTGTAACACACTCCTTGTGCTTGAGAGAGGGCTGCCAAGAACTAGCAGAGCGTGGCTCAGAACCTCCCGTAGCAACGCCTGCCAGAAGCAGCCAAGGCGTCCCATCAGCGACCCACAGCCCCTCACCGCTTCTCCTTGTCTTGCCTGTCGATGTCAGCTCTCTTCAGCCACCAGCGCCACCGCCTCAGCCAGGCCAGGTCGCCACGGGCAGCCATGCGGTGCAGCCTGCCCAGGTCCTTCTGCTGGAGCTCGTAGGCACTGGTGGCGCTGGCGCAGGGCTGCCCCGAAGTGCTGCCGGAGGGTGACTGCTGCCGCTTCTTGCTGAAGAGGCCCAAGACCCTCTGCACGCTGTGGTGCACGCTGCGGTACATGCTGCAGCGTGGGCACAGCTCCGCTGGGAGCGACCAGCAGCAGGAGGCACCTGGTGGATTCTGTCGAGCCCTGGGTGAGGGCGAGGACGAGGATGAGGACGACGAGGAGGAGGAGGAGGAGGAGGGCTCCCAGGGGCCCTGGGGAGAGGGGGCTCTGCCTCGACAGGGGCACCGACAGGGCGCCCCGGGGCAGGGGCCTTGGCTGCTCCCGCCTGGCACTTTCCTTCAACGAAAAGGCGGCCTGAACTTCCTGCAGCGTGGCAAAAATCGAGGGCGCCGTCTCACTGTGCTGGCGGCTGCTGCTCACCCCTTGCACACAACCACAAAGTGGCTAAGGTCCTCTGTCCAGGCCCTCTGTTTGAGCAGGGTAACCTAGAGACAGTGTCCCAGGACAACGTCCAGCCAGCTATTGTCCAGGCCCTCTGCTTGAGCAGGGTAACCTAGAGACAGTGTCCCAGGACAACGTCCAGCCAGCTATTGTCCAGGCCCTCTGCTTGAGCAGGGTAACCTAGAGACAGTGTCCCAGGACAACGTCCAGCCAGCTTTTGAGTATGTGGCAGCATGGAGATGCCCCAGCCTTCCCGGGCAAGCTGTGCCAGTGCTGTCACCCTCACAGTCACAATGTGTTTCCTGATGCTCAGAGGGAACTTCCCGTGTTTCAGTTTGTGCCCATTGCCCCTCGTCCTGTCACTGCGCACCACTGAAAGACGCTATGGAGCCTCCCTTTGGGTATTTCGAGACATTGATGAGATTTCCCCTGAGCTTTCTCTTCTCCAGGCTGACCAGTCCCAGGTGTCTCTCAGCCTTTCCTCATGGGAGACGTTCCAGTCCCTTAATCAGCTTAGTGGTCCTTGTATGTCCATGTCTGCCTTGTACTGAGGAGCCCAGAACTAGACACCATGCTCCCCTCACTAGGGCTGAGTAGAGCGGAAGTATCTCCTCCCTTGACGTAGAAGTTTATCAAGTCGGTCAAACATGACTTCCCCTTGCTGCAGCCATTCTGACTACTCCTGATGCTTTTGTTGTCTGTCCTGTGCCTGGAAACGGTTTCCAGGATTAGCTGCTCCATCCCCTTCCCAGGGGTGGAGGTGAGGCGGATTGGCCTGTAGTTCCCTGGGTCCTCCTTCTTGCCGCCCTTGAAGATGGGAGTGACCTTTTCTTTCCTTCCGTCTTTGGGCACTTCTGTCAGTCACCATGACTGAGCAAAGGTTATCGAGAGCGGCTTCACAATGACACCAGCCAGCTCCCTTGGCACTCATGAGCGCATCTGGTCAGGGCACGTGGACTTCTGTATGTCCACTTTGCTTAAGTATTCCCTGACCTGATCCTCTTCCACCAAGAGTACATGTTCCTTGCTCCAGCTTTTCCCCTTGTCTCTGGGACCTGGGATTCCCGAAGGCTGGCCTTGCTAGTAACGATGGAGGCAAAGAGGAGATTCAGTACTTCCACCTTTTCCATGTCCTGTGTAACGGTAAAGTTAGAAATTTACCTAGAATATCCATGAATAACAGCATAATCCTCAGCTGTCCAACCGTTAGTGTCTTTATGGGAAACATCAGCACCATAGCAAAGAAGAACTTTTATCACATTAAGCTCCCCGCCAGAAGCAGCAGTCCTAAGTGGCGTTCTGAAACATCCAAAATTTGATATGAAACAGATCATTTCACACAGACCCTGTCATTATTTTTATGCCTACTTGCTCTCCAAAAAAAGTATTTCCCCATTACTTTAAAATGAAAGAAAGAAAAAGCAGTTTTCATTAAGAGCAACAGTAAAATGGGAAAGGTAATCAAAACAATCGAACGTCCAGTCTTCAGACAAAGCTTGCGCATCGACAACACTTACATACAAACTGTGCTGGAGATGGTTTTTCGAGTTGAGGCAGTGCTGCTGAGCTAAGGGCACGTTTCCTGCCAGAAGGGCCATCGCAGACAGCGCCTTCTTGCAATCCTCAATGCAGGAAGCATCCACTGAGCTGAGACAGCAGCCACGTGCAGACCTGCTTTCACAAGTCACACAGAAATAGCTCCTTCTGTGAGGCTCCCTGTTGGCTTTTTTTCAGAGCTGATTCCCATGCCCCTCATCAATGCAACTAAAGAATACTGAAGATCCCATGTAGAGATTTCACAAACTCCTCACCTTTCACACTGATCTCGAGCATGTACATCAGCTCCTTTTTTAAGGAGAAACTCTACTATCTCTTCATAATGTTCAGAGACAGCAAGAAGAAGCGGGGTATATCCCTCCTGAAAGGGCAGATAAATAAATCAAGTTAAAAATCAAAGTGAAAAAACCCTTCAAGAGGAGTTTCAGTAAAACTTTTTGAAAGAACTTCCTTAACAAGTATAAAAATTTACCTTATTCTGGGCATCAATACTGGCATTATGCTCAAGTAACAGCCCCGCTACAGCTGTATTAGCAGACAGGACAGCCAGGTGAAGGGCAGTGTTGCCGTCAGCGTCTGCCAGATTTGGGTCAGCACCATGCTCCAGCAGAATAGCCACACATTTTTCTTGCTGGCACTGTGCTGCCTGGGAACAACACAGAAAATGGAAATACTTCCAGCTTTTACATTTCACTCTGTTACAATTCCACCAGCTTCTCAATGCTGGAAAATAAGAGCATCTTCAAAGATTAGCTAACATATGTCTATGCCATGCCAATGACAATATGCATGTTTCTACACAGATCTATGTAAAGAATCCTGCGAGATACATAATTAAGTGCATAATCAATAAGCCCCACTTACGAGAACATAACACATTCCACATACCTTCATCAGTGGCGATCTGTTATCATTGTCAAAAAGATTCAGCTTACACTTGTTTTCTACTAGATATGTAATGACATTCACATGACCGTTTGCACAAGCGAGATGCAGAGGTGTCCTAAAAATTATATACATTAAATTAGCACAGACAGACAACTAAAGAAATCATTTCAGGCTGTGATACACGATCACAAGTTTCACTTTGCGAAAAGCAAGGTTAAGAAAAGATTTCCCATTCCATTACCAGTAACAGCAGTTGCACACCAAATGCCTGAGGTTGGCCAGCAAAACCCCTCCATAACCTCTGCTTAGCAAGGTGACATTTTCTTCAACTGTAGAACTGAATCTGCACAAACAGTTTACCGTGCCTGGTCACTGGTCACTGTCTCCAGCAGGACTACATACATGGCACAGCAACAGAGACCAAAGCTTGGGAATCTGAGGACTATGGCAGGCAAATCCTTAAGTTCTTCTGTGATCATTCACGTGCCAGAAGTGTATCAGAGATGTGGGAGATGGGTTTTATAGTAAGAATATTAGTGTTTCCCAGTACTTTGAGAATTTCTGCTTTTTCTCTAGCTTGCTTACTACTGCAGCAAAAGCAAGAACACAACTGCACCAAGGCGCCACTGAAAACATAGCAACCAGGTACTCTGATAACATAACTCTGGTAACCAGGTACCCCACCTTGTTAAGCAACAGACCCACATTTTCTGTGGTCTTCCTTTTGCCACCTATGTCCTTAAAGAAGTCCTTCTTGTTGTCTTTGACATTCCTGGCCTGATTCAATTCCATTTGGGCTTTAGCTTTCCTAACTTCATCCCTGGATGCTTGGACAATATTCCTCCAAGGTTACCCGTCCTTGCTTCCACCCTTTACGCTTCCTTTTTGTGTTTGACCAAGGAGCTCCTTGTTCAAGCCATCCATGCAGGCCTCCTGGCATTTTTGCCTGACTTCCTACTTGTTGGGATGGAACTCTCTTGAGCTTGGTGGAAGTGCTCCTTGAATATTAACCAGGTTTCTTGGGTTCCTCTTCCCTCCAGGGCCTTATCCCATGGGACTCTTCCAAGCAGATCTTTGAAGTGGCCAGCGTCTGCTCTCCTGATGTCCAGGGTTGTGAGCTTGCTTTTCACTCCCCTCTGTACCCTCAGGATGTCCACCATCTCATGGTCCCTGCAGCCAAAGCTGACTGTGATTTTCACATGCTTGACAAGCCTCTTATTGTCAGTGAGTATGAGGTCCAGCAGAACACTTCCCTTTGCTGGATGCTCTATCACTTGGAGGAGGAGAAGGTTATCATCAATGCACTCCAGGAACCTCCGGGATTGCTTATGTCTTGCTGTGTTGTCCCTCCAACAGGTATTGGAATGGTTGAAGTACCCCATGAAGACCAGGGCCTGTGAATGTGAGGCTGCTCGTGTCTGCCTGTAGAGGGCCTGATTTGCTTGTTCTTCCTGGTCAGGTGGCCTATAGCAGACAGCCATTATACGTATGTCACCTCTACCAGTCCTCTCTTTAATCCTAACTTATAAGATCTCAGTTGGCTCCTCATCCATCCCCAGGCAGAGCTCCAGGCACTCCAGCTGCTTCCTCCCATAAAGTGCAGCCTCCCCTCCTCGCCTACCCATCCTGTCCTTTCTAAAGAACCTGCATCCCTCCAGTGCAACACTCCAGTCATGGGAGCCATCCTGTGTCTCTGTGATCCCAAGGTCATAGCCCTGCAACAGCACACAGATCTCTAACTCATCCTGTTTATTCCCTGCAGTCTGCATGTATGAGCAAAAAGGCACTTCAGAGAGGCACCCCAGCATGTTGAGTTCCTGGAGAGGGTTTAGGGGATTTCTCCGTAATGGTGCCTTGTAGCACTTCCTTGCTTATGTGCAAGTACTGGGTACTGGAGGTGTCCTTGCTTAAGCCCCATTTTGTTGATTTTGTAGTTTCTTCCTGTAACATCGCCCTGTGCCCTTTGCTTAGGGATACTGTCCATTACTCCTGCACAAGACTGCTGTTTACTGTCTCCCTCCCTCATCATTCTTAGTTTAAAGTCTTCCTTATGAATTCACCCATCCTATTGGTAAAAAGAGCTTTGCCCTGCTTAGTGAGGTGCATCTCATCTCTCTCAAGCAGATGCTGATCTGCAGGCAGGGTCCCACAGTCACAGAACCCAAAACACTGTCGCCAACACCAGTTCTGCAGCCACTTACTGACTTGTCCTCACCAGCAGGATTGAGGAGAACATCACCTGGTCCTCATGCCCTTGACTGCTGCTCCCAGAACTGAAGCAGCTCTTGCCTGTTTTTTTCCTCAGCGCTTGGCCAGGGTGCCTCAGGACACACGACCCAAAAATGAGGCTCAGGGTGGGGTCAGAACCCAGCTCGAGCAGGCAGGGACCGTGGGAGCTCTCAACAGATGCCCACTGACCACCCCAAGCCTTCTATGCTGGAGCTCCAGGACGATTCCCCAGCTCCTCTGTCTTGGCCTTTTGGAAGATGGGATGGACACTTCTGTCTTTCAGACCTCAGGAGCCTCCTCCGACTGCCATGGCCTCTCTGAGATCATCAAGACCGTCTCCACAGTGACACTGGAGATGGGACTTTGAAGTGAAGGAATTGACTGGACTTCTCTTTACCTTCTCAGACCCCACCCCATTGTACTGCTATCAGCTTCTGTTATGCCAGATGCCAACACTGAATTTCTGTTCTGCTGCTCCACCAGCCAAGAGCTTTCCTCTCTCACTGACAACCAGCAGCACAGAGCAGGTTAAGAACAAACTTGAAAACAGGTCATGTCTGAGTTTATCACAATGACAACACAAAGTGAAGGCCAAGACGTTCCGCACCTGCTTTCTCTGTGGAGAGACACTAGAAAGTACCAAAAGCTGAACTTCTCTTTGGCCGTTCTGGTGCAGGCCAGAGAAATTTCTTAACACTTTTTCCTTTGTGGGCTACAAATCGGTCAGCTTCCCATGGGAACCAAACCTGTGGGATTTGCCAGCGTTTCATGGCTACCAGAAGCTCACCCACTACCTTCTGCCCAGACCACAAGAAGGATTGCTCTAAAATACAGGAAGAGTCTGGGAACTATTAGCAATACCTCAAGTCCCATCCACGATCCTAACACAATTGTGCTTCAAGCCTCCCCGGAGGAAAAGGACACATGCTGGCCCTTTGCCTGGCCTCCAGGACAGACTGAAGACACAGCTGTGACCAGAGCTGGAGAGTGCAGGGGAGAGCTCTTGCTTGGACTTATGGCCTTGCTTCTCTATCACCTTTGGAGGTGTCTGCATGAGTGATTTTCACTCAGATTGAGGGCAGAGAGAGAAGTATTAACTGTCTGCCTAGGAAGAAAGCCTGAATAAGCCTTCAAAAATACAACTCACCTCATCCATACCAGCTAGGTCCAAAGAACTCAAATTCTGTGACAAAACACAGCAGTTCTGAAATGTCACGACAGTTCTAGCAACCATCACCATTTTACATCAATCAGACAGATCCTCGTTTGTACCAGCGGCAAGCAGAGGGAATAAGAGGGTGCAGCCACATGAATAGGGGATGGGAGATGCAAAGCCAGCAGAGGGAACAGAAGAAAACAGAGACACATACTAGATGACACAGTTTCTTAAATACCAAGTTGGAACAAAATACTTGGAATTAAACTCAGGGTGTTAGCAGCACAAAACTGTTGTCTTCCTTCCAGCGTGGTGGCCATGGCTGCTCTTCCTCACTGCCTGGCAATTGCAGTCCCTGACTTAGTAGGTGGAAGGCAAATGTTTCATCTCAGTATAACCACTCCTTGTTTTCTGGAATCGGGATTTCTTTGCTCCAGCATCTTCTGATCAATAATGATATTGTCTCTTCAGCTGTAAAAAGAGGGAAAAGCAGTTGAGTCATTCTACAATAATACTTTCCCAAAATGAAGGTAGCTCTGAAACATGGCTGCTTCAGCAACAAATCTGAGTAATGAGCAGAGAAGTAGATAAAAGTTACATGCTACTGAATAGCCAGAGCAACCTCAAAAGCACTGCTGGGAACTCTCCTTCTGGGTCCCCGTGACATGGGAGGGATGGGCTGAGACAGCTACTAGTGAGCAGTAAGTTACAGCAATTTACTGTATCACCTTACCGCATCATGCCCTGGGATGCAACAACATCATTTAGAAAAGCAAAACCTGAACTGCATCCTGCTCAACTCATGCCTAAGACGGGGTTGATCTTGGGCAAAGCCAACAGTTGGTCTGAGTTATGGTAGTGTTATTTCCCCCCCAGAGAAGGAATTGATCTGTCGGACTGAGAAGATGCTGAGAATATCTCTCTCATCTTCTCTCTTGCCTTCTTGATCATTCTTCTCTCATTAAGAATGTTTTCTCTAATCCAAACTATTCCCCATGAAGAGGGGAAGAAGATGGTGTGTTGTTTTCACACATTTCTTTCCATGTGTGTGTATCCAGAGTGGTTTGTCAAAGTTGTAATGCTTATGTATCTCCTTTCATTTGAAGAAGTGGGGTCTGGTTAGGTGGACTTTGGTAGCTGGCTGCTGCTACTCCTACCTGGTCAGATGTGAAACATGATTAACTCTCTCTACTCCCAGGTGTCCACATGCACAGTAGGATATAGAAGGTGCTGAAGTATGAAAACGCAGCAGCATGTGAAATTCTGTCATGCCGAACAAGTCTAACTGTAAGCGGATCAGTACAGCTATGAGCGGAGAAAATACTGAGAGACTAGAACAGTTCCCTAAAAGACAGTCAAGGGTTTTGATAGAGCTGGTTTGTGGAGAGGTGCTATAAGGGGCTGCTTCCTCCAGCAGCTCCTGTGCCAGGAATTCCTCCTCCTCAGCTGCACAGTGGGAAGCTCAGGACTGAGTTTTTGTGTTGGTACAGGGGTCAGTACAAGGAAAGTGTGATTTAGTGCTTGTGTGCTGTGGAGGACAAAAATGTATTAATCAGCAACTAGATTCACATAAGCTGTCTCTCCTCTGACATGCCAGTGATTGCCCTAGCATGGCCCTAGTGCATGATAGTGGGGTCTCTTCAATTCACTTTTTCTTGTGCCATTGTGCTTTGCAAGGTGTTGCAAAGGCCATTAAACCCAAGAAGTATCGAAAAGGCATTTTGTTGTGAATAAAGTTAGTAGGTGCAAAAAGAGGACAAATGTGCTCTGTCTGTAATGCTGTGCCAGAGGAAATGAAGCTTACCAGTAACATGGTCCTTTGAGGCCCATATAGCACATGTCCTTGCTGCCATGTAACTTGTGAGCCTTGCAGTCATTCAGCCCCCAAGGACAGCTCATTTTGTGTTCACAGAGATGCAGTGGCAGTAGGAATCACTGCCCAGCCTAGTGTTCAAACGAGATGGTGCTGTATAGATGGGGGAGATAGGTTGGGGAATTTGCTCCACAGTATATTTGGGAAAGAAATCTTATAATGCCATTTGTTGGTAATTAGTGTTTAGTGCCAGTGTTCTCCCAGGTGACGCCCACAGTGCAGTCTGTCCCCAGGCCTAGGGTGGGTGAGGTGATTTTGTGTTAGTTAAGTCTCTGTCCACATTGCATGATGTGTCCCATAATCACTCCACAGGACAGCAAGGAATCTTGTGGAGTAAATCCTAAATGTCTAAGGATTTCCCACTGCCCCCTTCTTTTTCACTCTCCCCAGAGGTTCACAGTCTCTTGCAGCCTGACTTCTGAACTCTGTTGAGCCTTGTCCTCAAAGCTTCCCCATGCCCCCTGTGGGGGCTCCAGCTGTAGCTTTTTTTTTTTTTTTTTTTTTTTTTTTATCGTGGTAGCTAGCTTTACAACACAACTTGGTGCAGAGAGAGGTGGGTAATTAGGCAGCGTTGAGACGCACTGCAGCTTTTCCAAAGGCACAGTGCGTGCTTGGACAGGGCTTTTGTGCTGCCTCGGTGCCCTCCTGCCAGTCCCACCCATGGAAGGAATAAAATCCCCTGAGTTAAGAGACTAGCTGTTCTCTCAGAAACGTGTTGCTGCTTTCCATGTGCGCTTTTTGCCATCTAGTGGCAGCAACGTATTGGTGCACTGCTTGTCTCTGATAACTGCGCTTTCTAGGCATGCTACAAAATTGTCCGTGCTGTAGGACTCCTCCATCAAGCAGCAAGGTGCAACTATCCATCCACGCTACTGACACGACAAAGTGTAGCTATTTGTGGAGTGTTTCAGGCATGTCCTGATGTCCTAGAAAGTGATCTTGGAGTGGTCCTTTATCTAAACAGCTTTACCGGGGCAACCCTCAGGAGCAATCTTGCAGAACAACACTGAAATGGCTAAATACTCTCCAGTAGGTTATAACGTCTGAAGAGTACTATGCAATGTGTACCTTTGTTAAGTAGGCTTTTTTGACAATGCATTTTTCTTTGCTCCAAGACAGGCATTATTTCCCAAGATATAGAAACACTGTGCAGAAAACAGTACAGTCAAAGGCAATATTGAAATTTCAGGCTCAAAGTAGCACTGCGCTGGGGATGGGGAACTAAAGTAGGTCTACATTCCGTGGTAGGATGTCTTTCTTAGCATAATTAGCTTATGTTGCCATAGCTAGATTTGCTCCCGTAAGCAAGTGAGCTTGTTTAGCAGTATCTTCGCCCTGTTCACCAGGATGCCATGAGGACAGATCCTTAATCCCACCTCCTCTGATGTGTGTGTGTCTACAGAGCTGTTTCCCCACTGAGCTGTGGTGGCTCACCTCTCCCATGTGTGAAACCTGCTAATTTGCTTTCCCCTATGGAACCGTCACAGATGGTTACTGCCCCATTACTACACCATTTCCAGATGTCTAGTTGATAGAAGTTGTTTAGCAAGCATCTGTAGTGATTTAGGGTGATCTTGCCTCCAGCTGCTTGCTACTGCCTTTCACTCAGAAGGAAGGAGGTTGCCTTTCACCTCTGTGGTACATATAAAGCATTCATTCACTGATGGGCTTTCCCTTTTAAAGTGATCACTAGATTCTGTCTGAAGCAGGTGAGGAAGTACTCAGCAAAGCAATCCACAGGCTAGAGGTAATAACTTTAGATGGGGATACTGGCTGCTGTTTGCAAAATTACTCCCTGCTTACACCCAGCTGTGGGATACAGTAATTCTGAGGGCCAGTAACCAACAGCTGGAAGTGGCGTTTGAAAGTTCTTCTGTCCCACTAAAGTGTTATTCTGTTGTGTCAAAGCCTCTCTATATATAATACTTGATGATCTGGATGATAGGATCGAGTGCACCCTCAGTAAGTTTGCAGATGACACCAAGTTGGGTGGGAGTGTTGATCGACTCGAGGGTAGGGAGGCTCTGAAGAGAGATCTGGACAGGCTGGAGCGATGGGCTAAGGCCAACTGTAGGAGTTTCAATAAGGCCAAATGCCGGGTGCTGCACTTCAGCCACAACAACCCCCAGCAGCGCTACAGGCTTGGGGAGGAGTGGCTGGAGAGCTAACAGTCAGAGAGGGACCTGGGGGTGTTGATTGACAGCCGGCTGAACATGAGCCAGCAGTGTGCCCAGGTGGCCAAGAAGGCCAATGGTATCCTGGCTTGCATCAGAAATAGCGTGGCCAGCAGGGACAGGGAAGTGATCTTACCCCTGTACTCGGCACTGGTGAGGCCGCACCTCGATTACTGTGTTCAGTTTTGGGCCCCTCACTACAAAAAGGACATTGAATTACTTGAGCATGTCCAGAGAAGGGCAACGAAGCTGGTGAAGGGTCTGGAGCACATGTTGTACGAGGAGCGGCTGAGGGAACTGGGGTTGTTTAGTCTGGAGAAGAGGAGGCTGAGGGGAGACCTCATCGCCCTCTACAACTACCTGAAAGGAGGTTGCAGAGAGCTGGGGATGAGCCTCTTTAACCAAGTAATAAGCAATAGGACAAGAGGTAATGGCCTCAAGTTGCGCCAGGGAAGGTTTAGACTGGATATTAGGAAGTATTTCTTTACAGAACGGGTTGTTAGGCGTTGGAATGGGCTGCCCAGGGCGGTGGTGGAGTCCCCATCCCTGGAGGTGTTTAAGAGTCGGGTTGACATAGCGCTGAGGGATATGGTGTAGTTGGGAACTGTCAATGTTGGGTTGATGGTTGGACTAGATGATCTTCAAGGTCTTTTCCAACCTAGATGATTCTGTGATTCTATGATAATGTTTAGATTTTTGGGGGTTTTTGCAATTCAACTTCAGTTTCTTCTGTCCAAGGAAATTGGTTTACAATACTCTGAAAATATTCTTCCCATAGAAATAATTTTCACACTGCTTAGTTTAAAATTATAAGATCATCGAATGAAAGTAAAAGGCTCGTTTAACCATTAAACCTTGTATTGGTTTAAGCCTCAGCCTTCATTCATTGCCATTGACTGTAATAATGGTCCTTTAAGTATCCGAGAGAAGCTGAGAAACTGTCAGGTACCTGTAAGAGTGATATAAAGAAGTGGCAAATTCTTCTCTCAAAGTGAGGTTTTTTTATAACAAATTAAAATGTGTAGCTAGAAATGGTAAAATAACCTTTCTGTGGCTGGTGCTCAGCTGTCTGTATTTGGTATTCTGAGTTAGACAGTTACCCTGTGTTATGGTCTTTGTTTTTTTGGTATTGAATAGCGTTCTGCATGCAGTTAGCTCTTTGTTACCACCTTTCCCCATCTGTTCAGTTATTATAACCATTTCTTGTTTCTTATCTCATATTTAAATAGCAAACTGGCTTGCTATGCCTGTACAGAGCTCACTGCAAAAGGCATTGAGTACTTCATAGATATTGTACAGTCATAATTTAGGTTTTTTCCCTATACAAGTTTAACCCATAACTAGAGGAAAAAATTGATATTTCTCATTTTATTGACCTACCAGTAATTATTGTAAGGACAACTATCTTTTCAGTAACTAGAGTAAGAAGTAAATAAGCAATGACTACTAAGGTGTCTAATGAAAGATGGTGCAACATTTCCCCAAATTGCAGGATTGCAATTGGCCATTACATTTTATCAATGTAATTAAAAGGCAGATAAGAAAGGAGTCACCCATGCAGTATACAAACTGGGAAGTGTAGGTTAAATTTATTTTTCAGCATCAGGTTTTTAAAAACATTGATTTCTTTATTTGCAGATAACTCTAAATAATGTTGTGTTAATGAATGAAAGAAAATACAGGGTATGGATTTTACATGAGCTAATTAAAGGATTACTTTTGATAATGAAAATATTGTCTAAGAAAAATATAAAGGTTGTGAAGTAACTGGGTGCATTTCTTTGTTCTGTCTCTGGGTACCACTGTTATGCCATGTATATATTTTTTTGTCTGATTAGTTTCTACTAACAAGCTTTTTAAGTGAGTAATCACAAATCATTACAAAGACTGGAGCTTTGCTTGCATGTTACTATACATTTCAGATTATAGTGGTTTATTGTATACACCCTGCACTATTTGTGGCTTTCTTTATATACGTAATACATATGCACATATATAGTTGACTAAGTATGTATAAAATACAATTTATAGGCTATTTACAGTGTGTAACCAGCTTTGGAATACAAACCTTGTTTTTTTCAGAGGAATTGTCATTGTAGACTACTATGTTGTCCCCTCCTTTTTTGTTCATACAGAAAACAAACAAATGAACAAACAAACAAGCAAATTCACTGTTGTAATAATTAATTCTAATTCACCAAGGATCAAATCCAGAAAATAATAATTCTTCTCCTTGTTCCAAGTGGGGGGGAAAGGGAGAGAGAAAGAAGTATTTTTTCTTATACAGAAGTCAAAGAGGGATAGTTGAAGTGCCTTGTTCATCACAGATAACATAACCATTTTAGAATAATATCACATATCAGAAGGCTCTCATCTGGACCTAACAGCTACGTGTGAGAGAGAGTGGGTCAGTAGTGAATCCTGCTGCTGTTCCCAGGGACCTGATGGCTATTGTCAGCCTCTTTACCAGCCTGCTTGTGTCTGTTCCCAAGGAAAGATGTTATGGATATGTTATTTCCTTTTTTTAAGGAAAAAGAAACAATACTCTTTTCAGAGAAATGTGACACTTTTACTTTCCTACCCTCAAGCTTGATCCTACTTGATCTCAGTAATATGTCTCTAGGCTTGACCACAGCAAAAAGAACATCACCATTATTGTCACTCTCCTCTAGCGAGAGTTTGTCTGCCTTGTTGAGCACTTTGTCTGCAAAAGGCTTTGGCTTAGTCATGTCCCACCCTAGCACTAGGATCACTAGCTAGGTAGCTGAATTCCTCCAGTTCCCACTGGAGATTTTTGATTGTATATTGTGCATTTGTTTGTTTTCTGAAGTTCTGTTGAGCTCCAGCTGTGGGTGAACCCACATGTCTACTGAAGAACCAATAGATTTCCATATTATTTAACATCAGCTTAATGCATCTTAGTATTTCCTGGGTTTTTACTTGGCTGGCCACCTCCTTTCTCACAGGAGTACAATATGTAGGCCTCAGTAGAGTACACAAGTTTAATGATTTCTTCCCAATGCATTTTTTTTGCACAGGTCCCCAGTGACTGTGACCTACCACTGAACTACTAGTTGTGCCATGTCTGTCAAACAGCTCTGGAGTAATTGTTTATGGCTAAATAACTAGCTATACAGCAGATTATTTAAGATTAATAATACTGGACTCCATCTTGTCTTGTACATTGTATGTTCAGGTTCAGCTGGGTGGCAACACAAGAGACTTACCAGGTGCACTGGTCTAAAGAGAGCAGACAAAAACAGTTACAGAGAGACTGGAAGAGAGAACATGAGATATGGGGTCTGCTGGTTTTTGCTGGAATAGAGTTAATTTTCTTCACAGTAACTAGTATGGGGCTATGTTTTGGATTTGTGCTGAAAACAGTGTTGATAACACAGGGATGTTTTCAGTACAGCTGAGCAGTGCTTACACAGAGTCAAGGCCTTTTCTGTCTCTCACCCCACCCCACCACTGAACATGCTGAGGGTGCACACGAAGTTGGGAGGGGACACAGCCAGGACAGCTGACCCCAACTGACCAAAGGAATATTCCATACCATATGATGTCATGCTCAGCAATAAAATTTGCGGGAAAGAAGGAGGAAGAGGGGGAACATTTGGAGATATGGCATTTGCCTTTCCAAGTAACAGTTACGCATGCTGGAGCCCTGCTTTCCTGGAGATGGCTGAACACCTGCCTGCCGATGGGAAGTAGTGAATTAATTCCTTGTTTTGCTTTGCTTGTGCACGCGGCTTTTGTTTTACCTATGAAACTGTCTTTATCTCAAAACACAAATTGTCTCACTCTTACCCTGCCAATGCTCTCCCCCATCCCAACCGGGGAGGAGTAAGCAAGCGGCCGTGTGGTGCTTATTTCCCAGCTGGGGTTAAACCACAACAGGAGTACTCAAGAGAAAAATATTCAAAAGAGACCAATAAATAGAGTCTGTAAAATGTTAGTCATTTGGATCAGTCTTAATTGTAAAGATGAGGAACAGTAAGGTTCTCTGCCCTTGAGGTTCCCATCCAAGGACAAGTCTTGTTTTCTAGAATATGCCACATACAGAAATATAAATAAAGCATAATTTTTATTGAAGTGTCTTCTGTAGTCTCTTCCAGTCTCTACTTCAAACTATTTTCTGTTTCATTTTTAACCCTGTCATTTCTTCTCAGTAAATGTCCTTGATGGCATTCATTTTCTAGTAGGTTTCCTATAAGGTCAGATTACTGTCTCTGGGACCAGCATCTCCTCACACGTTCAGTTTTATATAGTGATCATACTTAACTTTCTGGAACATTTGTTTCACAAAAATTAACACAACAACAACGTGTTCATAATGGGCCTGGATGAATGTGTAACAGAAACAAGGAGAGCACTAGGATCCTCCTCCTTCGTGAACACAAAAGAAGCCAAAAGTGAGTTGGTGAGCACAAGCAGGCCACCCTGAGTGCTGGCAGCCCCAGCCACAGTGCATAAGACAGTGAAATACTCCTTGCAACAGCAGCAGTCACACATGACAGGCAAAGGCCAGAACTGGGGCTCAGGCACTTTTGATCTGATGATGCTGTAATAATGCAAAGTGTCCTGGTTTAACCAGGATAGGGTTAAGTTTCCCCAGCAGTGGGGGGGAGCTCTAGCCGGGTTATTCAGATACCATGCGGAGGTCACATCCTGGCAGGTCACATTTTCCTGGCGCGGAGCGCGGTGCACTCGTGGTTTTGTACATCGTGCTTCCCACTGCTGTATTTGGTAGCTATTTTGCTCTGTTCATTGCTATCACTATTACTGTTATTGTTATTGTTGTTGTTGGTTGTGTTGCTATTGCACTGTTGTATTAAACCTTTCCTTATTTCAGTCTTGGGGCTTTGTATTTCACTCCCTTTGTGGGGGAGGGGCAGCGGCCGCGTGGTCTCAGACCCCGGCAGAGGCTAAACCACCACACAAAGGCAAACCGACAGGTTGATAAGAAAATCAAGACACTTCTAGCAACAGATACCCATTGTTACCAGAGTCACTCCACTTGACTATATGCTTCCCTGCTACAGTCCCTCCTTTAATAAAAGATTCTTCTTAGCATCTGCTGGAATTGCACCAAACCAATGTGATTTTAAAAGTTGTATTGTGGGACCTCTCTACGTCCATCGTATCTTTCATACATCCCTTCCAAAGGCAGGATGGACTCCCTTAATATTCAACACAAAAATACTTCTGTCCCAGAATTCCGCTTCCAGGAATTAGAAGGAAAAGCCTTTGGATATATTAGTCCCTTGTCAAATATCACACAACAGTAAATCCTGCAAGGGAATAAGGACAATTTCTCAGAAGATGTGAATGGAAATACAGTTTTTAAAGGTTTATCTAGAAGCGTACTCTGAGCAACCTGATCTAGTGGAAGATGTCCCTGCTCATGGCAGGGTGGCTGGACTAGACAACCTTTAAAGCTCTCTTCCAACCCAAATCATTCTATGATTCTATGGTATCTGTATCAGATTAGTCTACAATGAGAAAAGAAAATAATTCTATTCCATGGGAGTGCCAAGTAGAAACTATATGAACCAGACACAGACAAATTAATCTCCCATTCACATCAGTGTAAGTCCAGAAAACTTCCAATGACATCTATAAAAGTCATCTGGATTTAATCCAGATAACAGAGTAAAATATACCCCATCCTACTGATAATAAAACCCAACACTTCCTGAGGTTTTTATTTCATATATTTTAATGGAAATTATACTTGTACATGGAAAGGTACATGGAAATGTACATGGAAAGTTACATTTTACATGTAAATTATTTTGTCCATGGAAACATAGTACAATCAAATGTGTCATATTGCCTATCCTTCAAATTTTTTCCAAGATTTATAGACTGTAAATGACTTTACACTGTGGGGGGGGGGGGGGGGGGGGGAGGGGGAGGGGCGGTGGGGAAGAGAACTTCCACACAGATCTTTCTCTTCCATGTGAGCAGGAGACTGGGACTTAATAGAATTTCTAAAATTTTAAAACCCATTCTGCAAAGAGCAACTTTGTCTGATTTCCTGTTTGTTCATTAAAGCATTGATTTTCAGATGTGGTCAGCATTTAGTCTTCTAGTTCAATTTAGGAAGAGTTAGTTAAGGATGCTTAAGGTCTTTTTCCTTACTTTTTTTCACAGAAAGCACTAAGGCTCCAAGACTCAGGCTGAATTTTAGACATCCTGTCATGGTTTAAACCTGGCCAGCAGCCAAACACCATGCAGCCGCTCCCCCACGCTCCCCCACCCAGGGGATAGGGGAGAAAATTGGAGAGGTAAAGGTAAGGAGACTCATAGGTTGAGATAAAAACAGTTTAATAATTGAAATAAAATAATAAAATAATTTTTTTCAAAAACAAAATAAAAATAATAATAGAAAATACAAGCAGGTAATGCACAATGCGATTGTTCACCACCTGCCGACCAATGCCCAGCCTGCTCCCAGCTAGCGATACCAGAGAAGACAAGATTCTAAAACTGCAATCCCAGAAGCGAGAGCGCGAGCTTCCTGGCCAACCCTCATCTATATACTGAGCATGACATTGTATGATATGGAATATTTCATTGACCAGTTTGGGTCCATTGCTCTGCCCATGCTCCCTCACAGCTTCTTTTACACCTGCGCACTAGAAGGATATGGGAAGCTGACAAATCCTTCATTTCTTAGCAACAACTGGAAACGTCTGTGTATTATCAACATTATTCTCATACCAGATCCCATACTGAATCCAAAACACAGCACGTTCTAGCTACTAAGAAGAAAAATTAGCTCTATGCCAGCTGAAATCAGAACACGTTCCATTTTAAAATCCTACTCTTATGATAACATAAGATTTTTTACAAACTGCATTGCTTCTGTCTAATTAAGCATAAAGATGTATGTGACTTTATAGACCTGTGTTTATTTTTCCAGATTTTTCTTCTTGAAGAATCAGGTCACTATTAACAATCTCTATTTTGATTAACAGAAGAGTTCATAAATGCAAGATTTCATAAAGACGTCTTCTAGATTTTAATGTTAAGGAATGACATGCAATGCAGAACATTATCTCAGGCAACCACTACTGCCAAGTACCCTTGCTGGTGTGCTTGAGGAAGTGAGAAATTCATTGCTCTGATGCAATTATACTTGCATGAAAATATGCATTTTCATCTTTAAAAAAAGTGTATTTCCAGGTTCATCTCAGAGAATGTTCTGTAATAGGGAGAGTTTAGTACTGAGAATTCTGAAAATCAAGATCTGATTTAATATAGCAGACTGCAGCTGTGTTCACATCTATTGCTATGAGCTCCCTCTCTTTCTCTCTGCTTAGACATACATCTATACCCAAGTCTGAATCAGACTGTAGAAGCCAGTTGGGGTTAGCCTTCACCAGCACTAAGACAGACATAGAATCACATGCCCAAGTGGTAACTGCCAAATGCCGAAGGAAGCAACATTGTCCATGACAAATACATAAATCTCCCTTATACTGGAAAGGGAATAGTCAAAAAGTCCACTACACTTAATTTTCATAAAGCGTTTTGATCCGTGTGGAAAAACTGCTGTATAAGATGAAAGTATTCTATTTTTACCATTTAAATTACCCATTCAAATCAGGTCAATTATCACTGGAAGTTTTTTCTTGGGTATCAGTGGTTCTGATAACCACTACACTATATGAGAAGCAGCCAGTTGTTGCAGTCAGTTTCTTACTCATCAGAATACAAGACAACAGGAAAATGTGGCTAAGGACTCAGCAGGTATAGTTCCCACATTCCTGACCATACATACTCCAGACTCCCTGGCACCCTCTGTAGCAGGCTCCATGCTTTACCATATCCCTGGCTGAAAGGGTGCATGCAAAACTATGTGTCAGGCACAGCATCCACACAAATACACCACTATGCAGTTTTAGTACAGAATTCACTATAGGAGCTAGCATTATAGAGTTTGCAGAACAGAAAAGCCATCAGGAGGTTCACACACCGACTACAATACAGTGATAAAAAATCTGGTGTATGGATTGGAAAGTTTAAAGCTGTCCAGGAGTAGAAAGTTCTTAGAATTAAAGGCTTTTCAAACACTCATGTATACAGATTTTTCTGACTGAAATACTTGAATTATGGTTGATTTTCACGACAGTTGTTCACTCCTGGGCTGACACTGAGCTCAAGGAAATACCAGTATTCATTCACAGGGTGCTGATGCTTCATGTGCGCAGTGCTGCTTAATAAAATATGGCTAATTCTAGTAGTGCAAATATAATTTAGAACTTAATTCCTTACTCTTTAAAAAATATGTGTGTTGGCTTGTTTGTGGTGGGGTTTTGGTAGACGGGGGTGGGGGGGTGGGGGCTACAGGGGTGGCCCTCTGTGACAAGCTTCTCAAAGCTCCCCCAGCTCCAAGTCAGACCCACCTCTGGCCAAGGCCGAGCCAATTAGTGATGGTGGCTCTGCCTCTGTTATAACATAGTCAAGAAGGGGAACCTGGAGAGGAAGAGGAGCGGTGAGCAAAATGCAAACACCAAGGTCAGTTGAAGAAAGGAGGAGGAGGGCAGGAGGTTTGCCAGAGCAGAGACCCCTCTGCAGCCTTTGGTGAGAGGGCAGGCTGTCTCCCTGCAGCCCATGGAGGTCACCAGTGGAGTAGATGCCCACCTGCAGCCCATAGAGGATCCCATGCAGGAGCAAGTGGATGTGCCTGAAGAAGGCTGGGACTCTGAGGGAAGTGCCCACTGGAGCAATCTGTTACTGGGAGGACTGCAGCCCATGGAAGGGACCCATGCTGGAGCAGTTCATGAAGAGCTGCAGCCCATGGGAAGGACTCATGTTGGAGCAATCCGTGGAGGACTGTCTCCCATGGGAGGGACCCCACGCTGGAGCAGCAGAAGAGTGTGAGGAGTCCTCCCCCTGAGGAGGAAGGAGCAGCAGAAAAGACGTGTGATGAACTGACTGCAACCCCCATTCCCTGCACCCCTGCGCCACTGGGTGGGAGGAGATAGAGAAATCGGGAGCAAAACTGAGCCCAGGAAGAAGGGAGGGGTGGGGGGAAGGTGTTTTTAAGTTGTGGTTGTATTTCTCACTGTCCTACTGTTTGATTGGTAGATTAAGTGGTGGTGGTGTTCAAATTAAACTGATGTTCTTTTTCTTCACCAATCAAATCTGTCTTTTGCCTGTGACCATAATTGTGAGTAAGCCCTTCCTGCCCTTGTTTCGATGCCCAAGCCTTTCGTTTTATTTTCTCATCCCCATCCCTGAGGGGGAAGGAGTGATCTGCGTGGTGCTCAGTTGCCCTCTGGGCTTAAACCAAGACAGTTTGCATGAAGAAACCCAAACAAATGCAGATTTGCTAACACTCCTGATTAAGGAGATAGAGAGTTTGGTCAACCTTGGTTCTTATCTCTCCTTCTATAGTGCTCAAATGTTAACTTTGCATTGCTAAGAAGCATGAATTAAAGCTACCCTTGCCAGTATTTTGGCAAAATGTGTTGCATGCTCCTGTCTTTTCCCGATTAGAAGTACTTTGCTGTTAGATAGCAGTGTTGCTCTAACTCTGATGTCTAAGAATATAAAAATGATGTGATTTGTAAAGCAAGCTGCCGTTCTTATGTTTGGAATAAATCATTTTGGAGTGGGGAATAAAATCTCATTTACAAGTTGAATCTGTACACAGCAGAGATCAAACTAAATACAGGCTGGGAATGACTGTTGTGGGTGTGACCTAAATTAAAATTCCTGAAACACCTTAAGAGAGGAAGACAACTGATCAAGTATGTCAACTAGGAGAGATGAGAGCCTATGGAAGTGAACTTCTGTGGAACAACAATGGGTTAATATTTGATGAGATGTACAGAAAACTATAGTGGTCATAAAACTTTTACTGAGCAAATACTGAGTCCACAGTTTTCAACACTGAGTGGAACTGGTACTTCTGGTTCCCAGGTTTGCATTTGTAGGTCCTTCTTGAGGATTAGGTTTCAGATTGTGAATAAATAGTTTTCCTTGTTCCAGCTGAGCGTTTCTGGTTTTTTGATCATCTTTGTGAATTAACCCTGCCCTGGAACTGTTAAATAGAGTTTTACTTGTTCCAACTGGGCTTCTGTTTTTTGATTATCTTTGTGAGTTAACCCTGCTCTGAAGCTGTTGTTTGGTTTCACCTGCACCATCTCCACAACACTATTTTAACATCTCATGGACAAAATAGATCCGAGATGTTTATATTTAGGATCCATGGATTTTGATGATTCTGCTGTGGGACTTTCATTTGTAATACTTTTGTGAATGTCCTAGCAGTTATACATCTACCTCACCAACATAAGAACAATTTTCACCAGTCAAGGATATTCCTCTAAGAGGTCGGATTGTACCTTTGAAAGAACTGCCTGAATGTCAGGGCCATGACTGCACTAGTAAGCCTTAGCTGGTAATAATAAATCCTGACCAACCTCACCTGGGACCTCCCTCCACATGCCCTCTGCTCATTCATTCAGGAGCTGTTTCAACTCTGGCCTGAGCCTTCAGTGCCTGCCTGAGCTGCATCATAGCTGTGCCTGTCTCCAGCTGCCCTGATTTAGTGACAGGCTTTCCTGGGGGGACTCCAGACTGACAAAGGTGGTAGCCTTATATCCTGTCCCCTGGATTGTCATTGGACCTATGCCATAGCCTTGTTTCTGAGCTATCTTCTGCTGTTCCATCCCAGCTGGACTCACTGGATCAGGGTCATCACCTGGGCTTGTCCAAGACTGCTGTTGGACCCTGCCACTACCACCACCCCGCCCTGCTCGGGTCCTGTGGGACTGTGCCCTGGTTGGTGGTCACCCTCAGGTCCTCAGCTCCTGTGGTCACCCTCAGCACCTGGCTTTATCTGCATTGTGGGGTTGCCCCATTCTTGCTGCTCCCTGACACTGAATATCACATACAGAATTAGGAAAAAAAAAAAAAAAACACCTCACCGATCTTATTTTTATGTGGGAAATTGTTAATTACACTATGTACTAAAAGGAGATGATAACTTCCACTGAATTTTCCCAGAATGTTTCCTTCTCAGCATACAAAAAACTCCCAGCCATTTCCAATCACATTCACAGAAATTTGTCTCCCACAGAACAACAAACACCAAATGAAACAAGATCACACCAAAGTAGTGAACACAAGACCTTGCAATGTTACTGATTGTTACTGATCTGTTATTAATTTGAGTTGATGATTTTTGGTGATTTTGATAAGGACTAATCAATTAAATGGAATTTCACAGGAATATCAGTTTTTATAAAAGACAGTGGTGTAATGTTTTAAGTAGTCATAGAGATATGGTATTTAAAGTAACCATACAACCAGTTATGCTGCTAGACGAGGTACCATCGTTAGACTGTCTGGTAAGGACGATTTATTGCCCTGTAGACTAGCTATTCTAAAAGTTACATTATGAAAGGGCCTCGAAGCATGTTAAAATTGCAATGTGAGGCAAAGTCCTTGAGTCAAGGACATTGGAGGGTCTTTCTTTTAGGTCAGTAGTCCATGGTGGTCGCAAAAGCAGCCCCCTGACTCATTTCAGGACTCAAGTGTGCATGACTGGAAAGAGGTGGGAATAAGAAAATGAGTTATGGGAGTTAACATGTTTATGTATGAGAACTTGATTAATATGTATTACTGTATCCTATATAATCAGCATGCTACATGAGTTAGGTGTGCGTTGTTGGTGAGACGACTCCCCTGCGCACCTTTATGTTAATAAAGGAGTGTCTGCTTATCTACATCACATTGGTGTCGATAAGTTCTTTTATCCCGTTTTGGTGACATCAACACTTGTGCCTTTGCGCAGTAAAGAGCCTGTACCATTTTGCAACATGTCTCAGTCCCTGATAACTCATCACTTCTACGGAAGTTGCATAGCTATCTCCCACAAGCCTATGACTTCTGTTTGTTCCATGTATCTTAACTACTCTTATCCTGCAGATACACAAGTTGAGCAATGTTAATTAGGCTGTTCCAAAATAAATTGCTTCCAGTCTGTTCTAAGCCTGATATTCACCGGATTTGTGCAAGAGCTGAAGGACTTAGGTAATTAATATCTTTAGCCTCTCGCTATATGCTAGTTTAATAAAAAATATTCTTTCTCGCTATCAGCTTTGCCTCTATAACCGAACAGAGGCTCTGGCGAGAGATATTAAAGTGGTATTCAGAAAATGGACTGGCTTACATTAACGATCGTGAGTGTTGTTTGCCGGCAGCACTCCTCGTGCTCGACCCCCGTTTCCACGGGTGCTCGCAGACCCCCCGGAGCGCTACTCTGTGGGTACACCGCCGGGTGCACGTCACCGACCACGGACTTCTCTCTGCTTACTACTCTCTCCTTACGGACCCCGCAACGCTTTCCCGCCCAGCCTGGTGCAAAACCGGCGGGAAGCGTGGACCACGGCGGGGCATCCGCCGCGGAGGAGCGGGCTGAGGCCAGGCCGGGCGGCGCCGCCGGCCCCACCCTGCGCTGAGGGGGCAGCACCGCGCGGGGCGGGGGGTCCCTGCGGGCGGGACGCCCCCCCCGGGCCGGCCGCAGCGCGGGCAGGCAGCGCCCCGCGCCTCCCTCAGGGCCGTGCGGCTCCTCAGCGGCGCGACTTGCGCGCTGCGGGCGGCAGCGCTGCTACGGCTGCTCCTGCTGCGGCTGCGGCTGATCGCCGCCCGCTCCCCCGAGTCGCGGCCGCGGCGGGGCGGGCGGGCGGGAGGTGGCGCTGCGCCTCTCCGCCGGGCGGACCCAGGTGTCCGGACGAGCGGGTCACTGAACCAAAGAGCTTCACTCAACAGTCAGGATTGAGTATAACTGTTAAGCAGGCATTCTTTATTCGCAGCGCTGGGCAGCACTGGGGATCGCTCCACCACAAGTGCCGCCCTTTCTAAGAAAACTCTCTAATATACACAAAAAGCATACATATGTATTAGATTTCTTAGAAAAGGCAGTCTTATGCTAATGGGTTCTTAGAATTCATTTACATAATCTGAGCATGCGTAGTAAAAATAGAGTGAGGGTCTTCTCCCCACCTTAGGGTCCACACAGCCTTTCTCACACTGTCCGTTAGTGAACTTTAGGTCTCTAGTGTCCGTATATGGTCATACAGTTACTTCATCCTCCTTCAGCTCCTGTTTGTTCCAGCTTTCAGCACTTATCTTGACACTGGTGTCTTCTTAGGCCCTTGTTTTCATTAGGTTCCTGCTATTAGGGATGTACTCAGGGAGTTTTTCAGACTGTCCAAGGTCTGTCTTATCTTTACTAGGCAAGGAATCACAGAATCACAGAATCACCTAGGTTGGAAAGGACCTTGAAGATCATCTAGTCCAACTGTTAACCTAGCACTGACAGATCCCAACTACACCATATCCCTCAGCGCTATGTCAACCCGACTCTTAAACACCTCCAGGGATGGGGACTCCACCACTGCCCTGGGCAGCCCATTCCAACGCCTAACAACCCATTCTGTAAAGAAATACTTCCTAATATCTAGTCTAAACCTTCGCTGGTGCAACTTGAGGCCATTACCTCTTGTCCTATGGCTTATTACTTGGTTAAAGAGACTCATCCCCAGCTCTCTGCAACCTCCTTTCAGGTATTTGTAGAGGGCAATGAGGTCTCCCCTCAGCCTCCTCTTCTCCAGACTAAACAACCCCAGTTCCCTCAGCCGCTCCTCATAAGACCTGTGCTCCAGACCCTTCACCAGCTTCGTTGCCCTTCTCTGGACACGCTCGAGTAACTCAATGTCCTTTTTGTAGTGAGGGGCCCAAAACTGAACACAGTAATCGAGGTGCGGCCTCACCAGTGCCGAGTACAGGGGTAAGATCACTTTCCTGTCCCTGCTGGCCACGCTATTTCTGATACAAGCCAGGATGCCATTGGCCTTTTTGGCCACCTGGGCACACTGCTGGCTCATGTTCAGCTGGCTGTCAGTCAACACCCCCAGGTCCCTCTCTGACTGTTAGCTCTCCAGCCACTCCTCCCCAAGCCTGTAGCGCTGCTGGGGGTTGTTGTGGCCCAAGTGCAGCACCCGGCATTTGGCCTTATTGAAACTCCTACAGTTGGCCTTAGCCCATCGCTCCAGCCTGTCCAGATCTCTCTGCAGAGCCTCCCTACCCTCGAGCAGATCAACACTCCCACCCAACTTGGTGTCATCTGCAAACTTACTGAGGGTGCACTCGATCCCCTCGTTCAGATCATGAATAAAGATGTTAAACAGGAGTGGCCCCAAAAGCAAGCCCTGGGGGACACCACTCGTGACCGGCTGCCAACCAGATTTAACTCCGTTCACCACAACTCTTTGGGCCCGGCCAAAGGAGTTAAAGGTTTCAAAACATCTTACAAGTGGGTAATGAGTACAGAGGGTAGTCAGGAAAAAGTATAAATGAAATTATATACATTACAGTAAAATACAGGAAAAATACAGGAAAAAAAAGCTAGTGAAATACCAGTGATGTCTAACGTTAAAACTAAATGTCTTATATTAGAGGTCCCTGTACATTAGCAATTTCAAGTATACTTGTAGCAACTTCCTTTCATCCTGGAGGAGCCGGGGAGGCCACGGTGCCCCAGGCAGGGCTAGACTGGAAGGAAACGCTTTCCTTACCCTTCTGGATGCTGGTTGCCGAGGTGTGCAGTAATTGTGGCAAGTGGCTTTTTTTAGCTTTGGGGTCATCGTGGCATTGCTGTTGGCACAGATGGTGTGTTTCATTGTGTTTCTGTCCGGTGCTTGCGGCAATGCCTCCTCTTGATGGTCGATTCTAGTGAATACACAGCCTCCTGTTTTTTTGTGCTTTAACTCAGGTGGTAGAAGAGGAGATTCAGGGGATAATCATCAACACACTCTCAAATAAAATGAGAGATACAAAAATCTGATCTGCCAGAGTTGCCTTTTGAAAAGACTGAAATGCCCCATACAGTGCACCACAATTTTCCACAGTAAAAAAGCTAAAAGATAGGTAGCAAAATTAACCTGCCATAAATAATGTTAAATATTGGTCAATCCAGTGGTGCTAATATGCTGTTGTTTAATCTGCTGGAGCTATAATATAAATAGATACAAATAAAGTAAAATGACCGTAAACAGCTTTATAATTGCCCTTCCAAAAGCATGCTTTTTTTGGAAGAAGTTTACCAGTAACCTGTTTACTGCTTTGCTAAGATCTTATGGGCTCCATTTTACAGTGATGGACTGTCGTTTCATTTGGTGTAAGATTGGCCTGATCTGCCTTTTATCATGCTGCTTCCTGAGTGCTATGCTGCTTTAACTTGATGTACAGTCAGTGCTGTCTCCTGGGACAGGGATGATCTCATCTAACTTTTGACAGTCAAATGTAGTCCTTCATCTATATGTGAATTTGTTGTCTAGACCCCATTTATAATATGTTAAGAGAAATTGTGCCCTTTTAAGGCTCAGTCTAACATATCTATTGAAGTATCTTTTTTTACTGCCTGCTTACTCAGAAACTTCCAGAAACTACTGCTGAGATTTGTGTTAGTTTCAGCAAAAGTTTGTGATTCATTAATGAACAGTACCCAAGAAAGTGTGAAACCCATCAAATACTAGTTTTTACAAAAAGTGAAAATGGCAGTAGATTTGTCCTCACTGCAGTTAAGATTTTTGGGCAGGCTAGTTATTTCAGTATAATGCTGTTCTTTTACTTAGCTGGAAAGTTTATTTCTATGTGTCGGTCAAGTCAGTGGAAGAAACAAAATGTTATGGTTTAGGAAAAATCCTTCTCACTGTTATGTAAAATCCAGCTGGCTTCCTGATACATGAGTGAGTAAGGAGAATCCATGCTCCCTGGCAGGAAGCTGCCCCCACCCTGTTACTGCTCTGTTCAGAAAAGATACCTAGCAACATCTTCCAAGAGCTACTCACAGTACAAAGAATGAGCAGCAGCAGCAGCAGCAGCCGCCTGCAGACCTGAAAACAGGCATGACATTTTGATTTCAGTGTATCTACTTGTGGTGGTTTGACCTTGGCTAAATGCCAGGTACCCACCAAGTCACTCTATCACTTCTCCCCCTTTCCCCCTTTTTTCTCAATAGGGCAAAGAAGGGAAAGAAAATAAGATAGGAAAACAAAACAACCCTTGTGAGTAAAACAACAGCAGTTTTAATATAAGCAAAGCGAAGCAAAGGTCCGCGTGCGGAAGCAAAAAAAAGAAAACAGATTTATTCTCTACTTCCCATTAACAGGCGATGTCGGGCCTTCTCAGGAAGCAGGGCTCCAATACGCGTAGTGGTTGCCTCGGAGGACCAAGGGTGACCCCACCCCCTTCCTCCTTTCTCCCAGCTTTATACTGAGCAGACGTCATATGGTATGGAATATCCCTTTGGTCAGTTCGGGTCAGCTGTCCTGGTTGTGTCCCCTCCCAAGATCTTTCCCACCCCGTCCCACTGTGGGGGGGGGAAATGTCAGAAAGAGCCTTGGTGCTGTGTAAGCACTACTGAGCAGTAGCCACAACACCAGTGTGCTATCAACACCCTGCCAGCTCCCAACATAAAACACAGCACCATGAGGGCTGCTACAGGGGAAAACCAATTCTGGCTCAGCCAGACCCGATACACTACTTCTCTTAGATTCTTGGGTGACAGCAAAAGTTTTTCAGTCTCAAATTGACCAGGGTTGAGAATCAGTTACTTGGGTTCCTGTTGTTTCCTTAAGTGTCTGTGCAATTGTGTTTATGCTTTCCTTTGCAAGACTGTAAAATAATTTCACAATTGTTCCCATCCAATGTCGGGGGAGGTTTCAATATGATCCCAAGAATGAGATTAAGACACAAATGAGGTCAAATGCCGTACACCCAAACCAGTTTTTATTATTAAAAGTGAAGAAGGGTAGTGTCACGGTCCACTCGGTGGACTTGTGATGGTTCGTTTGCTACGATCTCGAAAGCGCAAAATTAAGGTGACCAACACCAAAGGGGATAACAGTAATGAAACAGCGAAACTTTATTGTATTGCCTGTGAAGCCGCACGCGATAGTTAGAGATGGGTGAAAGAAAGGAGAAAAGTAAAGTAAAGTTCAGAGAGAGAAGGGAGAGTGGTTATAGTTACCACCGCTGATCTCACGACGTCCTAACGGTCCCGGGTCCAGCAGATGCTGCGTCGTCGATCGTCATGGTCCATGGTGAGGAAGCTTCCTATTTTCGTGGTCCAGAAGTCATCTTTTATGCTCAGTAACACACCTTGCTCCACCTCTGCCTCAGGGGTCTCTGCCCTTCTCAGAATTCAATTATATCTCCGCCCTTCTCGAGCGAGGCCATCGCGCATGCCAGGGGGGAGTGTCTGAGGCGTGGTCAGTCTTGGAGGCGGGTAACCTTCAACCAGGAGGTGTGTTTTGGTATTATAATGAAGCAAAGTTCATCTAAGGTTCATGATTTCTTCATCGATGTTATGGCAACAGTCGCGATCCATCTTTTTTGACAGTGGCTATGCAATTATCTCTAACAGCTCTGGCTAGGCCCAGGTACTGAACAATAGTACAGCACTCTCTGTACTACACGGCTCAGGCACCGAGGAACAGCACTGCACTGCCTGCACCACACGGTTCAGTACTCAGGAGAACAGCACAGCACTAGCTGTGCCACACAGTTCTGCATTCAGGAGCCTTTGCACCACATTCCATTCCAGGGATTGGCAGCTGCGCTCCAAACAGGCCCTTGTCGGGTACCTCACTGTCCATGTCCCTGATGACAATGTTGAGACAATGCTGATCTTCTGACCAACTCTTACAGGTAGCGATAGGACAGAATGGAAGGAAAAGACAGAAATCAAGCAAACATCCGGAATAGAGTAACAAGAATAGTCACCCCTATGGATCCAGCAGTGTCCCGTTGGTCCTCAGTCTTCAGTTCTTCAGTGGTGGGTGCACCCACAGCAAAGTTCTCTGTTGCATTTTAAGCTCATTTTATCAGCTGATTTGCATACTAGACAAGGAGAGGCAGGTATTCCACAAACTCATTTCCATGAGAGACAAGGAAAAAGGTGGAGCATTGATATAATAACTGAAGGACATATGGTTCTTCTCTTGGCAAAACTGCATTCCTTTCCCACTGAAATTGCACAGCTAGGCCAAATGCTTGCAGATAAAGAAGCTTGTTCTGAGACACTATCCTTGAATAGAATAAGATAAATGGGTAGTACTAGTGTAAAGTGTTCTGTAGATAACAAGGTATGTAAACTTAATGAGGAGTAGGATTGAGCATGTGCAAAAGCTGAGTTCAACTAATGGACACGAGGAAGACTATCAATGACCAACAAAGACCACTGAAGAATATGAGGACGCATGTGTCAAGGATATTTGCATATGTTAATGAATTGTATGAATATGTTAATAATTTCTCAGAAAACGGATGATTATATATACTTTAATCATATATACTTAGTGTTGTTGGATACCCTGGCACGCACATTAGGTGAAGGTATCCCCTGTGCATTGGCGCCTCAATAAAGAATGCTTACTTTCTAAAACTCTAAATTGAGTCACAGAGAGTTATTTCAGACCGTCTGTTTACAGTAACAGCATTGGTTCCGCCATACATTGAGGGAGAATGGGGGGCACCACCCATTGTCCAGTTGAGTCGGTGGTCGTGCTCTCCCTGCCCACTTTTGTTTTTGCCTCAGTTCCCACAGATCTGCTGACTTCATGCTTCTTGAGCAATCATCCTCTTCTGGGGCAAAAATAATCACCTCTTATCAGTTCTTACCACCTCCTCACTGGTGAAGTCGCAAAGTCGTTTACAAGGAATGCATGGCATCTGGCGTACACAATAGAGCCACAAAGTATTGGGCTTACACAATGGAGCCAGTGATCAGCAGTCCTTGTGCTTGATGAGAAACACCTGCTTTCACACAGTCTACCTCTTTGAGGCTTATCTAAGGAGTTTATCAATACAACTGCAAGGGAGTGGGAGGGTTCATCCTTCGATAGACTCCTGCTTCCTTGGCTGACATTCCTTAGACTAATTACAAAGGCCACAACCTTTAAACCAACAGAAGCAGAGTGGCTTGGGCATAATACTCCCATTTACCTCTTATGTATCAAACTTGAAAAGAGAAGATGGTCAGAGAGAATTTTGTCTATGACTTTTGAAATGTCCCCAAAATGAATGTGTAAAATTGTGCTTAGATAAAATGTGAGTTTATATGCCAACATCTTTCTGCAGCATGAGGTTTAGTCCGACTAGACATAAAGCCTGCGAGTCTTTAGAAATGTGTTTATCTTAAATGTGAATGTGGAAGTGGGCACATTGACCTTTGTCACGCAGGGAATTGAATGAGTAGTGCCACTCATCAGTTTATGGTTCTTCTACCAGGCTTCATCTACAAGACAACATGCCTGAGCCGGAGAGTACAGGTTCCTAATGTTAAAGGTTCATGGGTGTTATCCACTGTGCCAATTTTTGCAGGATCTGGCAAAATCAAGTCCATTTAAAATCTTGTCCTGTTTGTTTTAAACAAGTATCAGAGCTTTAACAAGCAATAGGACAAGAGGGAATGGCCTCAAGTTGCACCAGGGGAGGTTTAGACTGGATATCAGGAAGTATTTCTTTACAGAACGGGTTGTTAGGTGTTGGAATGGGCTGCCCAGGGCAGTGGTGGAGTCCCCATCCCTGGAGGTGTTTAAGAGTCGAGTTGACATAGTGCTGAGGGATATGGTGTAGTTGGGAACTGTCAATGTTAGGTTAATGGTTGGACTGGATGATCTTCAAGGTCTTTTGCAACCTAGATGATTCTGTGATTCTGTGATTCTATCCTTATCACTTACCTTGCATCAATCTATGTGTTTAGCACAAGCATGGATCTTCAGCTCCTGTGTCTGAATGCCACTTCTGGAAGATGAATTCCAGCTATAAAGCTGGAAGAACTGGCCTGATTTTGCTTTCTTGAAAATTTGCTTATCCAAATTGTCTTCAACTCACACTAGAATTGACTTCTCACACACTAGAGCAACAAAACTGCTAGAGGCCCTGGAAGCTCTTGGTGTACTAAACCGTACCGAAGCATTTCACAGGAAGCATGCTTGCCTTTGGATACACCCCAGCCAGCCACAAGCAGCTATCTTTTTGGCTGGATCTGCACCTAACCTTAAACAGAGCAAAATAGAATTTTCTGACAATGTTGTTAATCCCCTTTTCCTGTCCTTCTTCAGTATGTGGTGCTTCGGTGTATTGTTTTAAGTTGGAGATTTCCTTGGTTTGGTTTTGTTTCATCATGAAAAATGAACACTGAGATCTTCTGAGATAATTTTTTTCTTTTTTTTTTTTTTTTTTTTTTTCCTCCTTCCCCTTTCTCATCCGCATCATGGTGGGAACAAGCATCAGTGCAGAGTTGCTCTACTCAAGATTTGTAAGCCCAATATTGCAACTAATCCTATTGCCCAAAGAGCTTTACCTCTGCTCGTGCACAGGACCTTCCACGCTGCAGCTGGCTGCTGGCTTTCTCTCCACTTCCTTCCTGCGCTCATGCCTGCACGTGTACACCTGGGTCAGTGCAGACTTCTAACCCTTGCACTTCTGCTGTCTGGAGAAGGCCAGAAACCCTCATTGTCTCAATTTGGGCCAATTGCACTTTGCAATCTGTGGTCTCGAATGAGAGTCTCCAGTTGTTGTCAGAGCCATCTCTGCATAAAAGCATGTGCTGCTTTTCCCTTTGCCTTAACCCAGGAGTCCTTCCTGCCCCCCGGTTGAAGTCTTCTCCTGTCTCTCCAGTAATACACACGGCTTCAAATCCAAAACCACAGTCTAAGGATAGAGAACAGTTTGGGAATAGTGTCATTTCAAAATTTTCTTTTTCACACCTGTCCCATTCACTGCCAGGTGTTCTGATGTGGCATATGCTTGTTTAGTACCCCATTCTAAGTGTATTTCTACTGTGGAGCAACTGCTTGTGATCCAAATTAAGAAACTTATCAATGTTTGGGTTTTTTTGAGTAGGGAAAAGAAAAGTTGTATCTTTTAAGCTGGATAAGGTCCTTGACGTTTTTGAAGATGTGCAGTCCAAGATGACCTGAACTAGGACTAATACGGTCCTGTGTTCCCTTCCACCTCTGGTTCCTGCCCCTCTCTTTCGTCTAATCCTATAGGAAGCCCATTCTGCTGGTTAAGACAGCAAAATCATTGTGTGCTGTTGGGGAGGGAGGTAAAGTCGGTTTTCTGTTGGCTTAGCTTCCTCAGTCAGATGCAAGGGGACTAGCTCTGATGTAGACCACTTTCTGAAGGATTGGGTCCTTCTTGTGGAAGCTTAGTTTAGCTGTATCCTATTCTCCTTTTTTTGTTTGTTTGTTTTCCCTAAGCTCCCTAATTAAACAGTCTAAAATGTCTTGCAGTACTGCCCTCAGTCTTGATATTGCAGCCGTAAAATACAATGAATGGTTTGCCATTTGTATTTTGCAAACTCTACCATTCTGAAATCTTCACTAAGGTTTTGTAACTACTAGGAAAATGCCCTATTTCTGTTAGTTCAGGTTATTTGCTTGCCTTTAGCAGAATATTGTTTTAAGACATCGAAACTAAACTCTGCTTGGCAAAGGCAGAATCCACAACTGATCCTCTTGCATGCATGTGAATGCCAGACTTTTTATTCTGTGTGGTTTATCTTTAAATTTTACCATTTGTAGACCAGGCCTCGCAGACTTTAAAGGAAAAGATTTACATAAGTTCTGCTGCTGCTGCAGGTGATGCAGGTCATATGTTATTACTGCAGGAAGGTGCCTGACTTTCTACCTCTTCTTTCAATCTCCTTTCATCTCAAGGAAGAAGAGAACTTGGGATGGTGATGATGGGGAAGATAAAACTGAGGATGCGAAGGAGTTCCAGTGTGGGAGACAGGCAAGTCGACATTGGCCTGTCATCTCTGCGCAGCCCCTGAGAAGCAGCAAGGCTTTGATGAGAAACAGGCCTTGGGAGAAAGATAAGAAAACTGCCGAGTTGTGCCAAGGTGTCAGGGAAAAACAACGGACAGCTGCAACACTGAACTGTGGAAAAGTACTGAATTGTGAGAAGTTACCGCCGCGTGAACAGCGCGTGAACAAGAAGGTGATTGGTCTGCACAGCACGGTTAGAGTGGTCTTATGCTGATAGGAGAAAAGGTTCATAGCTGTCTGATTGCTGATTTGCTAATTATGAAGTAAGAGCTTTAACCAGAGCATAAGTATGTACTATTGGAAGAATAAAGGGTCTTTCCTTCTGCACTTCATGGAGAGTCTGTGCCTCAATTGCCACATTCCAGTTCATTTGATGGTTGGGTAGTGCAAATGTTGCTGTTTTTAATGTGCTAAGAATGGGCCGTTGTGGTACCATGCTTTTATTTTTTTTTTTTTATATCATCATTATGTCAACTCCTGTCCATAGTAGTTTAGTCATTTATATGCCCAAATGCTGTACTAACTTGTATTTTTGTTTGCTTCATAGTAATAAAGCACCTAAAACTGTCTTATCATTCTTGTTTTTTATGTAGGAAATGAAGAGAAGAACAACTCCAGCAGTACTACACCCTTTACTGTGATTCCAGTTGCAATGTTGCAACTCTCTTGGCATTTCTGTTGCTGTTCCTCAGTAGCACTGAGAAAAGCAATATGTATTATTGCATGCCTTAAACTGTCCTGTAATAGTTTTTGCCTTTTATTTTATTGAATTGTGAACAGCTGTAGGGCAGGAAGGAGGTACTCCGATTGTCGCCTCTATTCCAGGACAACTAAAGATATTTAAGAGGAACAGAACACAACTCAATCCTCATGTCCTTAGGTATCACAGATTAAGAGAGAGGAGAAATAAAATGGGAAAACTTTATGTATAGAACTAGAAATAACTCCCCAAATCAATTTACAGTAAAAACCAGAACCACCAGCTCAAGAAGTCTGCTAGGCTCAAATTCAGTGCTCTTGAGAAAAAGGCAAGGCACCTTTTAATTTGATTTTTAACATCAGAATGGATTCTGGGTCCACCATGCTTGAGCTCATTGCTAAAGTACATGTTTATTTGATAGCATAATCTCATTCTGACTGCGTTACGGTGTACACCTTTAAGCATGTGCCATGCAAAAGGCATATTCCTTGAGTCATTTTTGCCCTGTACTACTTCTCTCATCTTATGGGATGTATAGCCAATACTCTGCTCATTGACTCACTCTGTCTTGTGTTAACTGCTTCACTGACTCACACCTAAATTCCAGGCAGTGTATGTGGCCTCTTTTCACCTGTATGAGCATGCAGTCCACATCCAGGCATGTTCCCAGGGTTGCAGAAGTAAGCACTCAGAGCCTGGAGGAAGCCTAAAGCTGTGTTGTGGTTACAGTATTGGGCCAGTGTAGGAAAAGTTTAGCCCCAGACATAGCCATGGTTTACACTGGTATAAAATTTAGCATATCCAAGAAAGAATGTGTTTGTAATTGTACAATCATAGACTGTTTCTCAAAGGGAATTAAATCTGCAACTTAATATCCCATTTATGTTGGTATAAGGGCGGTGTGTACAGTACACAATGGTGGGGCTAGTTGACTATGATCATACCAAGGAAAGGCAAAGTAATTCCCTCTGTAATTTTTTTTCCCCCTTTTTGGTAGGTGGCATGAAGGTGTACATTTGTTCTTAAACCTGAGCTTGCTCATAACACGTATGCAATTGCAAAGATGGTTGACAAAATTGTTTTAGACCAGACTCTTCCAGTGGTAAGAACAGCAGATCTCCTCAAAGAAAATAGGCCAGCTTCTTGATTCTGGTAGCCATGTTGCTGTTCTCATCATGTCTGAGGTTATGCACTTTGTTTCCCTGCCATGCTGAAAAGCAATAGAGCTGCTGCAAGGCGCATAGTGCTAGCAGTGTGGGAGGATGCTGTAAAAGATCAGTTACTTCAGAGAAAAGAATAATTGCAGAATGGGCGTAGACAACAGTGCAGAACGAAGGGAGGGAACTATGGGCAGTGATGCTCCAGGAACAGGAGTTACTGAACAGCCCAGTAAATTTTTGCCAGGAGGAGGAGACTCTTAACCTGTAAGAAATGTTAGAGGGATGCATCAGTGAGCACAGAAGTGAGAGTGGGAAGGTGCCTGAGAACCTAGAAGTAAAATGAGTAGGAAGAGGAAAAAAAGAGAACTGGAAAAGTAGAAGTGAAAGAAAGGAGGGAAGAACAAAACCTTTAAGACTGAAACATGGTTTATATTAGGACCCTTTTTGTGTAGAGAGAGCATAAGCCCACAGAAAGATGTTTCACAGGGTATCGGTCTCTCCCAACTTGACATGACTACAGTATGTTCCTAGCATGAGCCCAGTTTGTAACAGAGATGCAGCAAAATGAAAGAAAAGATTGAGGAACAGGAAATGGAACTGAAATAGAGGAATAAAAACTGGAGATAAACCCAACAGTGCTTAATTAAGTAGGTCAAGAAAGTCAGTGGTGGAATGGTTGATAACAGCAACTGGAATAGAGCATGACATAGTGGAAGAGAGCAAAAAGAGATGTAAAGAATTCAGATGCAAACTATTTGGGCACTCCTGTGTGTACAGTGTAACTATGTTCTTGCTGCACTGAGATCTGGAAGCATTTTGCAGAGGGATAAAATTGTCTGCTTTGGGATGGAATACTCTGCTCTATTTTCACTTCATAACCTGCAAATACAGATACTTTAAGGAGAGTATTGTATTGTGGGTACTTTGATTATAGTATGTTAAGATGAAAATGAATAATACTGCTTTGCTTGTTTTCTTTTTTCCTTGAAGACAATGGCAGTTCATCCAATCTCACTGTTATATCATCCACACAGTCTGCAGCAACATCTACAGTAGGTATCTATCTGTCCATTACTATGAACCTAGAAGCTAGCTCCAAACCTCCCCCAGATCATACCAAATTCTAAAGAAATATCCATCAAAAGTGGGTGTTTGAGAGAGGCATTATCATTTTAGGGCTGTCAGGCAACATGTAAAGCAACTCTGAAATGAAGCTATACTGTTTTTCAAGTCAGGTAGCATGCTTCATCAGTAGAAGCAATGACATTTGCACTGCCATTGAAAAACAGGAACCAAAATAAAGGAAAAATTGAAATAATTTGATCTTTTTAATGTTCATTCTTTGTCTCTAAGAAAACTTCTTCCATTTTCATGGAGTAAAGATGAATAGGTTGTTGTGCAAACAATGCATATCTGTTTAATGTTATTTCACAATAAATAGCTTTAGGGTATAATTAAGTCCTGGGGGCTTGAGTTTCAAGAGTAAGACTCCGTTTCCTTTTAGGTAAGACTCATGGCACCTTATACCATAGAAAATAGTCCTTATAGAGCTCATAGCACACAACAGTGGAGTTCAAGCAAGACATGGGAGGCAGAGCTGGGACAATCTGTCATGGGTACTTTTGCATTGTTCTAACACTACCATCTTTCATTTACAACTTGGCAAAAGAACTGTAGGTAAGAATGATTTTCCAAGGCAGCAGTGTTGCAGTTGTGATGCTCCAACATAAGTAACGTGTTTATAAAACACATCTTTGTAGAAAGAAGAAATAATTGTATTAGATCAGCTAGTAGAGTTTGAAAGCAGATATTTAACCTGGGATACAAACAAGCAGTTCATCCACTTGTATTTGCAGTGTTCCAACTTGGCTATGTCAATGTGACAATAAAGATTATTGGATATATGTACTTAATTTTACTTAAAGTCTGCCTTTTTAAATTTTTTTTTTTTTTTTAAATTCTGGAAGCTGTTCTTGGCAGAAGCAAAAGTCTGTCTCATTCAATCATTTCCATACAAATTTCCATGCAAATTTATTTTAGGACGACAATTCAATAATAATTATTTCGTATATTAACACAGTACTTAACGCAATTTGAGTTGTGTTTGTTCTTGTTGAGTTAGAACACTAAGGGAGTAGTGCATGTTGCTAAGAATTCTTATCTTTACACTATATATATAGTTTGACTGATGGATATAGCATAGCTATTTAATGTTTAAACACAGGTAGCACACAAAGTAAATTACTTGTCTCTTTTAAAAATAAAGCATCGTAAACCTGAACTATATTACTGGCATGCATTCTTTTTAAATAATAAAAATTAACTCAGGCAGTCTGGGTTTGTTTAACGTGATGTTCGATGAAGCCCAGCTGGTCTTATGGGGGAAAAGTAATTAGGGAAATAAAAGGACAGATGTTGCTAGCAAATGTTCTTTCATCTTAGCTCTGTTGGTAAAATAGTACGGGTAAGATTTTTCAAAGACACAGAAGAACAGATTGGTGCCTAATTTGTGTCAGCTTCCCAAATTCTCCAGCTGCCTCAGATGGCCTCCCACTGATGTTTTGAAATGACTGATGCTAAATACATCAAGAAAGGTAAGTCTGTAGGAGATTAACCAGATTTTACTCTTAATGTTACATCACTAAGTGCTGTAATCTTGATAAAGTAAGAAAAAAGGATCTCTAGTAGGAAAGAAAGGGGGGGAAAAGTAATATGCAAATTTGCTGAAATTCCTCATGATAGCTGCTTGCATATCTTTTGTGCTGACTCAGATTTTCTGTAGGGTAATTTAATGTCCGTTGAATAAGTACCATTTTTGTGTAACATCATTTAATAATAGTAAGTGTGGAACAATTAGCCATTATATTGCTCAGAAACACAAGACAGTTTGACCCTCAGAAATTACGGCTCAAAAAAACCAACCACAGAAAACTGACTAGTTGACTCCTGCATTCAGATTTGTCTTTCTTTTGATATCTTTTATATTATGAATGGAGTTACCAGGTGTTGTTTCATGTCATACAACTGTAGATGGTTTCTATAGAGACATTTCCTTGCTTATTTCATACAGTGAGGAACCATTTGATATTTATGGATCATTGTGCCTTTGGGGAGTTTACCTGTCAGTATTAAAATGTGCCCTGAATTTTATCTGATGTATTTTATACATGCTTCATAGAGGAACTGAATTTCATAATTGTAACAAGGTAAGCACATGAATATAGTACTGTTCTATCTCAAGGAATGCTCATTTCAAAGTGTTTCCTAGGGTTATGGCACAATAAAATTATAATATCAAAGAACACGAAAATAAATAACATTTACTATGGGGACTCTATCGGGCTGTTTCAGTAGCTTTAATGTTAAATGTCTCAGAAAAGTGTTGTGTATGCCAATTCCTTTCTGAATGCTTATATTGTCATATTGTTTGGTTTTTTTTAAGTTTTTGATGGTCACATCTGTACTGGAAGCAGTGATACTTAAGTCTTAGCAGAGACACCATTCTGTGTGTAGCTACTCATGCTTTAAGCCACACTTCTATAGAAGCATTTTAGATCCTGTATGAAAAAAGCAGAAATTTGAATATCAAGTTTACTGTGGAATTGAGATGAAACTACCTATTTTTCAGTTGTTCTAGTTTTAGACAATTTCAAGAAAACATAGGTAAAATTAGACATTTGAATGTCCATAATGAAAAGCTTTTGTGGTGTTTAAAATTAACCTAGCTTGTGTGAGGTTATAGAAATAATACAGCAGACAGATGCAAAGGGAGCTTTTTTTCCCCCAAAATTTCTTCACACATAAAAGCTATTTGCCTGTTTTCTACTTAGAGAAATGTTAGTTGCATAACAGGCTCATGTTTCTTGACAGTTCTTTCTTGGAAAGTAAGTAATTATTCTTAAGATCATTCTAGATGGCTGCCTTCTACTAAAGTTCTAAGGATTTTGCTATAAATATCAATTTCTATTATTCTTCAATTTTGCTTCATGTTATTTTTATTCTGAACAGTTCATCACTGCTTTCTGAGTGAGGGGAAGTGTTAGATAAAGCAAAGTTGAAGACATTAGGTGTCAGTTAAACATGTGAAACAGTATTTCAGTCTATGTTTTTGAAGGGAAGTTGCTACAAGTATTGCTAATGTACAGGGACCTGTAAAGTAGGACATTTAGTTTTAACATTAACCATCACTTGTGTTTTACTAGCTTTTATTTTTCCCGTATTTTACCGCAATGTATATAATTTCATTCATACTTTTTCCTAACTACCCTCTGTAGTCATTACCCACTTGTAAGATGTTTGAAATCTGTAACTCCTTGCCTAGTGGAGATAAGACAGACCTTGGACAGTCTGAAAAGCTCCCTGAGTACATCCCTGATAGCAGGAACCTAAAAACCAAGTGTCTAAGAAGATGCCAAAGTCAAGATAAGCGACTGGAAGCTGGTCTAAACTAACCCCCTTGGAGCAAACAGGAGCTGAAGGATGGATGAGGTAACTCTATGGCCATATATGGACATGAGAAACCTAAAGTTCAACTAAGGATCAGTGTGAGTAGTACTATGTGGACCACTAAGGAGAGGAGAAGATCCTCACTCTATTTTTATACGCATGCTCAGACTATGTAAATGAATTCTGAGAACCCATTAGCATAAGGCTGCCTTTTCTAGGAAATCTGATGAATATGTATGGTTTTTGTGTATATTAGTCAGAGAGTTTTGTTAGTAAGTGTGGAACTCGTGGTGGAGCGATCCCCAGTGCTGCCCAGCGCTGCAAATAAAGAATGCCTGCTTAACAGTTATACTCAATTCTGACTGTTGAGTGAAGCTCTTTGTTTCGTATTAACCTTGGTCAGGCAGCTCGCTACTAAATAAATGTTACGAACCAGCAGACATACTTTAGTCAAACTTTCATTACCTGTGGAAAAGCTTTTGAACCTTAACAGAATACATACAGAATTCTCTCTGGTAAGTTTAATATACATGGAGTCTTAGTAAAGCCAGTGTTTCATTCCAAAGCAAATTAAAGATTAAATAATTATTAAAATTATCAGAGCGGGGGGGGGGGGGGTGTCAGTGCAAAATACTTTCTTAACTGAAAAGTTATTTGTCTGATAAATTGGGCTCTTCAAATGGAAGGATACTCTTGATCCAGAATTTTATCACATTTTAAAATACTGTAAGTTAGGCGTGAATTTGTGGAATTGGTAGTGTTATCCAAAAAACATTGACCCTTTGAAAAGTTACCAGATATTATCCAGGTTTTCTTCACAGCCTTTCCTTTAAACCATTCCTGACCTTGAACCCCAGAAATCAGAAGATAAGTTTTTCCAAAGGAAATGCGTAAGGGAAGAGTCTGTATGCAAGCCTGGATATCCATGCAGTGGCATTTTCGTTGTTACTCTGTCTTTCTGTTTGGTTATGATAAATGTTATCTTATTCGATGAGTATACGGTTTATTATTTTTGTGTATTTTTCTGTGTGATATCACAAATAAAAGTTTCCCAGGTATCTCCGCCAGTGCTACTCATCTGACCAGTATCAGTCAGCCCTCCAGTGCCACTATGACTGTCACCTTGATCACTCAGTCCACCAAAACCAGCCAGACAGGATCCACAGCTTCATCAGTCACGTCATCTTGACTTCTTATTACAGTGGTGACCACTTCCAAGATTTCTTTGACTTCTGTAACTCACTTTCTGTGAGTTTACTTTTCAAGAAGCTCATAAAGGCAATGTGTTGACATGTGTTGTACAACTGTAGAATTGTTAGTTTTACAGTAGTATAGTGAAGAAGAAGGTACTTGCGTGCTGAAAAACAAGAGTAAGGTCGGAGTTGGCTACAGTAATGTTGCTCTGAGTACTCCACTTCTTACATAAATAAGCCTTCACTTAACCTGAGACCTGACATGCTTAGGAAAAAAAATAAAATGTGAGTGCTCTGAACCAGCAACCACCAGCAAGGAGATGAGTGATGTTAGGAGAAAGCCTGGCTTCTGAATACAACTTCTGTATTTGTTCAGCTCTCCCTTCTACACATCACTTGAACTCATCTTTAATACTTCCTTTTTCACAGCTGACCTGTGCCTTAAAATATGCATACTGGCTTGGTAGAGAGACTGAGTTCTGATAGCTACATTTGTAGCAATGTAATGAATTTTATCCCTAATGGATGATAGAGTATGACTATGACTGAGTCACGCTTTATGTAAAAGTTGTCAAATACAGTTTGACAGTACCCTTTAATACAAAGCCAGTAAGTGTAGAATTCAGTATTTCCTTACAGTTAGCTGCTTGTTCACACCTTTTCATGCTTACACTTCTAAACAGATCGGGATTGCTCACATGTCAGTGAAGCATTATTGGGTAGGTAAAGCTGTCACCAGCAAAACTTTTAGTTGGCCATGTAATGCTGCCTGTGGCAAGAAAAAATAGACATGGGCACAGGCTGGGTCTTTTGGTGGGAGTTTGTAGCAGATAAAACCAGTTTTCACATGGAAACTGCTATGGCTTATCTGAAGTCACGTTAACTATGTCAATATTTGTGTTGGTCTGCAGAGCTGATCTCACTTGGAGAGTGAGGGTACAATTCCGTGAGATGAGGTAAAGCAAGCCAACAGCTCATTGCTGCCAAAAGTATTTTACTCCCACCATGTAACTATGCTGACTGACTTGGTGGTTGTTGGGCCCCTCTGCAGGCTGACTAGGTATGCTCATCTGACAAAAAACAACCTCCTTTTCATCCTGGGTTAATTTCAGGCCAGCTTAGTGAGTTAAATTGATTCATGGAGGGTACAAAAACCACTAGAACTGGCCTAAGAAGGGCAGGAGCTGCATGTGTGGAAAGAGGAGAGCAGGGGGAAAAAAGGTGATCTTGAGAGGATTATTTGTAACACAAATTTGGAACCAGTTCATTACCCACTTTAATAAATAAGGTTAAAAGGTGCTTAGAGGCAGATGGCTGTTCTGTGAATTGCATCACACATCACCTATAAGTATCTATAAAGCTCTGTGGCTGGTTGACTAGAAGCACAAACCTGCATTCGTTCAATCTGTTTCATTGGAGCATTGCAACAGAATTTCTGCATGCAAAATACTTTAATGGCTAAGGGTTAAACACTTCTAGAGTAGACTTTTGCCAGCTGGAGGTTGGGCTCTGTCACTGAGCTGGTCATTTTCCCCAGACATGTGATAAGGGTTGAGATTTCCTCTCTGACCCTTTATTTCAGCTTTTTGAACATCTCAGTTAATTATAAGCTTTTCCTGCATCAGTAGATCTCCTAATTTCCCATGCACTGACTAGTGGTAAACTGTAGAAAAGCTGTTTCACAAACCTATTCCTCCTGGCCAGAAAAAAAAAGAGGATGGTCAATTGGAAGGGCAGAGAGGTTAATTGTGTTTGCCCGTTTGTTCAGTACCAGTCTTTTCAGGCCTCTGGAAGGAAAGGCTGTAGAAAAGGTAGTGACAGAGAAAATAATTTCCCTGGCAAATTCGTTTATTTACAGTCCATGCATATGCCACGTTTGATAAAGAAGAGAGGGGGTTGAAGCTCAGGTGTGCTAATTCATCTGTGCTGGAGCACTGTGAAGCCCTGCCATGCACAGGAGCTCTTTTCTCAGGCTCAAGATCACCAAGGGGTGGACTGGGAGCCTGGGCAAAGTGCCACAACTTTTTCTAACATGGTGCTGTGACCCAGCAGGGAAATCCCTGGCAGAAGGTGCAAGCCAAGCTGGGCCAGGGCCCCAGTCCTGTCTAGAGTGGCACAGCTGTGTCTGCTCCCACTGCCCACAGTTCTGTGGTTTACAGATACAGCTGTTTGGTTCCTGGGGTGAAGCTGTTCATGGCTCAGTGCTAGGGCATGGGAGAGAGAAGCTGTGTACAGTCTCTGTCCATCTGTATAGACATCCTCCAGTTTTCCTGTTTAGCTTTCATGGGCCCAAGTTTCACTGCCAGTTTCCCTTTTTTGGCTGTAAATCATCATAGGCTTATGATAGAGTTGCTAGAAGAGCAGGTAAATTCAGTGGTGCTCTTCCTCTACAGAGAGTTACACAGTGATTGTAGGAGTTCAACATTTGTATTTAATCATCAGCTTTTGTCTTACTATTTTATATGTGTAGTCTCTATTTTGCCTTTTCATTGTCATGCCAGATTAGCAATCATATCTTGTGAAGAAGTGTTAAAGCAAAATTTTACTAACTTGCAATTTACTAACTTGCATTTTTACATAAAAGTGAGTTTTCTTCTAGATTCTTTTCATATTCAAATCTCTCTGGAAGATGTATTTCCGGTAATTACCCTGTGTGAAAGGTAACACAGATGTCTGATGCCAGATGGGAGCTGTTGTGTGCTCCAGTAGGTCCTTCACTGACCAGATGGTAAAGTTAGGGACACTCCTGAGGGAGCAAGTCTAGAACACAGCCATGTTGAGAAAATTCAGGTTTTCTACAATAGTAAGTTTTAATTTGAGTATGAGGGCTTAGGTGTACCATTATCATTATAACATATCATGTGCTGCAATTCCTGAGATTCTATCATTTCAGGAATAAAAAAAATATGTGGATTTTAAACAGTTTCTATGGAAAAATAATTAGTGTAGAAAAACGGAAATTAGTTGTTCTGCTAATTTTAGAGTGAATGGAGCTGTCCAGATCTCTAGGGAGAGTACATGGGCCAGCATGCAGGTGAGGGAATCCTGCCATCACTATACATACCTACAGGAAGAAGATGCAGAAGGTGCTCTCAGGCCTTCCTGAATCTCTGCTGGGGTCTTGAACAAGAGCTGCCAGGCTGCTGGTTGTCTCTGGGCATGCAACGTGTGCGGTACAAGGCCCTTCTGAACCAGCCAGGTTGGGCCCCTGACGCACTATAGGTATGTCAGTCAGCATTGCCTGGGCTAAATTGCATGAGCAGAGGTTTGTGCAAACATGGGGTGGGTACTGCATCTGGGACTCAGGCTGAATAACACTGAATTCTGCTGCATGGGAATGGCAGTTTATCTGGAGATAGACCCAGTGTTTCTGCCCAACACTAGTTCGAACGGGGCAGTGTAACCTTTGGTAGGATGCCAAAGAACTAGGGAGGTGTAAATTTTTTTCTTCATAATTGCTTTTTCTTGTGTTTGGGTGTTACTGCAGGATGTCTTAGTTTTAACAGATTGGCATTTGCCACTGTGAAAATATTTTGCCAAAATAATAATAATAAAAAGAATTCTAGTTGACTCTAATCATATCATTGCATAAGAAAATAAACTTTTCTCAACAAATAAATTAACAAACAACTTTTGTGATACATTACACTGCTTTGTTCATGTATTTGTTCTGTTATTCACTAATTTGATCCCACTGATCATTAGTGTTAATTAGTGAGGTTTAGCTGTTTCAGAATGTCAGTGAGATATTTTAATTATTTATAATTGGTTAACTACTACATGATATTTTCAACAATACTGAAAATCTACTTTTATAGAATAATGTCAGCACAATATCACAGAATCCAGCATCCATTTCTTCTTTATGTGCCAAAACACAAATTATGCAGGCATTTTATCACAGATGATGTGCATGGGAGTGGAATTTTTATCTGGCCATTAAGTCATTAAGAAGAGCAGTTTTATTACTTCATCACAGGTGATAGATGGGTTTTGAGACACAGAAGGAAAACAGAAGATAAGCATGACATCTTCCTCCCATCTCTCTTTTGGGCTGCTTGGATATTAGCTACTAATCTGTAAGAAGCAAAATTTCATGCTTCCTTTCCCCTTTTTCCAGTATGCTCCATTATAGTTTTCAATTGGGTTTTCATTACCTCAGGTGATGAAAAGCAGCTAAGATGAAAATGAAGACTCTTGTGTTACTATTTCTGATGCTGTAAGCAATTTGGGTGCACAAGGAAGAGAATACCAATTTCTTTGCTAATGTAGGAGCACCCCAATCAGAATTACGTTCTTCAGATTTTAAGTCTCTTTTTCAGCAGGTGTGTGAGTGGAAGTTCTTGGATTACCTGTTCAGCTTCAGTAACATTGAAAATATTTCCTGAGGGTATTGTAATGTCTGCCACAAATACTTCAGCAACCTCTACTTTTTCACTGTGCTGCTTTTTTTTGTGTTTTATTTGTTTGTTTACTTGCTGTCTGTGTTACTGCACATCTACCTATCCATAAATTTTCTTTTAGAAATATGACATTAAAGTTCTCTTGGGACAAAGTTTTCTGTTATTATTTCCTCTTTTTTTTTTTTTTTTTTTTCCCCTCAGCTTTGTTGACCTCCACTGCAGATTCCTGGATGGCATGGGTTGATCCTGCTTCAGAAGCATATAATTTTATACCAACTAAGAATCTACTCTAGGATTGCATGTTTTCAAGAGAGTGAGTGGCTCCACAGCGAATGCTACACCTGGGTTAGAGCCTTGTCTTTAACCTCATAGTCCTACAAATCTTTAGAGATTTCTTTTGTGCTTAAAGGGTGTATTCATCAGTTACTTGCAGATTTGAATAGAATCAGACCATTGCACAGAAACCTCAGCCAACCATTTTGAAATGTACATATTTTCCTACAGGTTATCTACTCCTCTCTTTCCACTATTGAGTTTTTGGGTTTTTTTGGTTTGTTTTTTTTTTTTTTGTTGTTGTTGTTTTTTTTGTTTGTTTTTGGGTTTGGGTTTTTTTTTTTTTTTCAGTAAGACCCTATTCCTCAACCAGTTCTTTGGCCCTTACTTGAATTATCCCATGAAAAGGCATGAATATTTCCTTATCACTAATTTATAGCACAATTCATATCCCTGGTCTAGCAAAGTGGTTAAGTATTTCCTTATTTTTTAACTTGAAATTAATTTTTCCAGTCTCATGCTCAAAAATAAATGTGTGATTAAATACCTTGGCTCAAAGCTAAAGTAAGTGCAGGTATTCTTTGCCTTTTATATGGTAATTGCAGATGTCTTCCTGAAAATCCCATTTGGCTAGTAATTTGCATGTTAGCACAGCATAACTTTGAAAGATGTGAGAGCACTTTAATAGTGCACGAGTGTTGCAGTACTCCCGAAACTTCCATCCTGCAATAACCCCATTCCAAAACAGGAGCCAGTGTGCTATCGGGCTAGAGATGCAGGAGTTACATGCTTCTTCCAAGGCAAAGAGTGTCATCATATCTCTAAAATACATGTTGTAATTTTCAGTTATGGAACATGAGTTTCAGGGTGTATTTTCTTTTACTGCTGAGAAACAAGAAACATACATTAGTAACACTTGGAGGGCTACACAGAGGTAAGTATCAGAGTAGCTGCAGGTCAAAGTCTTCCACCCCCTTATGCAGTGTGCCCTTCTTATCTCTCTCAAGTGCCAAATGAAACAATTCTGAGGTTATTTTACAAATGCACAACATTGTGCTCAACTACAGTGTACACTGACTTAGTGGCTCCATGGCAGGCACAGTTTAGTGCAATGGAACAGGCAAAATGCTAAGCTTTTGCTGAACAAGTAGTATAACTACAGCAAAGATGCTAAGTTAAATAAGGAGGTAAGAATGTAGATGTAAGGGATCAGATTTTGAAAAAGGTGGGGTGATAGTTGCATTCCTAAAACCCTAGCATCATGTCTAGGGGGGGAAAAAAAGGAGTTCCCCTATTTGTGTATTTTCAAAGCAAGCTGTCCATATGGAAGAAGGTTGTCAAGGTACCGTATGTGAAAAATCCCTTCACTGCAGAGGCAAAGACCTTGAGGGACACAGACACTGAACTCATGGTGGCATTATTCACTCCAGAACAGGATTCACTCTGGTTGCCAGATACACTCTAAAATGAGGACAGCTGTAACTATAATTGATGAATACAAGACACAAGGCAGGCTTTAGCAGACGTCAGGAAAGTGCACATGGGAAGACAGTAGGGGCCAGGAAGTACCAGCATCTGAGATTTCAGACAGTTTCCCTTCAGAAGGTGTTTAGTTTTAGGTGACAAGGTAATTTAATCAAGAACAGAGACATTTTAAGACTTGCTAATATTGGCATCTTATTCATAATAAATTTTTCTATTCAGACTGCTTCTTACATAGATGCAGTTAAATGTTTGAATCTTGTTAAATAGCTCTACGCAGTATTAGCTGTCTGTTTTATTTGAAGCTACATGAGCATAACACGGAACATGTGCCCACTAGTGACAGTAAGTAAAACAACACAATTTCCTAAGACAGAGAACAAGACTATATTATGTACCTTTCAAAAATACTGCATTTATGCTGACATGATCTATGATACAAATCAGATTATCTCTAGTATTGTAATGATGTGAGCCCTATTTTTACCCTCCAGTGAGCAACGTGTTTCTTTCTTTGCGTGTAAAATATTCTGCATAGATCAAATTTGTCTGACTTGGCAGACAAATAATACCATTCTGTTCCTTCTTCACTCCTACTGTGCATAAAATATTAACCCTAGCATTACACGAAGACAGATTTTTTGCATTTAATTACTACTTAGTTGCAGCCTGGAGACAGTATTAATTAAGACAAAGTATGATACCACTCCTTCCCAATGTATGCATTATGTCTGCTAAATTGCTGAGATTAGGATCATACAGGGATAGTGCTTCTCTATTAAATTATTATTTTGCATCATCTTCTATATTTCATAGGATCATGAAGGAACGCACTGAGGCCAGGGAATCTTAGGAAAACATGGTCCAGACATGATTTGCTGTGGGACAGGAAGAATTTTAGCTCTCTTATTAGTCCTAATTTTTTGGTTTTCCTGTGCAGTGCTGGCATCTGACTCAACCCTTGCTGCCCCTCAAGGAACAACTCTTCTCTCTAGCTCTTCTGATGTGAAGGTGCATAGGTGGAGAGCATGGCTCTCTTGTGCTGGGGCTGCTTCTATCCCTGCATCCCTGAGAAAATGGCATTTGGGAAGGGACCATGTACAGTGAAAGACATGGGTACTTGGAACAGGTCGCAGGATTGATGCACTTCTGTATGAAACAAAGATGAAAAGGGCATTCTTTGTCACTGCCTTGTTAGGACCCCGAGCACATCCCTGACCTCGGTGGGTTTTTTGGAGTTGGCTCAGAGCTGGTGCTGATATGGTGCAGCTGTGCAGCCTTGGATCACTCTTGGTTGACCACACTTGCCATCACCAGACCTGCTCTACTCTTCTTGCTCGGGGCCTGTGGGACTGCATCCTGGCCCATGAGACCACTGACTGCAACAGCCTTGCTGTGGCTCACAGCTCCTGTCTGGCCAGCCTTGAGGCTCCTGGCACTTGCCACATTGTCTTCAGCGGAGTGTGTGTGAGTATTTCCAGCCAGAGGGGTGGAATTCCTCCTATAGCCAGAGGGCAGAGCTGCTCCTTCAGAGGGAGGGATGAGGGTTTGGATCCCTGGAGGCTGCCAGAGGAGCTGATCTCAGAGTCCTGAGGCACAGAGGCTGAAGCCAGGCACTGCCCTGTGGATCCTGAGCAGACACAGCTCCTTCCTCATAAAGAGGCCTGAGGAGGTGCATGATTTCAGATGCTGTCTGGTGGCCACCATTTCTTGCTGCGGGCTAAGGCAGCTCTCTAAGCAATGTCCTGCATAGTTTGGGTTCTTCTTTGGAGGTATCTGACCTGCCATAACTCCTGTGATAGGCTCTGAGGTCCCTCCTGCATCGAGCAGTTACATGGCTTTTGCTGGTGCTGGTTTGGTACACCAAACACTAAAGCCAACAAAGGGACATTTGTGCATGTTCTGGGATACCATAGGAGAAACACACACAGGAGAAGGCACTCTACAGCCCTGTAGGCTCCAAGATAATGGCACACCAACATGGTGAGAAGGTCTGAACAACTTTCCAGGATTAGGCATATGTGGTATTTGTAGATGAGGAAGCTTGGAAGCAAGTGGAGTAGAGATTTTGGCAAGAATGAAGAAAGCAATGGTCTATTTAGCAAGTCATAGGTATTTACTGGATCATCGTGTTTTTATTTCAAAGTTTTAAAATTGCTTATGTCTCTGACAGAAGCCTGTATAGAAAACTACTTCCCTAAGAGCTGCTCTGCTGGAAGTGATACTCTTTCTAAGCATTCTTAATCCTAAATTTATATAAATCCAAAGCAAAGGCTTTCCTTCACAGTGTTTAGATACAAGCTCCAATTTAGGTATAAGCTTTGTCTTACCTTCTCCAAAACTAATAGTGTGTTAAGTCTTAATTCCAGCTAGAATTTCTACCTTGAGAAGAAATGCACAATAAAAATGGAAAGGTATATTTTTCCCTCTTTTACCTTCAGCATTTTCTCTTCAGTTTGATAAAACTCCCAGCAATTGACACTGAAACTAGGATTTTAATATGCTAGGTTCAGTAAAGGTACAAGAGGTTAAATTTGGTTCCTAGATTTCTGTGTGTGCATGGGTAATGTGTGTGAAGGTGAAATTTCCCTCTTCTTTTCTGGAATGAGTTCAGGTCATAGTAATACCCTGTGGTAGGATCCTAGCTTCATTTCATCTATACCTTTCAGCTATCCGTTTCTAGTCGAGAAGAAACATAGGCACTTCTAGAGAATGAATCACCAGACCTGTTTTAAATACCTGCTTCAGGGAGCAATGAATCTCCACTGACTTATCAAAGAAATCTTGAGTCACTTACTCAGATGTAGCACAAGATGATTTCCATCCATTGCCCCTTCTCTGGCAGACAGAAATGTCAATGAAGACATTTCGTGAAGCCTATTACAATAGTTACGGTTTAAACTGCAGTTAAGAAAAAATGGGTAAGTGCCTGAATTAGGGAAAAAAAAAAGAAGAATGTTTTATTTAGTTCCTCAGTCCAAAGTTAATCTTTCGGGCAAACAGAATTGCAGAACCTACTGGTGCACCTCGGTGTTTTTATTGGTTTTATGTTAGACTCTTGTTCCTTTCTAGGGAACACATACTTTTGATCTAAGGGACAGGAAAAGCTTTGCTTAAGTGCACCCAGAGGAAGTGTTTCTTTCCCCAGATTTTCTGTGTTAACATGCTACCACCAGTTGCTTGGTTGTTTCATGTTCCATCATGCGGAGTAGTACATGGTGACTGTGACAACCAGATGTGACATGTCCCTCGAGGAGACATTGCCTGAGGGAAAATGCTCATTATTTTGAAACCCATGACATTCTTCAGAGATGAAGGTATAAAAACCCAACCATAATATCCAACAACAGCTTACCCCTCTTTCTTCAGAGAGATGTTAGCTGATTCTTCCTGCAAAGATCATAAGAGACAAGATACTGGTACACAATTAATCCATTCATCTAATCAATTTTAATGAGAACAAAAAGGGTTCAGAACCCCATCTGCCTCATGAAAAACATAATGAGAACAAAACCCAGCATTAAGATTATTGGGTGAACAGAAATTATACAAACTATTTCCATTTGACTAAGGTTTGAATGAGAACACCAGGACAAGTACATGGTGTAAATTTAATTGGTTCTTTTGACAGCATAAACATGGCAATTTGATTGTTCTTTATAGATGCTGTGCCAGCTCTTGACAGGCATGGTATACTGTAGGCTAGGCTACGTAAGGAAGACACAGACAAAGAAAGACTAAGAACAATACATATAGCAGCTTATATAAGGAAAAGCAGAGCACACAAAGATACTTAGGAAGAAGTAGTCAGCGAGATGAAGTGTGTAATAAAAATACATATTTCTTTCACTGCCAAAAGAGTTCAGAAGAGTTACTGATGGGAAAAGTTATTTTGTACTCAGTGAGCAAAAAAGTAGCTAATGTCTATGAGCACCTAATGTCAACTACTGTTCCTAGATATGATAAAGTATAGCTGAGCCTTTCTACTTAGTGGAAGAAGCATATAGAAATGAGTCATTCTTTTGTTCTGAATTCATAGCCAAGATTCAGTCTAGCAAGGCAGGAAATGGTACTGAGATTAGCAGCTGTGTTTAATCACAGAACAGCAGAGAAGTGTCTGCCTTACACAGGACACTTAAGTACCACAGTGTCAAACTCATAAATGCCAATGATTTACACAGATAAAATAAATGATAATAAGTTCATGGTTGCATCTAGTGTGGCTGCAGTGAGTTTCTAGTTTTTATCTGGAAACCTGGTCAATTTAAGATAATATAGAGAAAAAGCCTCAGATCTGCCCCTCTGAGTTGTATCACCAGTCTTTATGAGAATGTGACCATATGGAGGAATAACACAAATGGAGGAACATATATAGGGCAAGCACCATCTCTGATACATTATCTGTCTTCTGAATTTCATACATCAACAGTGCCGTTGCTGAGAGGACCAGTCTATCTCTTTGCTCTGACAGATAAGTAGTAGGTTACAAATTCACAGACACCCCCTGCCACCCCATGACATGTTACTGCTGGGATTAGCCAGTCTGATCTTGTTTTCTGTAGACACTATTAAAGGCCACCTTCAGATTCCTTGTAGCCAGCCTGAGGAGTTCAGCACAATGCTTAAGACTTTTTAATTCCTGGTAGAGATGAAGGAGTGTCCTACCAAAACTTAAAGTCCTTGTGAAGGTAGGACCCAATTCGAGAGAGAACCCCAGGTTTGTTATGTAATTCTCTTCTGAAAACACTAGTTTTTGACCAAGAGCTCATCCCTGCAGGGACACTACCAGTAAAACGTTTGCATCTGCCCATTAACAACTACTGTTAACGATCTGTTAGTGACCCAGTTTTGGATGAAAATGTGGTGTTGCCTAATGCAGAGAGGGATTTTTATTTCAAGTATCTTGTGGTAATAAGTGGTGCTTATGAAAACCTGGAAAAATATAATCAGAACAGTAGTCTTTATCAGTTAGCCCTGTAATTTTATCAAAAAATGAGACAGTTTTGTATGACAAGACCTGTTTTTAAATCCCCATTTTGACTCACTATAATTTTGTTTAGAGCACTGTAGTTACATATTGTAATATTATTTAGTAGTGGATTTTTTTTTAACTATGTTATTATTTTACTTGTGGGTGATGTCAGACTGACCAGGTTATGTTTTGCTAGGTCATCCTTTTTAGTCTTTTCAAATAGAGAAATGGCATCTGCAGTTCTTCCATCCTTTCAGTATTTCCCTTTGTAAGACCCACAAGACTACTCTTAATATTAGTAGTTCACCTACTAAGCATCTAACAGGGTGGGAGCCATCTCAACTGACTTTAACCATCTAGATGTTACTCATTTAGCCTAAACTAAATTAGGCTTGTATAGTCAATTCCATTGTATAGCCAATAGAAGGAGAAAGACTCCATCAAAGAATAATTAACACTACTTAACTTAGAATATGAGCTGTATTTTAAAGGCTGTCCTCTCCTGAGAGGGAAAAGAGCTTCTATATGACTAGCTCAAACTTAATAACTAAGCTTTAGTGCTAAAATTAGCTGAGATGAATCTTATCCACACTGAGCAAAAGTATCCTAATCATTGCAACAACTGATCCCACTTTCCTATTCTTTCTTAAAAATATTTAGTCCCTCTGTTGTAACAGTTGAGATATATACTTAGCAACAGGCATCCTTACTCTATATCACATCTTCATAAGGCATCCTGCTGCTGCAGAGATCATGTTCTTTAAAAATATGGTAGCTCACAGGATTTTGCTAGCAGATCTTGCACAAGTACACAATCCTTATTGCACTGGTAGTATTTAAAGCTAAGCATAAACTTAAAGTCAGTTTTTAAGAGAAATTATCCATTAACTTAGAATAAATTGATTTTGCAAGCAAAGAGGATCTTTTTTTTTTTTTTTTTGTAAATTACACCTGTCTACTCCTCATTCTCTATCTCCGCAACCACAACTAAAATAACCAAACTTACACAGAAATGAAAATGTACAGACAAGGCCAGCTCTATAGTCATTTATACAGGTTTTGTTCTTCTCTCCCCAGTGATTCCTGCTGAATTTTTTTGACTCTACTTTCATAAAATGTGAATGATAGATGAGAGTGTGCTTTATTTACTCTTATTCTTTAGCACTTAATTCTCTGGTAGATTCATTTATTTTGATGAAACTGCTAGGAAAACAGCATCCCACTCAAACTGATGAGGCAGCCAGAATCTGATCCTATATTATCCAAGTACAAATAGGGATGAAAGATAAACAGGAGATGATCTAGATATATAGAGGAGTAAGATTATTGTTCAAATAATTTGCCTATTTTCCTCATTCTGTGTAGGAAGAATAAGAATATAGTCTTTTTAGAGTTATGGCAAATTCCAAAGCTTTAAATAGACAACTTCCTATGTGATCGAAGGGGTTGGTATATCAACAGTACATCAACTTTAGAATCTGTCCCCTAACCTTAAAGGAAAAAAACTATCCATTAGCACACACAGAAGATAAACAGAAAGCTTTTTGGTGATGGTAACAGTTTTGATGTCATTTTCAGTAGCATCACAATCAAATCCCTTTCTGACTCCATGGAACAAACTTTCAGCAAATTTGGAAGAGCCAAGCTTGTGTTTCCTACTCACATATTTTGAACCACTGAAGCTCAGGGCTTCCTCATCAGAGGAGTGGCTGAATGCTTAAGCCCAATATACAGAAATATTGCCTGTGTACAGAAATACTCTTACTTATACACCAAATGCTACATATAGATCATATTACAGCAAAACTAGCTTGGAGATTAAGAAAGTGCAAATAACCGTTGTGGAAAAGTATGTATGTTTTAGAAATACATTTGAGTAATAGCAATTGTCTCATTTAATGACTTCAAGTACGTCATATTGTAGCAATTTCTGGAAGATGAGTAAATATTGCAAGAGTCTATACCTCTTAGTCATGACAGGTTAAATGCATGGGACATATGCAAACTACAGGGCAGATGAATTAGCTGTGTTGATTTTTTTTGAGGAAATCCAAGCGACAACCAGACACAGATTTACCAGCAGGGATAAGGAGGCTTTATTCTTTCCATTAGCATCAGCTGACATAAAACATATTTCTACATTGATGTCTGTGCTGTATAGTTGAATGGCTGCAGAGCCTGTCCTCCTCCTTCCCCTCCTCTCTGTTTGGACCAGGGCTGTCTCCATCCCTGTTCTGTGCTGCAGGCTGTCATAGCCTGTGCTGAAGGCAAGTACAGCAGCCTGGCATCAAATGTGAGAAATACCTGAGGATACTGTCAGACATATTTAATTTAAGATATTAGTAATCTCCATTGCTGTAATCAGTCTGGTGGGTTGTTTGTTACACCGCAGGTTTTTTGCTGCTTCTATTGACTGGCCCAGCACTGTAGTGGCTTCAGTGCAGTCACAGAGCCCTGCTGCATCTCCCTCACTGCACCACTCTGATTCAAAATGATGGATGGCTTGGAGGACATTTTAAACAGCAGTGAAAAGGCAAGAGCTATTGCAGTTTAGGAGGCGTAAATGGGTCAAAATATGATATTCTTCTGTGAGAAGGGGGAGGAATGGAGAAACTGTAAATTTAAAGTAGTCAGAGAATGTCAAAGACTGTTATTAGATACAGTATATTTAACCTGGTAGACTGTTGTTAATGAAGAAGCTATAGTGGAGGGAATGGGACAATTTAAAAGCTATTATAAAATGATATCTGTCAAAAATTATAGAAATGAGGGAAGGTAAATACCTAAATATGTTATCAGACATCAGTAACAATTGCTAGGTTCAGCAAAACTCTTGCTGATTAACAAATTGGACCACTGAGAAATTTGACATCATTGATTTGTATGAGCTGGAAACAGATCAACGGTGAATTCACTGAAGTGATTTTTTGTTGTTGACTCTTACAGCTTAATCAGACAGAGGAATGCACTGAAACAGGCAACTGAAAGAAATTAGTTCACCAAGTTATGTACAGATAGGACTGTTTGGAGCTACCAGATTTAGAACAAACTAGTGTGAGAAACGCTCAGTTGCCAATTATCCATAGCTCAGACAGGATGCGGTGTGAAGCACTCACTCTTTATTACGTTCTTGCAAGACCGGGTGCCCCCATCAAGTGGACGCGCCTACCAGCCATCATGCAATGGTTTATATCCCTTTCTCCCAACCGCCAGTTTCCTCCCCTGATTCCTCATTGGCTGAGTACTACAGGGTGTACAGACTTCCCGAACCGCCTACCGATACGCCCCTTCATGTATGTGTTCATACGTCGCATGTTCATGGAAATGAACCTTGGCTTTCTCCAGGGCGGAGAAGTTAATATGCATGAGCTCATCACCCAAGCGTACTAAGATGGAAAAGTTCGAAATTCAGGTTCCCCAGGTCTTTCGGTATCTGCATCCATCTAAAGCCAGTTCCAAGTACTGGGTCATCACAGTTGACAAAAAGACCACTTGCCTTCTAGCCCTAGGCCAGGGATTTCAATGGTTGTGAATTGCTCTTGTTGATTGCTTTGGTGAATCGCTCCTGCCCTTCCCATCAGGCTTATTATGCGAAAACAACATTCTTTCCCTTACACTAGTATTAATATTAAACACTGTCTTTCGAAAAAAGCAATTATGGTCCCTTGTAACAGGCTTTGGGGCTAAAAAGTGAGCACATTATCATTCCACAGATTTTCATCTTACAATTACAGTATGCTTGTACATGTGAAATGTCAGACATGCATGGCAAAGCTACTGTCTGCTTTCTCTTCGTGAAGCTTAAACAAGAGATGGGGAAAAAAAAATCCCAGCACAATCTATCCACACAAAACGATCAACACAGGTCTTCTTACTTCTAAAACTCCTGCTCCTAAATTACAGACATCAACCCTGATCCTTCACTTGACAGTCCGCTCTTCCTGGAAGTGAGAGACTGCAGGAAGGCTCAGACAAGCCTGGTCTCCTCCCACCCGGGAATGGCTCCCTGAGCTAACTTTGAAAACCTGTGCTGGGATTTACCACAAAGCCTCTGTCTGGCTTGATTTATGCTGTCAATGCTTATTGCAGTTTTGGATTTAAGCTGCACTTAGGAAGTTTACTAAGTGATGTTCTAGGTGACATATGTAATGGTGGGGGTCAAGTGCTCTCAAGAGCAAAAAGGAAGACCATTAAATTCCTCAGTTTCTTCATTAGAGACTATCTGGATCTGAAAGAGAGTCAGAAAGCATGTATTTGCAATATTCGCAGGGGATGGGTTTATATCCGCAGGGCAGACAGAAGCCTTTTATCCAACACAGAAGACTCTGAGGATTCAAGTACACAGCCCTGTGGCTTCTCTTCCCAGGGCCAATAGAAAATGTCATAATGAGGCCTTGTGTCACTTTGACAAAACACCTTTTCAATCTGATGTCCTTGCCCATATCTAATGACTGGTATTGTTCCCTATAAGAAGTCCCAGGGAGGCTTCCTGGGGCACCAGAGGCCTCTCTTCCCAACCAGAGGCATCAGGCCCAGCACTGTGTAAATGAAGCACAACTGTAGTGTGGCAGCCTTGTCTTTTATGCTGCAGTTTGTTTCCTTTGCCTGTAACAGCTCTGAGCTGTGAGCTCGCTGCACCAGCTGTAGCAGGATGAAAGCAGTAAAAAGCTTGTGCTGAGCCTGCCTTTTCCCAGAATTGCTCAGAAAAGTGCCTGTAATTCCAAGACATATGCACTCGGCAGGGTGCTTCAGAGTCCTCATAGTCTTACCCCATTTTATTGTCATGCAACTACCTTGATTTCAGTAGTTAAATGGGTTTTATCCTGTCTTAAGTCCGAGAACGTCTGTCCATGAGTGAAGCCCTGATGTATATAACAGGGAGCTGTGCAAGAAGAGAAAAGACATGGTCAGTGTGGCGTGCTGTAACCATTACTGGTCTTGTGCTTGTTAGTGATGCATGTGGCCACATGTCAGACTGATGCTACCAATGCACTGCCCTGCTTTGCTTGTTCATCAACGAGTCTGAGAGTTCAGAAGTCATTAAATTGACTAGAGCATTTGTAGCTCAGACTTACACTGTAAAGGAGTAGGAACTCCCTTGGTGATCCTGGGCAAATAATTTAAAATCTTTGTGCTTCATTCCACCCACCTTTGAAAATGGGAACAATACTACTTCTTGGACCCAAAGGGTTTAAGAATAAATTCTGCTCAGATTGGAAATTATATCAGTAGGAACGAATGAATATGTTGATACTGAAAAGGGTGGACTATAAAAAAAACAATGGACCCAACACCTATTTTGTCAGCACTTTTTTGTCATAAATATAATTTTCCTTCCCTTCAGGAGAATCAGTTCCAAGACTGACTTCTTCTCAACTGGTGACATATAAAGCAGTCAAGCAATGAACCAAAACTGGAAGCTTAACTACCATCAAACACAGTAGGATGTATTAATCAGGGCATATAATCATCCTAACATGGGTTTTTTTTTTAATAGGTTAGGACCTTTTTTTTAACCCAGGTGATTTTCATATGTACTGATACATACCCCCCTCTTCTTATGTATAAAACAATCAGAAATATAAAATAAGTACTGTAGGTAGGAGTAGCCGGCCATAGAACAAGATTAATTTGCAGCTTGACTCTGCATGATTAACCCAAGCCTCAGAAATTGATACTTGTCAAGAAGAGCCTGTCTAGAGCTAAACAAGTATACTTCAGAGATTGTAACACTCTGTTCTTGTACCATATAGCACTGCATGCAGCCTTCTGCTATCCTAGTATAACTTTTTAATAGTAAAACAAGGAACTACCAAGATTGATGTAGGTTTAGATGCCATGCAGGAAGAGCTGCTGTAAAACCAAGAAAAAATAATGAACGACATATTGATGTAGGTGACGTGGATAAAACCAGGGACAATACAGATATGATCACTGAAAGCTCTTAGGTGTCTCCATTATAGGTGCTTGCAAGCTCTGCCTCAAGTCAAAGCTCCTAAGGAAGAGCTACTACAGGGAGCCCCAGGGCAATGACGTGCACCCTGTGCAGGCACAAGCTACAGTGGGTGTCATTCAGTGAGTGGATCCTTCAAAGTCCTCTTTCAGAGTAGAGCTAGCACCTATAGAGGCAAAAACCAGACAAAGGAAGGAGCTTAAAACCAGCCTCACTACGCATCACCCTTTCTCCTTGGCACCCAGGTAGATGGAGGAGTTGAAGAAAATGTGATGAATCTATTGATTTTCTTTAAACTTCATAGAATCATAGAATGGTTTGGGTTGGAAGGGACCTTAAAGATCATCTAGTTCCAACCCCCCTGCCATGGGCAGGGACACCTACTAGACCAAGTTGCTCAAAGCCCCGTCCAACCTGGCCTTGAACACTTCCAGGAAGGGGGCATCCACAGCTTCTCTGGGCAACCTGTTCCAGTGTCCCACCACCCTCACAGTGAAGAACAACTTCTTTACATCTAATCTAAATCTACCCTCTTTCAGTTTAAAACTGTTACCCTTTGTGCTATCCCTTAGCCTGTAAAGCTGAGCAATTGGTAAAAGTTCTTTGAATCAGATGTGGACTCAGACCTTTGCAAGAAGGATAAAATGCCAAAAGGCTTATGATACTGGACAGATTTAAACTACGACAGCAGTGTTGGAAAGACTGAAGAGGACTGAAGGGTGTGAAATATGAAAAAAAGAAAGCAAATATACAATCAGATCTTAGGGGCACATGGAGTAAATTAAAAATATTTAAGATGTAAATAAAATCAAGTAAAATAATTCTAAAACAATCAGCAGAGTAGATGTTTAATTCTGATTAATTTTGTTTGGTTTTTGCCTGCATTTTCCTTCTAGCCTGACAAGAATGCAATGTAATGGTTGTAGCAGAACACCAACCTACACTTCAATGAGCAAATGCTCCTTTTTTGTTAATTCAACATATATGCCCTTTTTGTTGGAAAAGTGTATTAGTGTCATAAGCAGAGGTGCTAGAACTGTTGAATGTTTAGTGGTATTTTTCATGGTTATCAAAGCCCAGGACAAACACTGATATCTTTATTGATGTAAATCTGGTTATGTTCCATTATTTTAATTGAGTTTGTCGGGGAACAAGGAATTTTGATCATTCGATGTCTTATAAATTTTCAGTCCAAAACTGGAGCTTTGCCTTTTTTGGTTTATCTGCAAAACCCATAATAAAAGACAATAATGAAAGCAAAAATTTAAAAAGTCAAAATATTAACACTATTGCAGGGTCACTGCTTTATTCGAAGGAGATAGTATGGAAAAAATATGTGTCAGTGGTTCATAGCAGTTTCTGTGCTAGACCCACTTAGTCACATGGCACAGCTCAGAAGTTGAAAACTGCTTTCCTTTCTATAGCAGTTTTGGATTTAAACTGCACTTAGGAAGTTTACTAAGTGATGTTTTACGTGACATATGTAATGGTGGGGGTCAAGTGCTCTCAAGAGCAAAAAGGAAGACCATTAAATTCCTCAGTTTCTTCATTAGAGACTATCTGGATCTCAAAGAGAACCAGAAAGCATGTATTTGCAATATTCGAAGGGGATGGGTGGGAAAACTTCAGGATGTTTTCCATCCTCTTTCATTATTCTTGTTTTCCCCAGATTAATGTCTGTGGGCACCACTGTGAGAACAGCCCTACAGCACTCAGCCCGTGGGCTCTGCACTGTAGAAATGCTCTAATAGTACTGCTTGTGGCTGCCAGCTGACACTCTCCCCCTTCTCTTTCTTTTTGTAACCTGACAAGAATGTGAAAGAAATGTTTATTTTTAAAAGGTAGACCTCACATTTCAATAAGTATTTTAAGTGCTTCTTTTTATCACTTCAATGCCCTTGCCTGTGCTATTCCTTTAATAACCCTAAGCCCTATGTTTTTAACAGGTTCTTAAGGAGTTTGTCAAGTACTGCCATTGGGGTGGGAATGGGTAAATGAGCAATACAAAGTAAAAATATCTAAAAATCAGGAACACAGACATTTCAGTTTTCCAAAGGCTGTTTAAATTACTGCTGCCAGTCTCCTACAAGTAGTTGCAGCTTTCTAGCAAGCTTTCTGCTATCCAACCAAGGGGAAGTCTGGCATACAGGCAGGGAACTCACACGGTTTCTAGGACAGAGAAAGGGAAATTAAGAGTTTAGGTACATAGGAAAAGGTGCCTTTATGCTTAGAATTGTCTTTCTAGCTGCATACTGACTTAGCTGGACTGCACACTGGATAGATAAGCAGCAGAAAAAAACAGACAGGACCTTCCCCTGGGTGTTCTCATTCATGGAAACCCATGCAATTCAAGATACCCTGATCCCAATCCCATGTCATATGGGGCTGCAGTTTTTCTTCAAGGACATCTCAGAAAAAATGAGCTTCAAGCCTGCACTGCAACAAATGTACCTCTTGTGATATCGAGCTGTCCCCACTCTTCTGTCAGAACAGTCTTGGGGCTGCGGAGGCAGAGAATTTTAGTCATGGCTGTGTGCATGGCAGCATCAGTGCAGTCAACCAGGTCTACCCTATCAACCCTAATTATCCAAAGGTTTCAGGTGTCCCAAAAGACCTTCAAATAATTTGTTTTACAGGAGGGACTTAACAGTTACAAAAATCCTTTTAAATGACTAGTCCTGTTCATTTTACAGGGGTTTATATTGGAATTGACTCAGGAAAAAGGCTGATCTACTCAACCTGTCAATGGTTAAGTATGTGATACTCAGAGACATAAGCAAATAAATGGCCTACTAAGTAGAGCATATAGAGGACAAAAATACACAGAATATATCCAGTATGTTTAATTCTTGTGTAAAAGTAGCTGAGTAGCTGAAGTCAGTTGCTAAAGCTAATTACAATGCAAATTCTATTGGAATAAATGAGTAAGAGTGATCAAATGTCGTCTTCTTTTTTCCATCACACAGCCTCAAGATATATGTCCTGCCTAAAATACTGAAAAGTATGAACTGAAGAGTTCATCAGCCACAATCAAAGCACTTACAGCACGTGTCAATATTACAAGTTGTAGACTCACTGTGGAAGTACATGTTTACATCCTACTGCTTTCTGTATGCTTTCTGAATAAGCCATAATTACCAAATCAGCTGTACTGATTTGAATAATGCTAACCTGGGGGCGTACATTAGTCCTATGCATTTAATCTTCAGTTATCAAACTGTACGTTTGCAGGGTACAGTATAAGTGGATACGTATATCTTGTTTTCTGTAGATGTGTCATCTGTCTCTGATTTCAGTAGGACTAGTTTTGAAAAAATGGGCTCAGCTGTTGACAAGTACCATGTGTAGATCTAGCTGATAGGGTATTTACTGTAGAAGAACAATGCTTTGGTATAGAGGACTGTGACAGAAGAATGCTGCTACAACATTATGAATACCATAAAAACTGTGATAATTTAACCAGTTATATAATTTATACAAATATTTTATTGAAAGTAAAGTTGCACTATCATTATGCAGATCATTAGGATTTCCTGAATGACTTTTCACCATAATAGCCTGCTGGAATTAAAAACTGGAAAGCACTGGAACTATTTTGTATATAGCCTTCACTACCATGGTACCAATACCATCTCTGAAGGTCTATAGCCTGTCTCCAACAGGTTGCAAGATTAGTTTTGCCAGCTTTTGATCTTAACGGATCAGAGGTCTATAAACACTGAAAAAGTAACTGAGACTTCAAATAGCTGTCAGAAGCAAAAACTACTCAGCCACCTTTTAAATTATATTTCCTGTATTCTGAAAAATAACTCAGTTCAGAACTAAGAGAAGGATCTTTCACCACACCCTACTGTGGAAAGAGCAGGGGGTTTCTAGGAGGCTGAGAGTCACTGAAGCAACAGAAGAGATAAAGATATCCTGCCAGCTAGATGAAGATTTAGTTTACTCTGTCTACTCCTGGGCTCCTCAGTGCAAGAAGATATGAGTGAGTCCAGCACAGGGCCACAAAGAGGACTAAGGACTGGAGTATCTTTCATACGAGGAGAGGCTGAAAGAGCTGGGACTGTTCAGCCTGAGGAAGAGGAGATTCAGAGGGATCTTATCCATGTGTATAAATAAGTGCCTGATGGTTGGGAATGAAGGTTAGAAAGCCAGGCTCTTCTCAGTAGTTCCCACTGACAGGACAAGAGGCAATGGTCATAAATTAAATCATGTGAAATTCCACCTGAAGACAAGGAAACACTTTCATACTATGAGGGTGGTCAAACACTGGGACAAGTTCCACAGCAAGGTTCTGGAGTCTCCTTGGAGATATTTAACTGGACATGGCCCTGGACTACCTGATTTAGGTGACCTTGCTGGAGCAGGAGTGTTGGATAAGATGACCTCCAGAGGTCCTTTCCAACCTAACTGATTCTGTGATTTTTGAACCTAAGGTGAAATAATTTGGTTTGGGTTTTTAGGTGCTCCCTTCTCCCCTTTTATATATATATATATATATATATATTTTAACAAATACATAGGATTTTAGCTTAGATCAATGATTAAATGTATTTAAAATATTTTTGTTATCCCACTGAAAATTATTTTCCCACCCATATGTAGAAAATATGTATTTGTGGAAAGTGGTGGTTGCATCAGGTAAGTAGATATTCTTTTTCTAGTAAAAAAACTTGATGGGGTGAGACTGGGTAATGGAGAAGGATATAGAATGGAAAGAAAAGTAGATGAAAGGAAAAAGAAAACAAATCCTAGGAGTCCAAATGTAGTCATTGAAGAGATTGTTGCATATAAAATACCAGGTAGCAATAAATTGAAGAATGCAGTAGATGAACCTGAATGAGTCGTAAAAAGCAATCTCAGTGACAGGAATGCATTAAAAAGCCTTTATAAAAGGAATCAATTACTTGCCCTTTCACAAGAAAAAGGCAAAACTAAGACACGTGCATGAAAAACACTTAGTGTCATACAGCCATGATTCTAAGACAAAAGAAGGAAAAAGGAGTTTCTGTTTTTGCTTAGTTTTTATCAAACCCGTATACCTTTTCCTATGTTCTTTTTTTTTTTTTTTTCTGGTACTTGTTTTATAGTTTAGTGGAGACACTGGGCAGTTACAGACATGAAGCAGCATGTAATACTTGAAAAATTCTTGGTAACATGCATTCCTTTGTCCTAAAGCTGTCTGCCAGAAAGGACTCCAAACACCTTTTATATTTTCATTACATTTCCCAGAGATTAAAAAAATTATCTTTCAGGTACAGCTCACTGTCTCATTGCAGTGAGGATCAAGAACTGGATGCTTCAAAAGGGACCAAAAAAAGCCATGCAATGTGCAGAACTTTTCTCAGCATGATAGATGCAAAACTATGTTTTTATATACATCAGTTTATTCATGTTAATTTGTTTTTTTATAATTTAGTATTTTAAAATGTTACTGCATTTATATTTTTGTTAGCATTTGTAGATTAGGCCTATGTCCTTGATCTGAAAAGTAGGTGTTTAAATATTCAAATGATCTTGTAGTTATTTGATTGCTTTTATGCTTTAGATAAAAGGAAGAAACATTTTGGATCGTCATAGCCCCTGTCCCAGCACAGTCATTCCTCTCTCCAGCGGAACATGGGGAGAACAGTTAGGTTAGTGTTTGCAGTCTATTTCCAAAGCACTTAAGGTTAAATACTGAAAAATGTCTAAGTTTCAAGTACTAAAACAAGAGTTGCTTGTAAATGAAATTATTAAATCTTCATTGAAAATGCATATACAGAAGTTGCTGTTTATGTGTTCCCATGCTGTTTATTTTTTCCTCATGCTTTTTATGGTTCATGACATTCTGAACTTTTAAGTGGAAGGCTATACAAAGGACTTTGATTATATTAGATATTCATACACTTAAAGCTATTTTAAGATGTTTATGGGTTTTATTATTTCTGTTTCTAGGATTTTTACTTTCTTTCTGGGTATTTACTCTCCTGTCCCTCACTGATGCCTGAGTCAGAAGACCTATAACCAACTGTCTACTAGGTGATGCATTCTAACAGGAAAGTTGTCAGAAGTTAAATTCATAACTACAGCATGAAACTTGTCACTATCATATGGGGAAAGACTAATGCAGATGTCTTCACTAGATTTATAGACTTGAGTTAATTTGTCTCACTAATGTTTCAAGATTTCTAAGAATATAATACTTCCCTGATAACCAGAGAGAGGTTATTGCCTGCCAGTTTGTAGTTAAATATACTCCATTATTGCCTGTCATAGTTTGCACTTCAAATACATTCAGTTTAATACTACAGACCAGTGAATTATAACACAGATAGATCCTGAGCTCAACTCTTCAAGCAATGAAATATAGTGTCATCTCAGCGGTGTTATGATTAAAGGTGAATGTTTGTTAAAGCCATGACTTTACCAAAAAAAGTGTCTTTTAAATTGTCAGTATATTTTGTGGCCAGCTTGTAGCTCAGCAAGCTTTCATCATGAATACCTGTGAGTTTGACTTTAGACATGCTCAGTGTAGTGGGATGAATGTTTGCAATCACAAAAATATACAATTAGTTGCAAAATACAATTTATTTAGTGGGCTCATATCTTAATTTTCTATTGAATATATTAATTTACAGGTTTTTTTTAACTTGCTATCTTTGAAAGATAAGTTAACTGTTTGATGTTTTCTGCCACAGAGCTGGTTTATGAAAGAGCTTTTCTGTCAGCACATGCAGTCTACCACATAACAGGATGAATTAATATTAGTTTTTTCAGACATTGTGCACTGTTGACTATATTTGGTCCATATATTCTAAAGAATCTAGAAGTTTACTCCTGTTCTGCACTCCATGTGATGGTTTTGATTGAAGATAAAACTTGCATGCACGTTGAAATGTAATGCTGGGGTGGATACATAGTAAAGACTAAACAACAATTTTGATTATGAAGCTTTGCTGTAAAAATTATTTTGCAGGGAAGTAATTTAGGCAGATGGGGAATTGAATGTACTAAAAAGGCCAAATGCCTGTTTTGACAAAAATATTTTTCTCTATTTTATATAATTCATGATTTAACAGGAAAAAATGTGCATGTGTTTCCAGACATTTGACTCATACCTAATTGATGTGGAAGCTCCAGTGCGATGTCATCTGCCTGAGAAGTTTCTGGCCCCTATACCCGTTTGCACATTTCTGAAAATGTTGTAAAATGTTCATGATTTACTGTTTGGATTCAGTAGTGCCTGGTTAGCACTGTTGCAGGAAAGATCAGCCATTTTCCACAGTGATAATGCAGAAAGCACTTTTCATTCCTTCCAGGCACAAATCTTCCTGGTAAACAGTCCTTTCCATTCAGTTCTCTGCATATGGGAGGGGGACATATTGCAAGGGAGATGAAGGGACAGAAATGAAAAAAATTATATGGGATTTATAACATGAAGCAACAGTCACTGCAGTACTGTCACTGCAGCATCAGAGTGCCTCTCAGGGATTTAAAAATAGAAATAATAATGATCGATTTTTTTCCCAGCCTTGAGAAAAAAAAGCCGAGTTAACTGATAAGTTTATTTTATTTAATTACTGTGGTGCTTAAGTAGATGCATCCTATGACAGGAAGCTGATCTAGGAAAAGAGTTTAAGTAGAGTTTTTGCTCATATGTGAGCCTGGTGAACTGCTGCTGTGCTCTATCTATAAGAAATACTCCATTGGTTTGAGATCGTTTGGGACTGTTTACTTTTTCTGCAGCAGAGCTGGTAACAGATGATTTATTGCCTCATCTATTTCATTACACACACCTACTCTTTCTATACTTTTGTGCCTTAAAGCTATTTTAATGACAGTGTTGCTGTTTACCTATAGCAAAACAGAAATAACCTTCTGTAACTATTTTTTTTTAAAAAGATTTTCTGTCGCTTACTTTAAAAAAAGCAGCTACCATTCTCCTGAAAGTCTCTTAACCACATGCATCAGGAGGAGGTGGATTTGGGAGGGCAGAGTACACATCCTTTCTGACCCACCACTTCCACTGGGAAGAAGAAATGCCTGAACCACCACCACCACCAGTGCCTGGAATATGAGGCTCCTAAAGTGCTCTGGGGTTTGAATTAACTTGGAAGGAGTGCTTGTATAAGAATCATAGAGTCACAGAATGGTTTGGGTTGGAAGAGACCTTTAAAGGTCATCTAGTCCAAACCCACTGCAATAAGCAGGGACATCTTCAACTAGATCAGGTTTCTCAGAGCCCTGTTCAACCTGTCTTTAAATGTTTCCAGGGATGGGGCATCCACCAGCTCGCTGGGTGACCTGTTCCAAGGTTTCATCACTACCACTGTAAAAAATGTCTTCCTTACATCTAGTCTGATGTAAGCATGTAGGGGAGCTCAGGAGACCAGCCATTTCGGAGTAACATTTCACACATTCTTATTTTGATATCATGAGATCTATGTTCAAATTTTCTACAGAGTCTAATTTTAAACTTGGTCATTAAGTTTAAGCTGGCCTCAAATCCAAATCTGAATCTTACCACACTCCCTGATGGTAAAGCATATTTCTATTTGATCATCAGTGGAGGCAATTTTTCATTATTGTCTTCAGTGAGTCAGTAAACCAAAAGGGAACCACAAGTACAGTTGCAAAGCTGACAGGTAGTTCTCTGTATCCATACTGATTGCTTATATCTCCAAGAGTACCTTATGAGCAAGTGTGTATTCCCTAGTGCAGACCTGTACCATGTGATGTTTAGCACGGTATATTACAGCTATGAATGCAGCCTGTATTCTGGAAGCAAAAATAGAGATTGAAGTAACTACGTGAGGCTAAAACCAGGTGTATCTCTGAGGAACTGAATGCATCACAAAACCAATTTTGCAATAAACACTTTTTTCCTAAGATATGTGTCAGTGCAATGTGCATCAAAGTTTATTCTCCTTGTAATGACACAATGCAATGGTAGAAGTGCACACACCACTGGTCCCTGAAGAAAAGGCTTAAAACTCCACTGCGTACTGCAGTGCAGCAGCTATGTATGATCTACTTGATGGCAGCCAAGAGGAACCTGGAGGAAATGGTGAGAAGTGCTCTTTAGAGTACTGCAGTTAACGTTGTCTTCTTTGTAGGAAGATAAACCTTTTCAATTATGTTGGGAGCTGTAAAAGCCTAATATGGGCCCCAGTGGTAAGATAATTGCTCTAGAACTTGGTGCAATACAGAAGTTCCTATTTTAAGAAATGCTGTGCCTTTCTCCCCCTTCACCTACACTAAGGGCTTTTTTTCCCTATTGAAATATTAGCAATTTACATAGCAATAAATGTGAAAACCCTGAGATTTAAATCTTGATTGGTGTTGATTCTATAATAGGACCATAGAAACATTTCTAAAAGGCAATTTCCTCACTTATTTGATTTCCTGTTCAGTAAGTCCTTTGCAGTGATGACTCTTTACTGGTTCTTATATTCATTGTCAACTTCATCCTCATATTCACTAAAATCTTCTGTAGCATTTTTCTTTGTCATTGTTTTTACATTATTATTATATATAACATATAATATTAAAGTATGTCCTCTGCCAAGTGACATAGATGATTGTAATGTTTCTTACGCTTTTCCCCATGCTAACAACCCTGTGTCATTTAGCAGCTCTTGGATGGGATACCACTCTTTAGCATTGTCTCCTCCTGTTTCTAGAAATTGGACTCTGATGGAGACTGCAAGTTTTTGAATTGTTTCTTCAGAAGGGCCATGTGTGACCTATAAAATTCAGTGTTATCTGAGGATTTATAACATCTCTGTTGAGAACTGAATCAATAACTTTAACTTCAGACCAGTAATAAACACTTTGCTTTGATAAAGTAGAGCTCAGGTTTACTGGGCTCCAGCAGAATTGCGTCACACAATTTGCTGTTACACATCAAAGAGACATCCTGAGCGTTGGTGACAAAATGAATGAATGAGAGTGGGAGACATGCCCAGAGTTCCTTCTAAAGTTTATACAAAAGCAGAGTGCAACCTGTTTCCATAGTTCACCACAGAAAAAATAACTTCTGACTAATCTATTTGAATAATATATTGCTTACCATATTTAATGTAGTATGCCAAGTTTTTTCAGTTACGTTCTCAACCTTTGTTGTTGTAGCCAACAATATTGTCTTACAGAGTCCATTCATCTATTCAAAGTCTACAACTCTAGTTATTTATAGCATAAGACCCAAAGGATGTATATATTACATGCAAAGTGTAATCAAAGCCAAACATACATCTAAGCAGTCTTACCTGCTGCTGTTTGATGTATTTGTCCAGTCTTGTCTAGATTCTGGTCCCACTGAAAGCAAAAGCAAAATATCAGTGATGTCACTGTTGTGTTCTTGATGGAAATTTGATGGTCCATCTAACATGTGTCCTGATCCAATGTCAGGGGAGGTTTTGATATGATCTCAAGAGTGAGATTAAGACACAAACGAGGTCAAATGCCGTACCCCCAAAACAGTTTTTGTTGTTAAAAGTGAAGAGTGGTAGCAATAGGACAGAATGGAAGGAAAAGACAGAAATCAAGGAAACATCCAGAATAGAGTAACAAGAATAGTGACCACCGTGGATCCAGCAGTGTCCCATTGGCCCTCAGTCTTCAGTTCTTCGGTGGTGGGTGCACACAGATCTAGCAGCATCCCATTGGTCCTCTTCGGTGGTGGGTGCACCCACAGCAAAGTTCTCCATTGCCTTTTAACCTCATCTTATCAGCTGATTTGCATACTAGACAAGGAGAGGCAGGTATTCCATGAACTCATTTCCATGAGCAATCAAATCGGTGGTCGTGCTCTCCCTGCCTACCTTTGTTTTTGCCTCAGTTCCCACAGATCTGCTGACTTCATGCTTCTTGAGCAATCATCCTCTTCTGGGGCAAAAATAATCACCTCTTATCAGTTCTTACCACCTCCTCACTGGTGAAGTCGCAAAGTCGTTTACAAGGAATGCATGGCATCTGGCGTACACAATAGAGCCACAAAGTATTGGGCTTACACAATGGAGCCAGTGATCAGCAGTCCTTGTGCTTGATGAGAAACACCTGCTTTCACACAGTCTACCTCTTTGAGGCTTATCTAAGGAGTTTGTCAATACAACTGCAAGGGAGTGGGAGGGTTCATCCTTCGATACACTCCTGCTTCCTTGGCTGACATTCCTTAGACTAATTACAAAGGCCACAGCTGGTCCTTGATGAACGTTGAGGCAGTACTGACATCACCCAGTGACTCACAGCACACACAAGCAAGCTTTGAGACAATCATTTGACACTTCAGTCTCTCACAACATGGAAAAATGTAGTTATATTTCTAAATCCGCTCATTTTGTTCTTTTTTATAAGGATATATATAAGATGCATATAATAACTGAAATACTTTTAGCCTGATTTCCTAAAGACAAAAAAAGCATTTGCATCTGTCTTTTCTGTATGTCCTTTTCTGCCTTCCTAATAATTTTTCCATTTTTTGACCAGGGTTCAGATTTCAGAGAAGAATTGAGGTCCTGAGCATGTTTAAGTTCTTACAAATCTGGTTATGACTGATCCCTAAATAGAGGAGAGACATCTCCATTACAGAGCGAAAGGCTGATGACTTTTGCCTGGCAGTCTGTGGGCAGCTCGAGGCAGGTCCCAGCCCACACTGGACGGCAGGTGTGTGGGGTATGACATGAGGTCTGTGGAAGCAGGTGTGGGGAAGGCTGGGGACACACAGAACCATGAGAAACCACACATTGATGTGCTCACTGCTTAGGCAGCAATTTGTTTATAGATGTTTCCTTTTGGTAGCCTCTTAAAATTTGGCCATATTCCTGGCTCAGTGACATCTAAGGGCTACAAACTGTGCTGATCTGAATGCATGGCTGTTGCCAGCTGAACTGCCTTCTGATCAAGTGCATAACCCAGGAGTCCTCAGTGACAATGGACTGGAGCCCATCTGGAACATCAGGAGGTCTCTTGAGGCATGATACGGCACACAGGATGAGGGCACCCTCTGTCACCATGGCTGGAAGCATGCAGAATGGCAGCAGTTGTGGGGCACCTGTCTGAGCTGGCTCGGGTTCTTGTCTAAGGATGTGGCATAGGGATGCCAACTCACTGTGAAGTTAGTCTTTAATACTGGTGTGTCTGGTGTGAAGAGAATACATAAGAAAAGACACACTGTCCTGAAGATTTGTCCTTAGTCACAGCATTTACAAGCTGGGTATAACTTGTGCTCTGTAAGCATGGTCCACACCTAGTTGGTTTGATAAGACTGATACAGGCGAGTCATACATTCTCCTGAAAATTCAGCCAGTGAAGAACAGAGTAATCCAATGAAGAGTTTAGTCTGGGAAAAATTCAGGTTTGGATTTATCATTTTCAGAAAAGAGAAAAAACCAAGAACAGCTCTCTTCAGAACTGTTAAAGTTTGGAAAGAGTAAAAGCAAATGCATAATTAGTTTTCTCATACTTCCATGCTTTGCTTTGAAAAGTGAATTGATCTCTTTGAGGAACATCTAATTGAGTAGTACACCTTTTTAAACAAAACCTATGCTCTTTTACTCCTTGGTTTGATGGTATGCTTCACAGATACATCCCCACTCAGTTAATATTCATGGTTCTTTGCTGACAACTTGATGAGTGGGTACCCATCTACACAGAGCTGTAACTCAGCATGCAAGCTGACAAATAATGAAGGGACCTAAGTGCTGGGCTTTTGCTCAACATAAATGAAGCTTGGAGTTTGTAGTGACAGTGCTGACAGAGCCTGGAAAATACCTGTGGTAATGGCTCTAAATCAAGAGCTATGGTCCTGGTGAGTTTCAGAAGAAATTTCATTAGTTTGAGGGAATGAGCACAGAAAAAGAAAAAAAAAGCAAACTCTCTCGTAACAGATTAGCAGTAAGTGTACGACGAGTCTGGAGGGGAACTCTGCAACATCTTCTTATACATAATTATGATACTTTCAACAGTGAGAGAAAATTCGTGTGACCACTTTCACTATTCCATCAATTCTCATCATCAGATTAATCTGAAAATGACTTCAGTACTCCACACAGAGCTCCAAACTGAGTACAAGTTTTTGTCACAGTAAAGGAGTGATTTATTTTTCTGATGCAGTCTTTGTGAGGCATTCCTTGGAAGTTTCTTCCTCTTCTACATTTTTGTACATAAGGGGTAATGTGACCTATTTTATTTGGAAATGTAGAGGCTGCCTGGTGTTATAGCTCAAGGAAGTAAATAGCTTTAACACAGATTGTCTATGTCATTTATCTTCTTGATAGCAACATGCCTTCTGAAAATGAAAATATTGCCAAGCAATGATCCTTTTTGTGTCTCTCTGTGGAAGAAAACTTACTTAGATCAAAATAATCAACAACTTAACTAAATCCTTTAGTATCAATTGTCTGGGGAATAAAAAGGACTATTATCATACAATAAACCCCCCCTCTCAATTGGAAAAGCACTCAACTTCAACCAAACAGCATATATTGAAGTCTGGACTGATTTCAGTGAAAGAAGACACGGCTGTAGCAAAGTCTGAGCAAAGGAGAAATCTGTTTTAGACGCTTTTCTGAGACAGCTGGGGAAATATCTTGATGGACCCAGGAACCTGATGTGAATATCAGCTGCCCCAGGTGGCTGGGCAAGGTTCTACTGAACCTTCTCCTGGAAGGTTTTATTGGTCAGATCAGGCAATTGGTGGCCAAAAATACTGCCCTGGAAACTAAAATTAAAGGCAGAGTAGGAAGAAGATGCTTGCTTCTGAATTTCATACCATTTATCTTAAGGTAAATTAAATTAATTGTAAAATACTGATAAACAAAGTCTGAAATAGACTAATGTTTACTGAATAATACTGTAAAATCATCTAGAAATCCAGAAAAGATCATTCAAATTATGGGCTTAATTGTTTTATTAGTCAGTAATGAATTTTGTAGAGGTAGTGGAAATAAGTTATTTTTTACTATTGCTAAGTAAATATCATGTTTTCTGGCCAGAGTCCATTCATTATTATTAAATTATGTTTTAAATGATTTTGCACATGATAAACGTATATAAACAACTACAAAGCCTTTCATAGAAATATTTTTCAAACAAAAGGAATGATAAGGCTATACTGTACACTTGCAATATAAGTAAAGGGGTATCTTTTGAAATTTCTGAAGCTAGCTAAGGTAAAACTTAAATAGGTACCTAAAATAGGTACCTAAAAATAGGTACCTAAAAGCATTATATAAAGGTGGATTTTTTAACAAGAAGAATGAACATAGAATTTTGACAAATGTTCATGTTAGTTCTTTGTGCTGGTTTTGGCTGGGATAGAGTTAATTTTCTTCACAGTAACTAGTATGGGGCTATGGTTTGGATTTGTGCTGAAAACAGTGTTGATAACACAGGGATGTTTTCAGTACAGCTGAGCAGTGCTTACACAGAGTCATGGCCTTTTCTGTCTCTCATCCCACCCCACCAGCGAGGAGGCTGGGGGTGCACAAGAAGTTGGGAGGGGACACAGCCAGGACAGCTGACCCCAACTGACCAAAGGGATATTCCATACCATATGACGTCATGCTCAGCATATAAACTGTGGGAAAAAGAAGGAAGGGGGATATGTTCAGAGTGATGGCATTTGTCTTCCCAAGTAACCATTATGCATGCTGGATCCCTGCTTTCCCAGGGATGGCTGAACACCTGCCTGCTGATGGGAAGTGGTGAATGAATTCCTTGTTTTTCTTTGCTTGTGTGTGCAGCGTTTGCTTTATCTATTAAGCTGCCTTGATCTCAACCCATGAGTTTTCTCACTTTTTCTCTTCTGATTCTCTCCCTCATCCCACCAGGGAGGAGTGAGTGAGCAGCTGGGTGGGGCTTAGTTGTCGGCTGGGATCTTGTAGTAGAATACTCACTAATTTAATTAAACTCAGTGCAATATTTTTTTCATGTGTAATACCATCTGTGGTATCTTTTGTATACTGAAAATCTGAAAGAAAATCAGGATTCTTTCTTTGCAGATAGAGTGACAGAAATACTCCTGAAGGCTGACGTTAAGAGATTTCCAGTAATGAATGGCAAATGAACACAAAAAACCCCACATGTCGCTGTCTGCCACTTCAGATGGCAAAAGGAAGAGTTTTTTGGCTTCTAGCATGTAATCTTCAGAACAGTGCTTAGTTCTCTGTTTCAAAGACATACTAAAATTAGCAGAGGTTTTTATTTCTGCTTATATACATTGGAAAGCCAAATATCACAATTAGGCTTTCTCTGCTAAGGTAAAAAACCCTCACTTTTTCCTAGGAAATGTTAGTAGCCTGTGATTAAATATCATAGTGCTTTGGGTGATAGTGACAAGAGAATAAACATTTAGTAGAGAGCTGCATTGCTGATAATCCTGGTAAGTTTGAACATGCAAACTTCCTCAGTTTGTAAACTCGAAGGTTATAAAACCCTGGCCTTAATAAAAACAGAAATTAACTATGAGTGATTTGTAAATCGCAGCATACAAATTACACTGCACGAAGAGCTGAGATATGCAAATATAAGTCATATAAAAACCAATGTCCAATAAATAAGTAAGCAGAGTTCTCTGCTATGTTCTTAGCAGTTTCTTGATTACATCATATCAAATTCATTTTCAGGGATATAACTAGAAAAAACCAAGTATATGGCATCTCTAATTTAGTTGTTTATCCCAGTTTCAGATCTGTTCCTTCCCTGGTGCCATTAGAATAAGAAAGCATGATACATAATGAGATGTTGGAAAATATCTCCTCAGAGCTTTGCTAAAGATACTAATATTTATTGAAATATGCTTTATGTTTTCTAAGGTACTTTTACCTCTGTACCACTGTAGACTGAATAAGTTTTACTGAGCAAAAGTCTCCATGGAGTCTGATAATGAATACATTATTGCTCTAAGCACAGTTGAAAAGGAAGATCCAAAAATAGCTTCCATCTTTACCTGGAGTGACAGCATCAATATTCAATCCCTTTTTCTTCAACGTCACACTATTCTGTTCATGCCACTATTAATGTATGGCCTTTATGTCTTCTGAAAAACTAACAGCAATGTTTTAAACTGTTCTAAACGAGGAACATTTACCATATGCCGTAAAAGAAGTCACTGACCTTGTGATTTGAAATGAGCTATTGTACATTAGTTGAACAGTATTGTTGCTGGAGCCCTGAAAACCCTTTAAATATATTTTTTCCTTAATTTCATGGCCTACACTTCAAATATAAAATAGCACTGAAAATATATCTTTTCTATAAAACAATAGAAATAGGAAAGCTTTTGAGGAAGATTTATATTATCAGGGATTCACATGAACATACCTGTAATTTCAATTGCTGCCCCAGGAAATATGTTTGCAGAAAGATGGTTTAACTGGTTGACAGGCAATTATTCTTTGAAAAATGTAGACTAATTAGACAGTTCTTCTTTGTCATAGATATTCAGCTATTGTTCTCTGCAGAGTGTCACGCTGACAGACATATTGCCCCATTTATAGTCTGGTGACAAGGAAAAGCTTTTAAAACAAATTACAAATGCTGATATTATTTAGAAGACACTTTAATTTATCAAGAATTAATGTTACTTTAATTACTTAGGGAAAACATAAACTTTTACAAACAGAAAAACTTGCCTGTGTTCACAGGCAGTGGTTCTGCTGGCACCAGTGGTGCTATTCACATGAATCAAATGACTGTACGCTACAGTGATTTTTTTGCCAGATCTGTGGGTGGTTCTCATTTATTCTGAAATAGAAACTATATTGCTATATTTTTCTTCTCACTCTCCCTCCTCTGTGAGAAGTATAACAGGAAATCAACAGCTGAACTGAATTTTTCTTATTTTACTTTTGGTTTGGTTCAACTCAGACCCACAGGACCCCTCCAAAGATGTGATGCATTTCACTTGAGAGGATATCACCTCGCTGAGCAATAGGCACCAGACTTAGCTGAACACCTGTAACACTTGCCTATCAATCGAGAGCTGTAGGCAGTTCAGATCAACTATGATTTACTGACTAATGAAGTAGCCTCCTAGGCTAAATTAGGATCATATTGCTGGGTGCTATGGATACCCTTCCTTAACATTTTTATTCCTGCATTCATAGGTCTCACAGAAACCAGGACTTTCCTTGTGTCAGGCACTATATACTACATAACACTTTGTAGTTGCCACAGCTGATTTGCAGTGAAAGAAAAATGGACGAAGGTGCAGAAGAACAAGCTCATTGCATGTCAAGTCATTGCCAGAGCTAGGCTGATGCTAAATGCAGTATATCTTGCCTGCTAAAGTGCCTTAAACAGAACAATCTATGTTTACAGAATTTTGGTTTCTTGATGAGACATTAGGGGTTGCAATAAACTCATATTTTGCCCTCCAGTACGTCAGGATTTTGTACAGACTTAATACTAGGATGGAAGATTCAGGGCCACTGAAAACAAGGCCTTAGAATCTCTTTCCCATCTTGAATACATCTTTGTTTCCATGGAAGTCTCAAGTAAATCTTATCTAGTAAATATGATGCATTTTCTTGCTAAGCTAATGTCTGGTGAATGCCAAGATATAAAAAAGTTGAGCCAGGCATAGTCTATAAATATTAATAGAACAAAGTACGAATATTAATAGAAAAAATTTACCAGGTTCACTAGCACTGAGTGCAGTAATGCAATCTGTAAATGCTGCTTGGCAATAAAAAAGCCCGTTAGGCTGAATTAGTTGCCATCTTTCTCTATTTTCCTAGTCTATCCAGACAGAGTTGCTATTAAATAGCATATTTTTCAAGTTCTTTATCAAAAGAACTAAAGCAGGGTCTGAACTGAACATTCAAATGCAAATCACAGGGGAAAATGTTGAATTCAGGCCTGGATCTAAATGTATCACTGCAGTCTTGCTTCTAGATGGAAAATATAGCAGTTTCAGGTTTGGGTCTTTTGGACATGATCACCTGAACAGCTCTCTTCCAGCTGAAGCTTCTCTTCTTTCCCTCCCCACCAGCACCACCCACACTGCCTCAAGCCATGCCCAGTTGATCTAAGGTGAGAGGATGAAGCTGCTCCCTTTCCACTGTCTTCCTTTCCCTTTCCTTCTGCTGGGGAAAAGCCTCTCTGTGATCCTTCATTTACTCGCTCTCACCAGCTGGCAAGGAAGATGGATTTAGACATAAGCAAAGTATGTGCTTCAAAGGCTGCCCTTCTGTCTTCCAGTCCTCAATCTCTATTTATGCTCTTTCTGAAGTTCAGTCATAGGAGGAACATGCCATACCAATTTTCTGTAGTGTCCATGATCAGAATGGCTGAAATTTGGATGAGATTTTGCAGTGAGGTGCACATACAAAGAATCTCATCATCTTCAGTGAGATTGCTCAGAGAAGGAAAGTGAAACATAGGCAAAACCCTTTCAGGAATGAGAGTGGAGGAATAATGCTATAGAAGAAAAGATGATTTTGGAAACATAACATTTTATACTTTCAGGACATGTAGAATATTTTAGGCCTTACAAAGCAGTCTTCAAAATATATAATACTGTATGTAAAAAACATTCCAGAAGGAAAGCTGTATGATATTATACCCAAATCTTTCACCTACATCCCTGTAAGTCTCCTGTCAAACATGGAAATGGATATTACAACAGAAAAATACTTTCTGGAATATCCAGCATTGTCTCTACAAGAGCACATGAACATTCATTTTATTCTAAATTAGGAATTCTGCCATTCCTAAAAAAAGCCTGCTCTCCCCTCATGCATGAATAGGGAAAGCACTGCCCCAACACATTTATATCTTGTGTCAGATCCTTTGGCCTCTATTGACAAGGTAAATATTTGTGTTCAACCATACAGTCATATAGCAAGCATTCTCCACAAGAAAAATGCCCATTGCAATGGACTGTTTTCCTTCCTGTCCTCCTTCCCTGCTTTTAAATTTCCTCATTTCCCTTCACTTTCTCTTTTTTCCTTTCATTTTGTACTTTTCCTCTCTTTTTTTAAAAATACTTTTTCATTCTTCATATTCTCTCAAGCCAGAGAGGTGAATAAAAAAGTTAAGAAATATGAACTAAACAGTGTGGACAGTGGCCTATAAAGATATTAATTTAGATCAACCTTTTTAAAAGTATTTGGGCACACAACCCTATCTTCCTTTTTTTTTGACACTGTATAGGTATTCTTGAGTATATAGTATAGGAGGCCAGCTATTTGGTCACTTGTAACATGCAGTCATGCTACAGGGACTCAGGAAGGTCCAGTGTTTTCCATTTATGGAATGGTCTTAGTTTTAGCTTTTAATTTAGAAAATAATAAAAGTCGTAACTTTTTAAAAAATAATAATGTATCATCTAAATCTCCATAGACTGATTCAGTATACCCACAGATGAGTGTCTGTCATTGCAGAATAATACCTGTGCTGAACCTGGGGGCTTGCGAGACATAGATATTTTTGAAGTTTAACCTGACTTGTGTACGGAATGTCTGCCAATACCTTGCTAGTGGAGTATGCAGCTTAAACTTTTAAGAAGCACTGCAGTTTTCTGCTTGTTTACTGTTACCCCAGAGATTCCTTTCTACTCTGTTTTCTCTTCTTCAGCATGTTTTCTCCTTTTTATATGACCTGTCAAGTCATCTTTTCTTTTTCTGCTTTGTTTTTGCTGTTTTCTGTGATTATTTTGTGCTTTCCTTTCTGAGCAGTCCTTCTTTCTCCCTAATTTTTATGTGTTGCTAGATATACCAGGGATAATTCAATCAAATACACATAGGGATCTATTTTCCTTTGAAATGTCCTTGGAAATCTTCACCTGCAAGTCCAGGAAAGCTCACTCATGACCTGTATTTTAGCTGCCAGTTCCATGAAGGTGTCTAAAGTACCATAGAGCATCTCAAATAGCACTAAATGCCTATGTTTCAGGAACTGAATTGTACTTACTATCTCCTCGTCAACCCATAGTGGGTTTCACCACTGTATTCTACTCTTCTATTAATCTTTTTTTTTTTCATTTCTTAAAATCCCACCTTAGGTTATCTCGTCCTCTTTCCCAAAGAACTCCTCCTAGCAGAAGTGTGTCCCTCAGGACCTCGTCTCAGACTTCTGTCAACAACAGCCTCTTTGTGTTAGGAACATCATCTCCAACCTCTTCCTTCCTCAGACAGTCCCTTGGTGATCACAGCTGTGTGCTCCCATCAAACTTCTGCCTCCATGCAACGAAGACAAATATAGGACAGAGAGAGAAGATGAAAATTTTGTTCAAAATACAGATGAAGCTGAGTTTTTTAAAAATTTCAGTGTATGAAAAATTATGAGGAGAATGCTAAGTGAAAAAGTAATCTTTACTTACACAGAGTGACAGCCATTGCCCCCTTGATACTTCTTTTTTGAAGTTTGACTGTTTGGAAGAAAAAGGATTCCTCAAGGAGATTCAGACAAGCAGCCTGAAATAGCAGAGCCACTGGGGAATAGGAAGCAGACAACCAGTTGTTTGTTTTAGGAAGGAATGGAGGAGAATTAAAGAAAATTGTGTTTGAGACTAAGAACAGCAAACTGAAAACACATTGCACCTCCTCTCCTCCAGGGATTAACTGCCCTTGGCTGATAAAAGAAAATGAAGCCTGTAAACATTTGTAGGCCTAAATGTGCACAGCACTTTCTTACACTTCAGGAGTGGTGAGGAAGCAATGAAATTTGCTAAATGCAGCTGCTGTCAATATTTAGCATACATAAGGGGATGATTCATCCAAGTAGAATGATGGTTTCCACAGTGCTAAATGAATGAATGAACTACTAGTAATGGGCTGTTTCAGTCTAAAAAAACCCAAAACATAACATTCAGTATGCAACTCTACTGTTAATAAGAACCAGAGCATGTCCATGAGAAAAAAAATAAGTATTTACTACCTTTCCCAACATTTCTTTTCTACAATGATGCTTTTATTATTTTCCATTCAGTTCAATGTGACACTTCTGCATAATCAAGGGAGGTGTTGAGGGGCAATTTCAGCACAGGGATTTGGGAGAAACATTCACATTCATGGCACACCCAGTCTTGAAATTAAAACAATATAAAGCAGAAAGAAATACCTGGCTTGTCTTAGTGCGTCCATGAAAAATATACAAAGGGAGCACTTACATGCCTTCATGTTATGTCTGGTCCCACACAGTTCTCCCACAACTTCTGTTAGCAATTTTTAATAATGTTTGCCATTGATGTGAAGACAGAGAGTTAGGTCACTGTTGTGCCTTGTGATGAGTCTGCACGAGGCTCACTTGTACTGTTTCATAGACTTATGGCTCAGATCAGATATTCCAATGCACTGTTACAGCCAAGGCTAAAGATAATGCTGTAAGTAGCTGTAATGAGTAGGGTGTAAAAATTATTCATTTTTGGAAGCAAAAGACACCTTGGGTGCTTGGCTATGGAGCTCCACCTCATCTGGGTCCAGCTTGCCCGCATAACTGAACATTTACTGTTACACCCTCCCTGCAAAAGAACTAGTTTTTTTCATTTGCAGTGACTGAGCTAGCCGTCTGTGTATTAATTTTTACAACATTATTCCCAGGATAAATTTTATAACCCCTATGTTCAGTATGTGTTTTTATAGTATGAAATATATGAGTCACATAACAGCATGGTCCTTCAGCTATATTCTGAATCCTGCAATGTATAATTAACTTTGCAATCATTAATTAAAAATGTAATTACTGCTTATGATATATGACCATAATATAATAAAGACAAATTTTTACTTGACTATAAAAGAGAAATGAAGATACTAAGAATAATTCTGCAAATTTTAATATAATACTGCAAATTTTAATACAATACTTAACTTACTATTCTGCTTGGCAACATGCTTCCAGCAGATAATTTTACAGTGCATATATATAAATAACAGTCTTCTAACTCATTCTCATGGCCTTTTATCCCCTGCTCATCCCCGTAATAAAAGGAACAGGAGGAGAGACTTTCAAAACTGTTTCAGTAGCTTAACATCCTAACTCACATCAAAAACTAAAAGTTCTCACCAATTTCAAAACCATGTACCAGCATTCAGGTGGCCTTATACTTCAGCTAATTACTCTTTTTAGCAGAGCATATGAGGGAGAACCAAGCTATATATCTTCTGAGCTGGGCTGGCCCCTGTGGAACCATCTGCAGCGTTGATGCTCTGTACTAACACAGCTGTCAGGACTGGTGCATAGATGCCCAAACCCAGAGCTGCAACTGGCTTTGCACGAGACATCGGTTAAATTGTATGCTGAAACTTTTAAACAGAAACATGTGATAAGAAAGTAGTTTGGTAATCACCAAAAGTTTCCATTTGCAAGTTGGGAGAAGAAAAAGCATATTAAAAACTGACTGAAATGTTTCACTGACTAAATCATATCTCTAAAGAATTCATATGCAGATCTCCCTCCTGATTCTTCTGGCAGGCAGCTTATTTAAAAGTATTCAAGATTTTGAAATTCTTAGTTTATGACAGCACTTCAGACAACAACCATAAGTAATTATGGTCACACACATGGATAAAGGCCATTGTCAGCCCTATTAGTGTCAGACAGTGATGCACATTGAAAAGCAAATGGGTCTTTAGTTAGTCCCTTTGCTCCAATGGCAAACTGAGGAGTTAATGGTTCCTGGAAAGTATTTTGAGATCTGTTAACTGAGAGCTCTACCTAGCTCTAGATAATATTATTAGCATTAATTGTAATAGTAAAAAACATAGCAGCAGCCAGTCAGTAAGAATGCCAGTATGCAACTAAGCGGGGAGTCACTGTCAGATCCCCCCAGCACACATGCGCTCATGCCAAATAAAAAACAACACCATTTGTTGTGAATGTCTTGTGGTTTGAATGTCTGCTAACTCTGAAAGCATCAGATTTGAATTATACAAATGACCCTCAGTCTTCTATTTCAACCCCCCCAACTTGTTCTATGCATCAGAGATCTTTAAAAGATAAATCTGAAAGATGCAGTTGACATGAGAAATGTGCTAATAGCTAATTGAGGTACTCACAAAACAAGACTGAGCCTGCTGAGCTAAAGGAGGCAGAACTGATGCTCAGGTTCTTAACAATGCATAGAAAGAAAATGAGGCTGCTAGAAAACATTTTGTTACTCAGGGAGTGGTAGATTTTCTCACCACCACAGCAGGGAAAATAGATTCAAAGGGAAGAGGGAACTCTCAGTTTTGGATTACTGAAGGAGATATAGGGGAGCCTTAAGAAACCAGACCTGGATCTCTTATTTTCTTTTTAGCTCTGTGCCCCCAAACTTTTACCTATACCTTTATTTCTTGACTGAGGGAAGGCAAAAGGCAATGTGGGTCGTATCATTTGCTATGGGTTTAGGAGAAATCTTTGCTGGGCATTCACTACAGTTGTGGATAAGTGTTTGCATGTGACGTGTGGAGTAACGACTTTACAACCAGTAAGTTTATAAAGAAGGTATGCTTATTCAGTGCTGGGTGCACGGGGGATTGCTTCTCCACAAGCGTGCACATTTTGAAGCGAAAAGCAGCTCCTTTCTATAGCGTAAAGCGTTTACATATTCATTATAATCCCGAGAATAAGGAGAGATATTACAATTAGTTTTGAGAAATCATTATCATAAATCCCGCCCCAAGTCCCTCCTTGTTGCGCCTGCGCAGTGGCTCCTGGTGGTCTTGGGCGGGGGTCTTCAGGATGAAGATTGAAGGTGCCTCCTCTTCCTCTTGTGACTTTTCACCCAATTAGGTCTTTTCAGCATGACAATTTAGCATTCCTTGAATCCCCGTTCCTTATCTTGGGACTCAGTAGTTGCAGCTCCTCCCTTATCTCAAGAGCCCCTCCTCCTGAGAGCCCATCCTGCTGAGAGCCCTGCATCTATTTTGTTAAGGTTCCTCACTTCACATGTTTGTCTGTCTGCACGTGGCACTTAAGGATATGGTTTAGTGGTGGACTTGTGTTAGATTTACAGTTGAACTCGATGATCTTAAATGATTTCCAACCTAAATGATTCTATGATTCTATGGCTCTATGATCTGTTTACCTTTGCTGCATTCCTGATTTCAGGTCATGTAGCATGAGCACATCCACGTCCTTTTCTATGGCTGGCAGTACTGAAGTGCTCCTGCTGAAGAAGATAGCTCTTCTGCTCTGTTGGTACACAGTGCCCATACTCACTTTCCAGATCAGTTTCCATTAGGCAGAAGAAGGACAAACAGCAGGAGGGGTCTGCCATTAATACCAGTGCACTGAGACTGAGATCTGCTGAGTGATGGCTGGTATTTTTCTGCTGTGCTACATGGAAAGGAGTGGAACAGCTCAGACCAGGAATGGTGCACTGGGATTAACTTGAAAACTTTGAATCCTTCTCACTGTCTCATGTAAGTTGTTGGTGATTTTGGCCTAAGAGTTATTTGTATTAAATACCAGTGACCTTCACAGTTCATAGCTTCTGTTGGCTGAGCTCACTGAAGTTACTGAAGGCAGCTTCAGCACGCATTTCTCCCATGCCTTTCCAACTGCTGCCTCCCCTTGCCTCCCTCCTTTAGAGGCTCCCTGTTTTCATACCATCCTCTTCTCCAATTCTGGGAAATCTCTGTGGCCTCTCACCTGCATCTTCAAACCCCAGGGACATGGTGTTTGACTCTCTATGGCCCCATTTCTGTTTTGACTGTGTTATATCCTAACTCCATTCCTTCAATTCCTCCCCTTATTTCCTCCTCTGCTTGCTGCTTCTTGTCTTCCCACTGTGCACCCCCCGCCAGCCCTGCATGTGCTACTGCACAATTACACTATTTCGCCTGGCAGAGGGAGAGGATGTTCCTGGGATGCTGGTTCTGGTGATGGGCTGACTTACTGTCAGCCATGAAAGCAGAAAGCTGTACCATGATTTGGAAGGACATTCAGAGAAGTGGCTGGAGGCTGTGACAGCTGCAACCATTTCTATGGAGCATGCTGTGGTGGGCATGGAGCATACAGCTGGCAGAAGGTTGTGGAGTGAAATGCAAAATGTGAGTGACCTGTTTACTCTGTGGCACATCTGATGAAAGGCTGTGTGGACATGACTACTGCACTGCAAAGGTCCAAGCCCTTTTCTGTGTGCATGTCACTAGGGCATGCCACTGTTTCCAAGGACTGGTATACCTGTGCAGGTTTTGCTGCCTGTTCTGGTTTTGGCTGACATAGAGCTTTTTTTTTGGTGGTGTTTTTTTTTTTTTTCTTTTGGGATTTTTTTTGAGATAGGAAAAGAGAAGTGATGCACAATTCACTTGCTTACCATCCACTGACCAATGCCCGAGCAGTGATCCACACCCTTGCCAACTCCCCCCAGAGTTCATATATTGAGCATGATGCCCTATGGTATGGAATACTTTGGTTAGTTTGGGTCAGCTGTCCTGGCCATGCTCCCTCCCAGATTCTTGTGCACCTGCTTGCTGGCGGAACATGGGAAACTGAAAAATCCTTAGCATAGAATAAGTGCTACTTAGTGACAACTAAAACATCAGTGTGTTACCAACATTATTCTCACACTAAATCCAAAACACAGCACTGTACCAGCTACTAGGAAGAAAATTAACTCTGTCCCAGCTGAAACCAAGACACTGCCACAGAGAGACAAACAGCTTTTGTCCCTCATGTTTTTTTGGCTGTTACTGGGATGGATGAGATTTAGCCAGTCATTCCTTGCATTTCTGGCACGGATCAGATACAACTTTCAAATATTATTGTGTAATGAATAAACAAGAATACACCACCAGACAAATAGAGCACCTTGCCTCACCCAATTGATTATAAATCAATGTATGGTCCAGATAACATTGTTGCCCAGCACAACATTTGACACCTCAGAACTCTATTTTTGCCTGAATAAGCACAATTTCTTTATTCTTGCCATGTAGACTACAATACCAGTACAAATTAATGCACACTTTTTCTTTGAACATTTTTGAACATTTTCTTTAGAAAATGCCAGACGGCCACATTTTCCCCAGAACTGATAGTGCATATAAATTGCAAAATGATTTTATCATTTCTACTAGCGGTGGGGAATATGATCTTCTTTGATGCTTGAACTATTTTGCCAGCACTAATTAAAGAGATTTTAATTAGATTTTTAGGAATTACTTCAAGCTGTAAGAAAACATAATTTCTTGATTAAATTTTGCATAGTTAAATTATATTTTGCAAATCCTTGTAACCCACAGCTCTTCACTTGTAAACAGAAAAGATGGATGAATTGTACAAATAAGCAGCTGATTTGGCCATAGAAATACTCTTACAACTAGTTTTAAATGTCCAGGAGCCTGGAAGTACTAAATCAAATGTAAACTTTAATCCTAAATTTATTCTGTTGTGTGCCCAAAGTCATTATAATGCTAAGGGGAATATGTTCCTCAGTTCTGAAGAGCTAGTCAAGAGCAATTAAATGGAAAAGGACTTTTAATGCAATGTGTAGGAGACTGAATTCAGGACATGAATTGTTAACAGCACAAAGTGAAATTAACTTTATTCTCCTTGCATAGATATAATACTTCATCAAAAGTATTTTTAATGACACATTGAAAGGTACAAAAAAGTGTAAGACTTTAAGCTGTTATTGGCATGGAATGGAAGATAACCACCTCAAGACTCCTTTATGTCTTTGAAAATTTTCCACTGGCTTGTAGACAAATCTGATATCAGGAACAGATATAAGATGGGAGAAGCTGGAGGGGTCTTAGCATTAAGTGGCATAACTCTTTTTCCTGCATCACTCCATGTGATCATGGTTATGTGAATGTATAGACTATCTACCCTTCTGCCCCCCCCAAGTAAGAATGAAGTTGTATTCATCTTTGGACATTATACTGTATCCATCATTGAGATAATTTGAAGTTGCATGGCTGGAAGCCCTGAGTATTTCATTTTTATCTTGTATCTGTTAGTTTCCTGTAGCGCAAAGTTCACTTCAAGTACACTGTTTTTGGAAGGGCTCAGCAGAGGCTGTTCTCAGAAGCTGGTCAACTTGACTGCTGCCTCTGAAGTAGGATGGGGTGCTTGGCTGCTAGCAGGAAGCAAAATTTTCTCTCTGAATAATAAAAGGACCACAGCTGTATTTGCATGGGAAAGAATAACTTAATATTTCATTTTAAGCAGTCACTTACATAACCTATTAACACTGTAAACCCCTCTGTGGCCTTCCCTCTGCCCCAGGCTGGCACTGGTGATGTCCAAGGATCCTTGGCTCTACTCTGCATGGGACAGATGCATAACCCTGGCTCACATTGCTGAGGAAATTGCCTTATGGGGAGAAAGAGCTGAGAGGTCTCCAGAAAGATAAGAAACATAAAATTGCAGTCAGAGGTAGGGTTGTTGAGATAGAGATTAAGAAGAAAATAAAAGCCATTATGAAAAGGTATAAAATTGTACAGGAAAAAATATGGGGGAGTTTTTGGATCACCGGGTGAAGTCAGCAGTCAATTGAGTCATCAATGTCAGCATGTAGATGTTAATGGAATAGGTTGGTGCTGAAAAACAGAAACTCAGTAACATTGAGAATCTGCTGCAAAGAGCCAAAGAGGACTGTCCTGACAGAGACCTGCCAGGCCAGCAAAGTATTTTACCAGGGGTGGTGAGCATGTTAATGCTTAGTCAAAGAGCCCCTTGCATTATAGTTATCTTTTATGCTTTTTGGACAATAAACATATATTTTTATATATTCTTCTTGCAGAGTCTCTCTGCATGTGGATAAAGATGATGGAGCAAACTGACCTGAATGGGGATGCTAACAATTAGAAGCTGGCCATGATTTTTGCTGATGGTCTGGATACCTTGGATGAAAGCCATTCCGCCTATGGATCACTCCCCAAATGCCGTTGGTAGCCGCCCTGTCACTGTTCATGTTGGGACTGGGCACTGAAGTCATGGAGTATTGTTCCTGCTTCTCATTTGAACACCTGAAACTTTTTAAGGAGCAATTGGGTGATGAATAGCCTGATTACTAAGAACAAGTAATAAATAAAGAAGAGTGGGTATTCTTTGTTGTGTGCAAATATTTTGTAGCTTTTATAAGCATTTGCTAGGGAAAAATCCATCACATTATTTCTGAAAACATTTGCTTAGTCTGAACTCATGTGTGCTAATGTTTGTTTGAGAGCAAGAACACAGCCTCTGGAGTTTACGTAGAAGTTTGCAAATCATGTTTTGATTGTATCATTCTCACTCTCTTCTATTCATTGCAGAATAGATAGTAGGGGTCCTTACGAACATTATTAGGGCATCTGTAACAACAACTGAGTGCTGTCTGTGGTTCCACGAGTTTGTGCTCACTGATAAATATACAATTCCAAAGCCATATTATAGTTTCTGATTTTCTCTTTCTTAAGCCTGAAAAATGACTGTCAGAAGAACCCATAAGCATCAGTTTCTAGATATCAAAAATTTTGTTATATATATTTCTGATCTTTACTGCTTGAGAATTGTATTTTATGTGGAAATGTTTGGGTTTCTTTGCCGCATTCTGAGCTTGTAACTGAATTTATGACAGTAGTGGTGGTAAAGAAGGTATTTAACTTTTAAAAAATGTTATATATGATTTAAAATGAATTATCCCAGACATTCATTAATCAAAATGAAGTTTCAAAATTGAAGTTTTTAATATAGCATCCTTACAGTCAACTAGGTCATCATCTGTGCAGTGAAATGCCCACTTTGGTGAAGCAATATATCTATATAATGTTATGAGATACAGTTATAATGATGTCAGCATTTCTTTATTTGGAGGGTGTCCATAAAGCAAATGGAGTTTGTATGTACCCATTGAGATAATTGGATCCATCACCTTCACTGACAGATTTATTGTTTCTGCATACATCCATTCTACTAAACTGTGTGTGTTGAAGTATGTTATTTTCCCAGATGTGCAACAGATGCTTTAAAACATCAGCTAGAGTTTTATAAACTGTATAATTCAATTCTAAATCATGTCAGAAGTACTATTACTGCAGTGCTAAGAAGGATTTATATGTCCAAGATTAAATAATTAATAGAACAGTTGATACACAGGAAAGATTATACTAGTTAAGAGTACATGATAGATGATACCATAACAAACTTTTCCTATAGACATCATGTTTAGATCCTTCAAAGGCTGTCAGGGGTGAATTGGTTCTGGTTTTAGCTCTTCATTTTCTAATATATCTACTTGTCTTCTAACAATTCACCTCTGTCAAACAGATATGAAAGGCATATTATTAAATTGAAAATATCGAGAACCAGCTGAGTCATTGTCTGTTACAGGATTTATTCCCCTTGCAAAAACATGACTTTATTTTGCCGTGATTCCACCTCACATGGCATGGTTTGTAGAGTCTTCCTAACTGGGATATGTACACAAAAATGCCTCAGCTGAGAGGAAGACTAAGGCTCAGCTAGTGGAAAGCACTGACACAAATCCGTTTCTAGCCTGTTCCTTCCACTCTTACCTCAAACTCATTCATGTTACTGGGAATCACTATGGGAAGAGATTACAAACGAGAAGAACTAATTCCCATAGAGTTTTCTTCTCCTATATTTCTGTCATGTGAACATATGTAAAAGATTCTCACTGAAAGGCTTCATGTTCTGTGAGAATGTTAGATAGAGGGCAGACATAATACTACTGTGAGTCTGTCTTTTACTCATTGGTTTTTGAGGAAAATGTTCCATCTTGGTTAAAAAGAAGACAGGACAGCTCATTGAAAATGTAAGCTGTTGGGCTGTTCTTCCCCTCAAGAGGCAGCTGTAATAGGTATTCTTTGTCCAACCAAGTCTTTAACTTGTGCAGAAGTTATTATTCAGTCAGTGTAGTTTTCATGTAATACCTCTTGTTAGAGTCTCTGCTGATTTAAAAGACATGAATAATTAAAGTAAGTTTAGATATTGAACAAAGCTGTCTGCTTGGCAGGTATATGCTGCTTGATCAGAATTTAGCCTGCATCCTAGCTCTAAGAAGGAAATAATTCTTGGGATACATCCAGGTGTATTCCAAAGCTTGTGATGAGTTTTACCCATAATATACGACACTTTCACTTTAGACAATTGCATGCTATTGCTCTAAAGGAGCAACTAAGAATAATTTTTGAGAAACTGGTTTTGGACATATTTTGGCCAGTGAGAGTGTAATGAGTGATTTCCAGCAAAATACCTGTCCTATGAAATACAAAGCAAATTTAATCTGGCCTACTATTTTGTTCACCTTCATTCAGTATATTTTTAGCAGTAAAAACTGTTCTGAAAACCAGTTTAAATATCAAAGATGTGGGCTCGATGGACCTTTTTTTCTTTCTCTGTCATTCACATTTTGGCTCAAAATGGACACATCTCTGAAGTGAAAAGCCTTCCCTTGAAGTGTTTGGTAATATTATATAAGGCCACCACAGAGAAATATAACTTGTCATTTGTATCAGTGAATGGCCTGTCAGAAAAACTGTTCTTAGCTATAGAGCGGAATAAGATATATAAAAAATACTTCCTGTGCAGTTTTTTCATCCGGTTTGAAGTAAAACCAAAAATATTTTGTATTTTTATAAGTTAAAATGGAGCCTCTAAATCTCTCAATGTTCAAATGTCTGCAAAAAAGGCATTGGTGGGGACACAAATCCATCTTATAAGGTTCCCTATGCACCTGCTGTTTCCCAGTGCTTACACCAGCAGCAGTGGTATCTTTGTGCAGGGTAAGTCCTTTTTCTAGGACTTCACTTCTTCCCTCCCAAAATAAAGAAGCTAAGTGATGATGTGAACCGCTACTCATGTCAAAGAGCTATCAGGCTTTCTGATCTCTGTTGGTGACCTCATGTCATGATGTAACCTTGTGATATTTTGATCCACTCGGTACGTAACATAGGTAAAACCAACTGAATTTTGTATCTTGAATTTATTATAGCTGTCCTCCATTAAAAATGCTGAATTTTTGAGTTAAGGACAGATGAAAAGAGATGTAAAGATGGTCTGCTTGCTTTTTTTTCCATGTTGTTCATCGACAGCAGATAAGTACATCTTCAATAGAAGAATTACATTCTTATTCACGTGATTCTTTCCTTGGAAATTGTACTGCCTGTGCAATGGGAGAGGCAGAGATCCTAGAGCAATGTGGTTGGTGACTCTGTAATTAGAAAATATGTCACAGTATGCAGACATAAAGAGGAGAAAGTATTGTTGCCAAAATAATTTTAGTTCTGGCATTCCTTAGCTTTTCCATGGTTGATTTTACCTCCCTCACCCCAATATTTTTAAAGGTCTTTTTTCCCCCATACTTTAAAAATTGAGTCTTCTAAGCCTGACTTTTCTATATTTGTCTATGCTTGTAATAGGGAATCATTGGGCAAATGGGCACACCCCCACCCCCCTCCCCATCTTTATTATTTATTTAGTTTCATAAGATTCTTTCTGGAATTGATGCAATGAAGCAGTCTCCTGAATCTAAAGTTAACATCTCTGAGTACTCTCATTATATCCCTGTAATTTCATAAAAACATTTTAAACATTTTTTGGTGTTTGTCAGTCTCTTTTATTTAAACATATGCGCATAAAATTCATCAAGTCAGGATTTGTGTTAAAATAAGTTTAATTTTTGAGTGTAGAGGCAGTTATGAAAGATCAAAGTATATATCTAATATTGAGTTTAAGTGATGTGCTATATCTGCATGGGTATCATCATGGCAAACATGCTGGCATCTGCTTTTACAGAATATTTTGCAGTTTCAGAATAATCTTTAAAGATGTTTGGTTAAAACATTTCAGCATAAGTTTGTACCTCTGGGCATAATTGTTCTTTCTGCTCTAAGTGTGATACCAGCTATGTTCTTTTGAGATTAAGGAAATTATCATTGCAGACAACACAGACAGATGACTTTACATTGTGTACAATTTTCACTGTGCTACTCAAGTCTCATCATAATTTGATGTCATAGTTCAATCATGTCTCTTTTGTTAACAAAACAGGAACAACAATTCATCTTCAACCCTCACCATATGGCAGAGATATTGATATGCAACAAGGCATTAGTCAAATTAACATTTTCTGCAAACCATGCTCATCTGTGTAACTGATTCAATAATAATATGTGTTCTACAATGAAACTTATAATCTTTGCTAACTGGCAAATCCGTGAAGTGTGAGTAATCTAGTTTTGGGAAGAAGTTGTTGGGTTTCTCTTTGGGTTTTCTTTTCTTATGACAGTTGTTTTTTGGAGAGATGAGGGTGTCCAATATGTTACTATACAATAATCGAGAGCTTTTGATGCAATGAAGGCTTTTTATTTTTTTAAGGAATCTGTTCAGGGATAAGTCTGTTGTTCAAACCCAGGAGTTCCTTCTTCTTTCAGGCTTACCCTTAAAATCCGTTTGCATTTTTGTGCATGTAAAATGGAATAAAATAATTTTATTTACGTATGTCGTCATTCTGTTTTTTTTTAAACAGTAGCATCTTCTGAGCAGTCTACAGTTATGTGTGTTCTAACATGATGGATGCATGGGTTTGACAGGGTTACCTTGCTGCTCTGGCTCATCAAAATGGTTTTATTACTTTCCATGGCAAATACTGCCTTTCTCCTTCTTTTGAGAATTTCTGCTTTTGCTCCTGCAATCCCAGTCACCATTAGGAATACGGTCTGAAGCACACAGCCAGCCACTGAGGCCTCATTAAGAAAGTTCTGCTATAGTATGCTGTAAAGTCCTCAGCTCTTGGCGGTACTAATGAATCTTTTGAACTTCTGCTTTTAAACTATCTTTTTTAGTGAAGAAAGAGGATGAGAAGGTGTCTGTCACCTTGGGGCCAAGATTTTACATTTAGCAGTGCTCAGCATTCATTGAATGTAAACGTCTGCAAAAACTAGTTCTGCCCTGTGATGGCCCAGGTCCCACAGGGGTCCAGGCAGACACCAGTGTGTCAGCACTCAGGTGCTGATGGTTCTCAGAAATACCTTGCTCTCCCCAGGCGATGGACTGGGAAGGATCCTCAGTTGATGCTGACATTTAGCTAGGATAAGTCTAGGTCTAAGCTTATGTGGTTTTTAATGCAGCAGATACATCATCTACACTGATTTTCTATCTGTTTCTATTTATTATTTAAGATTCTGACTCCAACTCAAGGTACTTAACAAGACCTGGATAATTTAACATATGTCTTGTGTTTAGGTTGTAATCTCAAGCACCGACTGAGCAAGGAAAACTCATGGGCACCACCTGCAGAGAACCTGTGGGTGGTACTGTTAGTTAGAGACACACGGAGCCATAGTTCCCTTTCTGCTTCCTCTTTGCATTTGGAGTTGGTGGTTGGAGGCTCATGTAGCAACAGACTTCAAGGACTAGTGCTATCTCCTCAGTGAGTGTCCAAAGCAAGATGGGAACCTAGATTGTCAGACAATTTTTGTTCTAATCTCTTGTTCCTGAGATGTAGTGGTCACAAGCTCCTATGTGTCCAGGTAGTCAAATTATTTTTTTTCTCTCCTGAGTTAGCCGTGAATTAGGAAATAGACAGACTGAAAGGTGAATAGATGAGGATTCACGAACTTACAGTAGCATGCAGTATAATTTGAAATCTCTTTAAAACCAGAAAATCTGCAATCCAAAGTTGTTTTGCCATTTGAGGAATTTTAACTGCCTGCCTCTCTTTGCTTCCAAATGTTTGTTTTTTTACGTTGTCCTGTAGTCTGCTGCCCAATAGTATCAGGCACTTACAAACTTATTAAATGTTAATTTGGAGCTGAAGTCAGTTTCACAGATATAGATTTTCTCCTCTGGGATTGTGGTAACAGTCTTTTTCATTTTGGAAATTGTTGTTCTGCAGCCTTTCTGTGGTTATCTGGAGTCTGTAGCTGGCTGAATGTGTAGAAGTAAAGTGCACTTGGATCTACCTTATTCCTTTTAGTAACAAATTCCCTGTTTTTCCTCTCATTTATATTTAGTACTAATATCTTATAGTCCTTCCTTAAATAAATGGTCCCATTTAAAGGCAGAACACAACCTAAAATATAACGGTCCATTACAGCCTTACTTCTTTGCTACAGATTTATCTAAGCTGTTTAGTTCCCATTATAACTCCACTCAGGAGCTTCACATGCCCCGTTTCTCCTCCCTTATCTCACTTATCTTTCTGGGAACATAAGGTACAAAATGATAATTCATTCTCCTGCTGACTACCTCCTTCCAGGCTGTACCACAAACTGTACCCTCCGTGGCTCAAAGTAATTCAGTAGTCAATTGCATTTATTAATTTATACATAGCATTCACATTTTTTTTACTGCAAAACACTGGATATCGAATTCATTGCAGCAGTTACACAAATACGTGCACAAGGCAGGTTAGGAATCGGGCTGTACTTCAGTGGCCGCCCAACTTAGGGCCCAGAGCAGAGCAGTGCTGGGGGCAGTTTTGCAGGCTGTTGGAAAACCTCCTAAGAAGATCCGTTATCTGCTGCTGCTGCTCCTTTGGGGTGCTGGGTTGCCCTTCCTCCTCCTCCTCCTCCTCCCTGCAGGGTGCTCTGCCTGCTGTTTTGGGAGGGAGTGCAGAAGAGTGCCTGCCCTCCCAGCACTGCCCTCCCCTCCTGCACCTGGCTCTGTACAGCTCCTGCCTCCTGTCTCCAGACGAAAGCACTTTTTGTTTGTTTGGCAGCGTAATGCTGCCCCATACACAGCATCCTTTGCCAAAGAGGTCCACCACCCATCTGCCTCTTGCGAAGATCCTCCTCCACGTGAGCCTGACTCTGGTAGCTTCACGGCCCTCTCCTAGGACACGCAATTTTAGACCACAAGAGAGCAGCAGTGCACAGCCACCCGATTACCTTACTGGAGTTTACTTAAATTTTATGCCCTGATTTGATGTAACTGAAGGATCTGATTTTCAGGCAGTGCTGAAGAGTCAGAGCTCATGGGAGAGTCAACATGAACTCTGGCCTTAAGCCACAGGAAAAATCAGATCTGTAACGACGCAGGGCAATCTTTAGTTCTCAGGCTGGAGGTAGTTTTTATGAGCTGCAGGTAAACTGTTGCATACAATCAGAGCTGAAGGCATATTTATCTTAATGGAAAATGAAAAATATACCCTTCCTTCCATTGATTAAACCTGTTCCTGTGTGTTGCAAACCTTTCCATGGCAGCTATCCACTATTATTTTCATTACAGTTCAGGCGCTACAGGAGAACTAAAGTAAAATCAGGAGGTGGCTGCAAATTAAGCTGTTATATAAACAGCTGCTTCTGACACTCAGCCAAACAACTGACTGCTGCATTGTGGAGCAAGGCTTAGTTCCCATTTTAAATAAAGGAAGCTTCTGGCATGAATGGATATAACCCAAGGCTCTGAGACTGGGATGGCAGTAGTTTCAGCTCCAGTTGCAGATGACAGGAAGGTTAACTGACAAAGCCATAAATTGCCAAAAAGTTAATCACCTGTGTACTTTTGGGCAGGAAAATCCTGCCCATGCCTTCTTGGTTATGTATATCTAGACCACCTCATGCACAGAATTTTCTTCTCCATCAACAATTGTAGTAGGGATTTTGAGAGGGCTGAGAGGGTGGTTGCTTGGCATTCATGCATTAAATGAAAAAAAAGAGAGAAATGGTTTAGGACATACCAATCTTCAGGAAACCCCGAGGACTGTGCTGGCAGAACCAACTGCTCTGGAGCTGTGCTACTGCAGTGGGGTGCTGGCAACCTGAGGACACTGAGGGTGTGCGACACCAGGGGATGTTAGTTCTGCACCTCAACAGTAGCAACAGTCCAGGGAACAGTAGTCTGGCATCTTATGGTGCAAAATACCTGTGGCATGAGCTTCTGTATGTGCATCCTATATAGGCAGGCTGCTGTTCCTGAGGTTTTAGATGGAGCCTGGAATTTATTTCTCTTCCTCAAACACAACCAATTTTCAGTCAGACTGTAATTGAGCCTTGTAATACAGCCTTGTGACTGGAGATTACATGGCTGGCTGGAGAGGTGCAGGCTTAGCTGTGGACAACTGTGGGGGAATAACTGTGAGGAAGTCAGTGGTAGTACTGTCACTCTCTGGGAGCCCAGGAGAATCCTCTATCCCATAGATAAATCACCTCTCAACTCACCCCAGATTAATGGATCCCCAGAATGAGAGATCTATGGCCATATAATGTGACCTATCTATAATGAATGAAAGGTATAGATTAAAGCAGTGACCAGCAGTGTTATTTGTAAATAAGAAACATTGTCCTGTTATGAGAATAGCTTAAAAAAAGTATTATTCACCTAACACTGCATTAAAGATTGCCTCTTGTAGAGAAATTGCCTGTGTTGATCTCACTCACACAGTGCTTGCTGAGCTGATGATGGACAATATTGTCGGTGCTAAATTTAGGGGATATGGATGCTACACAAGAAGCTCTGCTCTAAAATACGACAGCACCTCCATACTCAGCAAATCTGTTCCCCCTCTGCATTCATAAACATGCCTGCTAGTGTTACAAATAATTTTTACTAGTTTTTTAGTCTTGCTTGCACTTCAGAAACAATATAACTAAGTGGTGTCAGCTGGATTTTATTCACCTGAGTGCATTATTGTTAGAATTGTGGACTACTTTCCATTACAGGGACAAGCGACAGGGTTCTGCAGAGCTGTAACAGGTCGCAAGGCACAGCGGCAAATTCTGACCCCTCCAGCTAAACCTGTATGGGGCAGCTATGCAGGTCAAGGGCATGTGCTGTACTCTCCAACTGTTCACACTTTCCCTGTCCTGGATTTGGCTCATGCCAGGTATTCCTCTCCATGTAATGCATGGGTACAGCTGTACGTATTCATATAAGGGAGGATGCCTTCTCTTTATGGCAGAGGACGTGTTCTGAGCTGTTTTGTTGATGAGCAAAGGAAGAACTCCTGATCCTGCTTGGTCAGGCACAGTTGTGAAGCCTTGAATTTTCCCTGGATGTTGGGGAGAAGCTACCAGACCTCCCCCCAACTTGGAAATGTCCCTGTGAACAGCCACTGTTTAAACAAGCCTTTCCTAAAGACAGTTTGACTCCCTGTTAGAGCTCCTACCTGTCAGACAACACCTTTCCAAACCTTACAGATCTCAGCTGGACAGAAACAGATTCACTTCTGATCAAAATAAGACAAAGGATGAAGAGCATTTGTGTGGCTGCATGGCTGCTAAAGCAGTATCCTGTGACAGAAGAAAACACAGATTCAATGAAGCTGTTAATGAGGTGGGGGATCTCTGCCCTTCTGCATTCAGCTTTAAACATCTTAATTTTCCTGTTGGAAAAAATCATAGGATCATAGGGTAATCAGCCCTGCACATGCACAGTTTTCTGTGCAAACATATTCCTGACCAATTTATAGGCAGTTGATATTGTGTCTGTAATATTATTATCCTTTAATTCAGATAATTTTCCTCCCTCTCAAATACCCCTCTTAATGTATTTATAAAAGCTTATCATATCCCTTTTCAATAGTTGCCTTGCTAGGCTAAGCAGATAAAAGTAATTTAACCTGTTTCATAAAATATATTAAGTGTTCTCAAAAATTCTCCATTCACATAATCATTGTGATGGTGCTTCTTTGATCCTGTTCCCATTTGAATTCCTCTTTCAGAAAGATAACTCAAAGGATATCTTGTCTTTATAGAGGATTTTCTGTTCTCCTTACGTCACTGTGAAATAAAATACTCTCAACTACTGCTATGCTCTTTCTTCCTCTTCTTCCCTCTTTTTAATGCTATTTTGACTTCTGCTTCTGTGTCCCTAATGATATATCCTCATTCCCCTCCATCTCTTTTTAATGTGAGGCATAAACAAAGCACCTTATTTTGGGAAAATACTGCTGTAAAAAGTTGATTGAAAAGAAAAAAATCAAAGCTCTGCCTATTTTGTGTCATACTTGCAGTGACAGAATTAGGACAAAACTGAACAATTTCAAAGTAACTTGAAATATTTTGTTTTGGCATAGAACTTCTAATGAGTATTGTCATGGTAACTGTTTGAAGACACTACACTGCATGTCGTTTGGTTTTACTGGTATCACTTTAATGCAGTAGTATTAAAAATAGTGGAAAGACTACCCTCATTGCAAAAATTGGATCAGTTTGAATGATTCATGATGGAATTGGGAAATAGATTATTTTTTTGTTCATCTACAAATACTTCAACTGAGAGGAGCAATGGGCTAGGCACGAGTGCTATTCTCAGCTACTTGAGGTCTCCCATCTTTGACTGTGTGTTTATTAATGAACCATGATTTAACTCTGCAGAAGGTCTAGTGTAACAATGTGATTAAGATCTTACATTATACCACATAAGAAAGTATCCTGATGGCAATGTACCTCTCATCTAATGGCAGAAATGTAGGCACAGGTAGAAAGGAAAGCAGGCAAGAATCACTCCTAATTTCTGAGGTGAGCCGAGTTATAAACATTTTCAAATTTACAGGCAAATAAACCCAAGTGTGAGGTGGCATGTCAAGAAGTGTGGTCAGAAATAAAAAATGCGACAGATGGAGTGTGAAAAGAGGCAGTGGTTTGACTCCATGTGTTTTGGCAGGTATGAATTTATATGTTTTGGAAGGTACCAGCCTATTAACTTTGAGAAAAGCCTGGAGAGATGAAGTACAAAGTGGGAGGGTATAAAGGCAGATTGGCTTTCATTTGACAAGAGCTATCCTTAAATGTCATCCCTGACTTTTTGCAAAATGCAAAGATGAATTTGAAGCCCCATTGATTTTTCAGATATGTGATTTTGTCTGACAGGCAATTATGAGATGGTCTGAAAGACACTGACTGCCTCCTTCAAAATTCAGGTGCCCTCCACTTTAATAAACTCCCAGAAATTTAATAGAAATTCATTACTTACAGAGATTTGCAGGGTTATGCCTTTATACAAATTAATGTTTCATATAAATCTGCACAAATATGGAGAATGTTGTCATGAAACATTGTATCTTTATTACAGAACTCTTTTGTAGGGATATTGTATGTTGCATGATATCAGAGATTTCTTTGATAGCTCAAGAGGTAACTCTAAGGCAGCATTTATTTACTTTCCTTTTCTTAGTCTCTTTATACTTGCTATATTCTAAAAAGACTTAAAATGTTTCAAAACCAAAATCATTGGTGCAACTGTCTTGTTTCATCCCTGGCAGTTATAAGCTTCCTTATTTATTATCATATATTTCAGGCTCAGGTGATGTCATCTGAGGCTTATTGTACATATGAATGACAATAACAGATTGGGTTTTATGGGCATGTTTGTCTGACAGGCTAGGTAAAATTGGAAGAAAAAATGGGGCTTCAGTAGTTGTTGATAATAAAGAAGAGTTAGGGTCTAGTTCAGCATGATACTGAAGTAGATGCTTAATTTCAAGCACATGAGCAACTCCATTAAACTTGATTGCACAATTAAGTGTTTGAAAGATCAGTCCCTGAAAGGCTTTTAATGTTTAGGTCATAATGTAGAAGTGCACAAGCTTCTGATAACCCATCCTATTTGGACTGAAAATTGATAAATGAGTATTTCACATTCATGCCCACAGGTTGTAAAAAGACTGCCAGAAATGGCCTTAGAAAGTACGGTGCCTGAAATGAAGGGAAGAAGGGAATGTCAGTCTTGGCCAGAAGTGCTTAATTTTGACTTAATACCTCGCTGAAAGAAGGGGAAAGAACTAGCAGGTCTCTGTTTTCACAAAGAATTTGATTGTCTACTTACGGAATTTAAATGCCTTCTTGGTAGGAACACAATGAAACAAGTCTTCAAAACTGAACTGTGTGAGGGTCCTATGAAGTGAAGAACTGGGACACTGAGTTTTAGCTCATTCAGTGATTCTTTATAAACTTATGGCATAGGCTTAACTGGAGACCTAAAATAAGAATATACTGCAATTTAGATAGTCTTAACAACTAGTCAAGGGACAAATGGTCTGAGAACCTGTCTGTAGATCTCTGAGGGAGCAATTGTAAATATTCCAGATTTATAAATGGAACAGAAAGACATTCAGATCCCAGAACTAGTAAAATGTAACCTCTGCAAAAGTTAAGTTGGAAAGCAGACAATAGATAAGAAAATGGAAACTGAGGTGGGGAAAAGAACTACATACCTGAAAAGTTCTTCCATGAAAACTACCTGAAAAAATGTTTAGAACAAGTCACAGTATGTCAGAGATTTCTCAGTCATGTGTCTTGTAACAAAAGGGAGGTGTTGAAGGATGACATCTCTAAGACATCTTCCATGCAAATTACAGTACTGATTCAATTGATATATTTGTGCAAAACTCTACTGTCCCTTTAATAACATGAGATGTAATTCAATGAATTTTATCCTCCAATATACAGAAATTATGGGGAAATCTGTTCCCCATGTGACATTAAGGCTATGCAATGCACTGTATGTGACATGAAATCTATTAACTAATGGGAGAATGACTAAAAGAAACACCACAATGATTTTTTGTGTGATCACATTACACAGTGCAGACAAGAAAAATCTAATCTCTTACATGTCATATGTGTTATTCAAAAGAATCTTAAGTGGTATTCCTGATCCTTGTTAACTAAATAGCCAGACCTTGTTCTGATGGAATTTTTTAACCTTGTTAATAGCTGACTTCTTTTTTCCCTATCTCAAATACCAATTCTCCTGAAGAACTAGGGCAACAAGGTCTCAGCAACTAGAATGTTTTGAGTTCCATTTTATTTTCAGCTTTCACTTAAGATATTAAAAATGGGTAACCGAGACATCTCAATTCTGTATTTTATCTAAATCAAAATACGTTTTTATATGAATGGATGGTTTGTACAAAATAGAAACTGGAACAACAGAGGCAACTAGAATAATTGTTTCTCTCATTCATCTATTGTGAGCTTGAATCTGTTGGAAAAATTACACTTTTTTTCTGTTAATGGGCAAATGACAGCCTGTTCATCTATGTAGTGATCAAATCCCATTATGACAACTGGGAAATCTCTTGCTGACCACTAAAAGCTGAAATTTTCCCTCCTGTTTTGAACAGATAATGATGTCTTTGAAAATAGCAAGTTGAAGTGCAGATAACAAGTGTCTTGTTAAAATATCAATGGCTATAGGATAAATCACTCTGAAATATAAGTAGCCTTGAGATTTCAAATGAGAAACATATATCAATCAGACAATGATCACACTGAATACAGCTGGAAGGTGGCATAATTAAGTTATCTGCACAGAATATTTTTATGTGGTTTATTTAATCTAGGCTTGAACCCTAGGTTTGGCCTGTTGAAAAACCCAACACTTTCTTTTGCCTCTGTGGTGGAGCATGGGTCTTATCATCCCTCTCATGTATTTCTGACTGTGAAGTCCTCCTCCCTTAGCCCCAGTTTCAAGCTCAGATATCAGTCAGGTACTGACCCTTAGCACTTTCAGAAACCCTGGTTAAGGATCCTATAGCTGAACCTTAAGGGTTTACAACGTAACACAGGAAGAACTAAGGTTAAACAGTATAAATGGAATATAAATATAACCATAGTGCATAACAATAGCTAGCCATATGTAGGCTGGAGAGAAATAAAGCCTATAATATGTACTGTATAATCAATTAGTATTCCAGACGTAGTCTGCAAACAGATTTTGTAAAATGGGAACACTATATAATTAATAGGTACCCGTATCACACTGAAGAGTTGATTCATTGCTAGAAATAGGGGTATTACATCAATCTCTGGAACACCCTAGGATGTGCTAATCAGAATATTCCAAGCTTAAGTAAGGAAAGAAAGATACTACAGTCTGCACAAATATATTCCTGTGTTACTACCTGTGGAATTGAAGGAGGAGCCAGGGCAAGCTCTTATGTTTTTTCATACAAAGTATGCATGCAATGGAGGATGTCTGATTTGGTAGGAGTGTATACACACATATGCACACATGTAAACACATCTGCAGGGTTTCTGTGGATTTGCAGAGCAAAGCACAAAGTTGTTGGCTATCAGAGCCTGCTGGTTCCATGCCATAGATGCAGTGAGATGCTGTTTCATGACGCATAGTCACTGTTCCATTTAGAATGGGGCTACTTTCATGCCTATGCCTATGCAAACAAGCATGCAAAATAATACTCTTTTTCAATGGGCTAATTTGATTTAGAGACAGGGTTTGACTGACCTACTGTTTATCTCCTTATTCATATATTGGAGGATGGAAACAATTATTGATTAATGCATGCGATACAGCAATAGAAATAATAAATTATCATTTATCATTTCATGATGATATACTTGCTAGAGCATCAAAGATTATCAAAGTATTTCTGCACTAAGAAAAAACCCCCAAATACTCAGTTTTGACCTCACTTATATGATGGACTTAATTATGACTGCATGTACTAATTGATTTTATGTTAACAGCTACACGCCCTAAAGAAAATCTGCCTCTGACATGATTTGGTTACAACAGAAATTGAGGAGAAAACAGGGCCTGATTTTTGGTTTAGACTATTGAAGAGCATTTGGAGTACATGATGCACAATATCTAACACAAAATATATCAGGATTAAGACACGTCATTCTCCTGGAAGTAACTATAAGAAGAATAAAAACCATAATACGGTCCATTTTCTTATGGATGAGGATATAAAATTTTACTGCTAAGTTCATATTCATTCATGACTTCTGCACTTCACTGTTGATATCTATCTTGTTGGGACATGATTCTGCTGTCCTTGAACATAGTGTCAAAACTCCTGTCCACTTTACTAGGACAAAATCAGGTTCTGAGCACTGATTTTTCCTACTAGCATACAGTCAAGGCTGTAAAAAGTGTTTCTTCAACCTTGCTAAACCACTGTAATAACCCTTTTTAGTTTTAACATGTGCACTAATTAACTTACTAATTTTAAATTCTGATTGCTGAGCATCGGATAAGTAATAATGAACTAACCATAAGAAATCTTAACAGTTAAAAACAAGTCAGAAATAATTCCCTGAGCAATTTTGAATAATGACTGAGAGTGATTCTTCCATGAACATTCCCCTGTTCAGCCATATTATTGGTTGAATGATTTGTTACATTCTGCTGTTAATGTGTGGGATCAAGTCAAGTGGTATGACAGGTAAAATAAGATCTTAGTTAAAATGGTATTGCTTGAATATTTTTATCAATTAATATATATGGATGTAGACAATGCTATTAATTGAAATTGAATTTAATCAGACACTGCTTTCAGTCTCAGTGTTTTCCCTCAGTTCTCTCAGCCTGAAGAGGACCCAGTGGCTAGTAGCAGTTTTGTAGAATGGCCATGTAGGTCTTACAAAGTAAGAAGATATTAACTTTGGGGAAAGTTATTGTCTGAATGCTCTTATCTTTTCTTTTAAAAGGACTTAAAAAGTCAACAGAAATTCCTAGGGGAAGACAGATACAGAGATAAGTGTGTATTAGAAGGTAAAAGCAGATTCAGAGAAGTATTAAAGCTAACATCACAGATCGAACTCATGAAAACATGGTATTAATGATCAATGACATGCTTACCACAGAAACAATGAAGGCCACAGCAAAGAACTGTAGAAGTTAGAGATGAAATGGTATATTAGGTTTCTAAAGTCAGTTTTTCTGCCAATTCAGGACTGATTTCTGCAGTGCACTTTATAGTGTTCTGTGCAGCCTGGTTTTAAAAGCTTCTAGCAATAGGCATTTCTTACTAGCAAGAAATTGCTAACACACAACTTAAAGTCATTAAAGGCTCAGTAAATCTCTAGTGATAATAGGATTCATCTCTCCTTTACTTACTGAGAAGTACTACTAGGCTTGCTCAAGACACCTAAATGCTGTGTTGAATAGATGCACGTTGTGCAGATATGACTGTTGTTTGTAAGCACTGATGGCATGTCAGGCACTGAATAATTCTTAATCTTCAAGAAGCTCAATGGTTTTTGAAATACAATGTGAATTGTTAACCTTGTAACAGAATCTTTGAATTTGTGATCAGCAGGTAGGTTGATATTCTGCTTTATCTATAGCAAGTGGATAACTGTTATCTTGGAACAGATTCTGGTATTTGGATTGAGGTTTCTGGAAGAGGTATTTACTTACATGCCTCTTGCAGCCACCACAGTGCAAGGAGTGACTAATGTCATCAAAATAAACACCAGATGTTGCAATGTTTCATAGGCTCCTTGTTCTTGACTTCTTCATAATCTGTTACAGTCACAGAGCAAAGACATTGTTATGGATTAATAGCATCCCACTGAAAACTTATTTTCTTGTTGAAGGCATCTATTCTCATATTTAAAATAGTTGATGGCAGATTCTTTCTCCCTTTATCTTCCTCACACATTCCTGTTGCCCATGCCGAAATGATAATGTTAGAAATGTGGGGTTCAGTGAACAACTGAAAGAGGGCTGTGCAGTGGATAACTCTGGTGCTATGGGGAGCCATGAGTCCATTTCTCTTGTGCATGAGTACAGCTAGATGACATTCACTGAAAGGCAGGTGCTTCACTCTTGCTGCAGTTTTGAATAGATCAAAATAAGTGCAAATCCTTTCCAAACGAGGTGAAATAGTTCAACAGAAAAAAATGGCTGAGAACTGTAAAAGGCTGCACAGTCTCTGCTTAGCATTGACTAAACCAAATGTTTTGATGTTTCTTTTAATATATGTTAAGATGAAATGCATCTAAACTTAATTTCAAAGCATAAATACATTCGTGTGTTTTAGGAATTAAAGAAACAATTAATCTCCATACTCTTTATGAATTATTTCAGTTCTACGTGTGTATCTTATAAATTGTATAAAACACAGTGAATTTTAATAAAATTTGAAACATTTCAAATATTTGCAAGTGCAGGGACTTACTTGTCAGTTCCAATTGTAATTAAAAGAATACTTAAGAAGTCTTTTGCAGCTGACAAAGCATTTGCTAAATCAAAAGTCAGAGTACTTTGTAGGAGGCTTCAGGCAAATTGGTCAGTAAAAAGTGAGACAGAAAATATAAAATATAGTTTGCTGCTCATGAGTAATAATGACCTGTGTTCGACAGTATTAACCTGTTTGATTACAAATCACTGTTTTTCTCCAGTGAGTTTAATATTAAATCTCTGACTTGAATGGGCCAATAACTTACACTAAATTTTGTGATCAAGAGCAAATTATTTTCAGTTTTCTCCATCCTCCTGCTGTCTCACTTCAGTAATTTAGATCTTACTAGGACCAGTGAGATACAATAACCTGAAATACAATCTTGTAAAGTTATTTGTTGCTCTTTTCCTGGAGGGAACATTGCCGTAGAAAGGCTTTCAGGTATAGCTGAAGCAAGCAAGGAGACAATGGAAACATATGTTATATTTCTGATGAAAAAGTAATCAAACCCATGGTTTTCAAACACCTGTCAATAGGACTTGAAGATATTCATTCCATCAAAGCCAAATGTGTAATTCAGATGTGTAAATAAAGATGTAGTTTAATCTCTCAAGGTACCCAAGTTTTAAGGAATTTAAAACCCTTAAAACTTTGTGCTGTCTTATTTCTGTTAGATGTTGATTGATATCACGTAAAAGGTGGTAATTAAAATGAAGGACTCTGACAATTTTAATTTCCTTTTGAAAGTAATTCTGATGTTAAAGCATTCACTTCTGTTGATTTTTTTCCCTCAAGATTAATGTGTATACTAGTGAACACAGACAGTGCTTCCTCATAAAGAGGCTGATGTAGTATGGGCTGGATGAGCAGACAGCAGGCTGGATTAAAAACTGTCTGAGTGACTGGGCCCAGAGGGTGGTGATCAGTGGTACAACATCTAGTTGGAGGCCAATAACTAGTGGTGTACCCCAGGGGTCAATAGTGGGTCCAGTCCTGGTCAGCATCTTCACTGATGATCTGAATGATGGGACAGAGTGTACCCTCACCATGTATACTGATGACACAAAACTGGGAGGAGTGGCTGACATGCCAGTGTTGTGTTGCCATCCAGAAGGACCTCGACAGGCTGGAGAAATGAGCTGACAGGAATCTTATGGAGTTTAACAAGGGGAAGTGCAATATCCTGCACCAGGGGAGGAACAGCCCCAAGCACCAGTACCTGCTGGGGACTGATCACCTGGAAAGCAGCTTTACGGAAAAGGGCCTGGGAGTCCTGGTGGACAAGTTGACCATAAGCCATCAATGTGTCCTTGCGACAAAAAAGGAATATGGTATCCTGGGCTGCATTAGACAAAGTATTGCCAGCAGGTCAAGAGAGGTGATGCTTCACCTCTACTCAGCACTGATGAGGCCACACCTGGAGTGTTGTGTCCAGTTCTGGCCTCCCCAATATAAGAGAGATGTGGAGCTACTGGAGAGAGTCCAACAAATGTCCAGTAAGATGATTCAGGGATTGGAACATCTCAGCTCTGAGGAAAGTCTGGGAGAGCTGGGACTGTTGAGCCTGGAGAAGCCTTGGGGGGATCTCATCAATATATACAAATATCTGAAGGGAGGGTGCAAAGAGGTTGGGGCCTGACTTCAGTGGTGCATAGTGACAGGACAAGAGGCAATGGACACAATCTGAAACACAGGAGGTTCCTGCTGAATGTGAAGATATAAATTTTTTTTACTGTGAGAGTAACCGAACACTGTCACTGGTTGTCCAGGGACATTGTGGAGTCTCCATCCTTGGAGATATTCAAAAGCTGTCTGGACAACTGGCTCTAAGGGACCCTGCTTGAGCAGGGAGTTTGGACCAGATGACCTTCAGAGGTGCCTTCCAACCTCAGCCATTCTGTGATTCTGTGTTTCTAAAATGGCACTTCTTTTAACTCATGAATTGGAAAAAAAAATGTGATGAACGTGAAAAAACTCATTATGTGTCTTTTATTTCTTCCTTTTAGAAGAATGAATTCATGCCCAGGTTTGCAAATTTGGCTTAAACATTTATAAAGTCCTGATTCACAAAATAAAATAAAAGACAATAACATTGTTCATTCCTTCTTGAATTGTTTATTTGTCAGAGAAAAATTTGTCTTTTGCTAGTTACTTGTGTACATGTTCCTTACCCTCAATAAATATGGACCTCAAACTCTTTGCAAAGGGAACATCACTCTGTAATTGTTGCATTCTTCTAGTGAGACAAGCTGTGGAAGCAGCTCACATATGCAGAAGAAGAATTAGGTAGAAAAATGTTATGTCAGACTCATTTATATTTATTTCTGGATTCGGTCCTGAATGCATTGGTTCCCAATATCTTGTTGCTAAAAGCAGAGGAAAACAGCAGTATATGTAAGGGCAAGTATGGGTAAACAGACAAATGCAATTAAAACAATATAGAGGTTACTACTTTTCACTACTTCACCTGAAACCCCAAACATGATTTTTTCACTTTTTTCCTCCATTGTTATACCACTGATAATATTTAGTGGGATAAATTAGACCAAAAATGTATAGTAGCAAAAAGATGAAGGTGAAAAGAGATAGGAGGAAAAAGAAGGCACATAAAGATGAACAGAAACATGTAAGGTGGCTACAGACAGCTGCAATGTAATACAGGCATTGTGTTTCATGTTCTCTGACATAGGCAGAGAAGGGAGCATAGCAGTCATGCCAGCAGAATGAGACTTCAGGGTGATTTCCAAGGTATTCTGGGCAATAAGAATTGATGCTCTTTCAGAGTGCAGATTCCAGGGTTTTGAGTCTTTGAACATAGTGCCCAGTGTGTGAGTTGCTCTCACAAATCAAGGAGATGGTATTCAGACATCAGAGCAGATGATATATGCCTGTAGGAATTTGTACTAGTCAGAATTTGGAGAACTGCACTCTAAAGGAGCTTTAACTGTAAAGTGGGCTTTAGTTGAAGTCTTCTACAGTTTAGTCTGAAGCTAAAGTAAAAGAATAGGTTGAGTCCTGAAAAACCTACACTGGAGAAAATAGTGAAGCTTTCTGGGCACTTGAAGTTTATGAAAAACAGTGTTGGTCACTACTGCTGTTTGTGAATATACTTTAGCTGTGGATTTGACTGAAACCTGAAGCAACAAATTATTTTACTTGCACAAGTGTTGTAAGCATTCCAGTTTAGCCCATTAGTGTCAGATCTACTTTTGTACAGCTAAGCTTTTGGATGAATAATTAAACTGAAAAATCTGACTTGAAGAAAGATGTATGGAGCTGAGTATTCTTGAATTTGGACAACTGTATCACCTTGAACCTCTCAGTTTCTTCTTTGTGTCTTTTCTTTGACACTGAAGTGAGGAGGTGGTGAGTGAAACCTGTGAAATATTTCTGTACAGAGGCCCATGGACAAATTAACTATGCCAAGTCCTGATATCCACACATCTGCGATAAATATATAAGATTCATGTAAATGCATTTTTGGAGGAGATCCTACAGAAACTGCTTCCTTTTAAGACTGCAGTCTTTTTCTATTCTCTAGAGTATGAAGCCTATAGACTATTGAACTGCAGTCTTTGTTTTGATTCACTGTGTCAAATGCAAGTTATAAGAGGGAAAAGATATCCCCTTGATTTCTTTGTTTCCTCCCTGCCAAATAAAAGCATATTTTATTGTCTGATAAGATTTAATTACTAGAATACATAAGTAAATATAATTTACAGCCAAAGGAATACTAAAAAAGAGGAAAAACGTAGTTTAGAAAAAGGAAAATCTCCATAAATACAATCTTCATGTCTTGATGGCATTTCTAGGTCTGCTCTTCAGAAGACATAAAATACTCCCTGGCAATTTACTGTATAATGATTACAGTGACATTTTCTGCATATTTGGACTAAATGATATAGAAAATTATGATGTGGTCTTCACTTTGAGACTGGATTATTCAGTGTGTCAGTCATGCTCTTTATTAGTTGGTCATTTGTTTCATACTGAGCATGCGAGAGAACCTGTTTTTTTGGTTTTTTGTTAGCTCGTGTGTACTAGTGACACCAAGAAATAATCCTTGATTTGGATTCTAACTCTGCCTTATATTATTTTTTTCATTTCAGTTGAAGTTGATGTGTCTGTCTTTAAATACACATTCAACTTTCTGGTCTTTTTTTTTGGAACTTCTTGCTGCAGACTGTTATCTTGTCAGTGGTGCTAATTACCTTTTGCCCTGGTTAAGATGATTCCATTTTGTCATAGTTCTCTTTCCCTGTTCTGTTATATGGCTATCCTGATATTGCATTCCTTAGCCTGAACATCTATTAGCAATATGCGTCTGTGTTTCAACATTTATCCTCCCTCTCTTTATTCTCAGTTATTTGTTTTAATTTAACATGGTTTATATTTTACACATGAGCAATTAAGCATGTAAAACAATTAAATTGTTGCCTCCGATAGCATTTTGTATTACTTCACTCTTTCTACTTGGCCTGGTTACCTAGGTATCTTCTTGAACTTAGAAAGCTTACTGTTTTGGGGAAGATTTTGCTTCATAGGTTGTCATCACTGGTTTAGAATATATTGGACTGTATAATTTCTGTAATTTTTCACATTATTTTGCCAAAGCTGCATTGAAAGTGAAATGATTCTGTTGCAAATGCTCTTCCCTTATGTGTGACACGTCTGGGTGCATGGCAAAGACAAGGAGAATACAATTCTTCTGTCTCAGTGTGGTTTAGTTATGGATATCAAGAAGACATTACACAAAATGGCAGAACAAGTACTCACTGCTAAGAATTAGTATAAAGCAAAATACTACAGCACGGAAAAGAAGGATATAAGTGAGTACCAACTGTTTCTGACCAAACAGCACAATACTAAACCATTAACAGGAAGTGTTATTCTGGGATATGCTAACACAAGTTGTATATTGAGGGCATGGCAACTAATTGTTCTGCTAAATTGGCAGTAGTAAGATTTAAGTCGGAGTTTGGTGGACAATGCTGGGTATTTCATGCTAAGACAGATGCTGATAAATTGGAGAGAGCATGTAAGAGTAATAAAATAATAATAAGTTTAAAACATATGATTTAAGATGAAAGGCTACAACATTTGAGTTCTATTCTAGAAGAGAAATAGTAGAGGTAAAAAGCTGTTGAAAATAGGAAACAGGGAGTGATCTGTGACTCCATATGTTCATTGTGCGCAAGAATTTAATTGCCTTTCTTTTCTCTAAGGATGGTTGAGATTAGGGGAGAGTTTCTAGTTATGAGGGTTCCTCAGGAACAAGCTACCAAGGCATGGGATGGGATTCCCACTAATGGAAATTTCTGAGAATAGATTAGACCAATATCTCTTAAGAATGGTGTAGATGTGTTTCATCTTGTCTTGATGTGAAGGGTGAGAACTGATGATCTAAGATCTTATGTCTAAGGGATCTAAGCTGCTATTGATAATGTTTCACCTCTATATTTCTATAACTAGCTAAAAATTCCAGAAGACAAAGTGATAAGGCAGATCATCTTGCTTTATTTTGGAGTATACAGGTTAGGTGTTGAAGACTAAATCAGTTATCTTTGGCTTCTAGACATGGAGAAAGAAACAGTTGCACAACAGAACTCATTTGATCTCTCCTAGAGCCTTTACAATGGGCTGAACTCTGATCTGCCTCTTTCTTCTGACTCTGAAGAGACTCCCAGGTGACTAGATTATATTTAGGTGTTTAACTTTTATATGCCCAAATGAGGTGAGAGACTCTGAGCCCAGCACTTCAGATTCTGAGGTTCCTAGCATGCAGCTTTCTTTCTTGCACAAGTATGTGATTTGCCGAAGTGGTTTAGGGCGTATCTTCACAGATGGGTAGAGATAGTTTTACAGTTGGTTCCAGCCCAGCAAGGCATTAACAAGAATCTTTCTGGATGGTTGGTAATTAGGTGTTTATGCATGACTGTGCTCTCTCCCACCCCTCAGCACGACATGGTGAGTTGGATTCAGACCACACAAATATACTCACAAGCTGGAAAGCAGCTATCAAGAAGGGTAGGAAGGAGGATCTGAGGAACTATGGACCAGTTGACTTCACCTCACTCCCTGGGACGGTGATGGAGTACACGTCCTGGAAGTCATTTCCAAAGGCAAAGGAAAAGAAGATGATTGGGAGCAGACAGTGTGGATTTATGTAGGGAAAGTCATGCTTAACCAACATGATAGCCTTCTATGATGAGAAGAATTGCTTGGTAGATGAGGGAAGAGTGGTGGATATTTTTAGTCCTGACTTTAGCAAGGCTTTCAGCACTGTTTTCCATAACTGATACAGACTAGATAAGTGTATGGTGATGTGGCTTGAAAACAGTCTGAACTGCTGTGCTTAAAATGTCGTGATCAGTGGCCTGAAATCCAGGTGGAGGCCAATCACTAGTAATATGTTCCAGAGGCCAATATCAGGACCAATAGAGTTTAACACCTTCATTAATGACCTGGATGATGGGACAGAGTGCACCTTCAGCAAGTTTGCAGAGGAACTGGTTGATACCCTAGACTGCCATTCACAAAAATGTTGACAGCCTGGAGAAATGAGCAAACAAAAACTTAGTGAAGTACAAAAAAGGGATATGCCTGTACTTAGGGACAAATAACCCCATGTATTGGTATACCCTGGTGGTTGATCAGCTGGAAAGGAGCTTTGCAGAAAAAGAACTGTGGATCCTGGTGGACAAGAAACTGAACTTGAGCCAACAATGCACCTTTGAAGCAAGGAAAGGTAACAGCCTCTCCAGAACTACATCAGGAACATTACATCACCTGCAGGTTGAGGGTGTGATCCTTCCCCACTCCTCAGCACTGGGGAGGCCACATTTGGAGTGCTCACTCCCATTCTGGAATCTCCAGTATAGAGGGATATAGACATGATGGAGAGAGTTGAGCTAAGGGCCGTGAAGATGTTGAAGGGTTTGGAACATGGTAACTATGTGGAGAGGCTGAGAGGTCTGGAATTGTTCAGCCTGGAAAAGAGAAGGCTCACAGGCATCTTAGCCATGTGTATATCAGGTGGAGGTCAGTAGGGAAGACAGAGACAGAAAAGAGGAGATGGGCACAAACTGAAACACAGGAGGTTCTCTCTGAACATCAAGAAACATATTTTTTTACTGTGAGGGTGACTGAGCACTGAAAGGTTTTGGAATGTTTATCCCTGAAGATATTAAAAGTTCATCTGGACATGGTCCTAGGTACCTGCTCTTGGTAACCCTGCTTTGAGCAGGGGAATTGGACTAGAACATCTCCAGAGGTGCCTTCCAGCTTAGCCCATTCTGTGATCCTGTGATCAAACAATGGCTGTCACATAGTAGTGTAAGTAACCAAGCTCTCACCGTGGAAAGGATTTAGCGCTCTACTGCTCAGCACTGTCGCTACTTACTTTTCCTTGGACCGAAGTATGAACTTCTGTTAAATTTACACAGGGCTATTTTGCAATGAGACCTTCCTATATACATGCATGAGAATGCTTTCTTGCAGGGTGTTGTATTTACAAGACAGAGAAAAATTCCTTTTTATATCAGTAGAGAGCATATTTGTCTAATAAGGCCTAAGTCTGAAGATTTGCTCAGGAAATTTTCTCACTCAATTTAAGCAGAGATCAATTTGTGTTAGACTGAACGAAAGCTGATGCATGATTCTGTAGTCTGGCCTCTGGTTACTCATTACTGCTTATGAGGACCTGTCTAATGTTTAAAATTTAAACACTGAGTGAACTAAAATATAAAATTGTTGCACTACCTGGACACTTTATCCAAATAAATAAAGCTATATAGGACCAATTTAAATTTTCCAAGGATAATTCTTAAATTGGGAATGCTAACAGTTCTACCATATTGTGTAAATGCAAATGAATAGTTAAGAAAGTGTGGGGAGTATTTTCTAACAGAAAGTATCCCAAGGTTACTGCTGCTCTAACACTCATTATTTGAATTCATGAACTAATACCCTGAGATAGAGCAGGGGCATATGTGCACTCTTACTTCTGCTGCTGAGAAACTGAATGCAGTGACTATTAAAGTGCGGTCTGGGAGATAATAATTCCTGGCAGCTAATCTTTTTGCCTTATTCATGGTGTAATCAATAAATAAAGTGGCTACTCACACGTATCAATTTCTTAATTTTTCTAGGGTCACCTCCTCTGATCCACACAATTTTCACTCACAGTATTTTTTTATCTAAGATCATTTGTGTCAAACACTAGACTGTGCTATTGCTTTGTGTATGATGTACACACCTGGAGTCACATATTTTTTTTATAATGGGGAAACTGATCATGTAAAATTTTTCTCTTTCAAAGAACTTACTCTTGTTTTAATGTTTACGTGTAGATGTGTGAGTGTGGCAAGCCAACTACATTACAGGCACAGTTTTTTAGGTAATCTGAGTGGATGTCCTCAAAATAATTAATTCTGTAAAAAGGGAGGAAAAATATATCCAGGAACTCAGCTGGTGTTCAAAGGCTTTTTTCTCCTGCAGCCAGGCCCTCCTGACAGGTGTGCTGTTGGACTTTTGGAGTGACCCAGCCTGACTTGCTGTATCAATGACTGCCAGAAGCAATGTCTGCACTCCAGCGGCTTTGTTCCAGTATAAGCTGCAAAACAAAACAGGCCCAGAATTTCACCACAATGAATTATAAACAAGAGTTCACTACCTGGTGAGTCTAATCTGTCTTGCTCCTGAGTAGTTCAAGAAGACTTCTGGAGTTATGTTTTGAAGGGAAAGAAGCATTATAAATTAATGCAATTCAAAATCATGTCTGCAAGTTCTTTTGAGTGTCCTTTCCTAATAAGATACCAATTTGATATAGGCAACTATTCCTTCTGCCCTGCTACTGTGTATTTTCATAATTCAGTAATGCTTAACTAATGTTTTCTATCTGATGTAATGTCTCTTAATTGATTTACGTAGAAAACACATGGATAACTTAGCTACAAACCTCTTTATGGTCTTAAGAGCTTCAGAGTGGTAGGCTGTCCTCAGCGCACATGAGGAACTGAGACGAGGAGCAATATGAATTTCCTGACTAAGTCAGTGCATGTTTTGCCATAAGCTTCTATCCATCAATCTCTTGAGGATATGGGTGTGAAACAGCTATTAAATCACGCTACTTTCCACAATGGTTTCAACTTTATGTTTTCTTTTGCCAGATGCTGGAACTACAGGTTCTGTGCAGTGTCTTCTGTTCTCTTCTTTGAAAATCTGTTCTTTATGTACAAAGTTTTGCATTTAGAAATAATTATTGAGGCAGGGGCATATTGGTACATCTAGGTAGTGGACTCCTCTTATTTATCTGTATCCAATTCTTTTAGTTTTCTCTATAAATTTATTTAGATTTTTTGAATATGGTTGTGGAGTTTCCTTCAGGTTTGATTTTTGGTTTCTAGTATACTACAGTTTGTTGAAGACTTTCTAGTTTTATATTAATATAGAAATTGATGAAGGTGTTCCCCAATGAATACAAATCTTCAATTTTCCTACTGTGATTTAGGCTTTCACCAATACTGATAGCTTTGCTGGTTTAGCAGACTAGTACATGAATAAAACACATTCATTTTTCAAACGTGATACACCCTTGAATTTAAAACTGGTGATAATGACTTGAATTGATTCTCTGACTTGTAAAAGTACAGCCAGTGAACTGTCTTGGCTAACAAGTAGATACATCAGATGAATGTACCACAAAGATTTTGCTATTAGTCCTTAAAAATATAATAGCATCATACATGTTTTGAAAAATTCACCTTAGACATAGTTTTATATTGACAAGCACATAACTTTATTATAAGTATCTACTGGATAACATAGCGCAAACTGCAAAGTTTTAAAAGCCTATGGACCCGTAAGAAGCAAAGATGAACTAAGAAAGTTTATTGCAGGTGAGGTTCCTTTTGGTAATATGAAATGGGCTGTCAGAAAATTCACAAACATTGCTTTGGTTTTAGGTCATTAGCTAAATGTGTTTGCTTCAGTGGGTGGCTATCATAAAAAACTCCATCCATATTTTTTGTTTTAACTTAAGAACTGTGACTAGTTGTTTGCCTGGATGTCAATATGCAGTTGTATTCTGCAAGCTCATCAGCCTCTACTTAGAAGGTTTCTCTTCCATGCCCATTAAGAAACTAGTTGTTTACATCTAGATTATATTTTAATTTCTATGTCATGCCTCCTTTTTGAGTGGACTTATGTGACTGAAGAATTTTTTCCCTCCTTCAAAAGCATCTTCCTTGCTCACTCCTGGGATCATCTGCAGCCCCTTTACTGGCTTCATTTGAAGCAACACTACGGGCTCATGGCCAGGGCCCCTAACAAAGCAGGGTCCTCAGTCCACCTCTCACCTCAACTCCTTTGTTTCCCTTCTTTGCCTGCGTCATGCTGCCCAAAGCTGCCCTCACAAACCTGCCCCCACATCTTCTGCCATTTAGCCACATCTTCTAGCACCTTCCTATCAAATCCTTTCATGCAACTGGCTTTCACACTTCGTCAGTTCTGGGAATGGTCTATAATTTCTGAGAGGATTTCCCAGTTTTCTCACCCCTTACTAAATCACTAAGCTAAAGAGTAGATGCCTCTTGTACATTCATGCTTTTTTTTGACATTTCTGCCCTTTGCATTTGTATTGTCTACCTGGATTTTAAAAGTCTTCTAGGAAATGGTTGTATCTTATGCCTGCCTTTAAAATGCTTAACTTATAGCTAAAAATGTAACAATAATAATATGTTGACTAGAACTGGATGAAACAATTTTAACAGAACTGTCTTCTATCAAAAAGTTGATTTTATAAAAATTGAAATGTTTCCCAGGAAAGTACTGATTTTTATGACATTTTTCAAAACAGGAAGTAAAGTCTACACAATATAGCAGTGTTCAAATATTATATTTCACATTTCTATTCATCTTCTTGTGACTTTTTGATATGAACAGGCATTATAATGTTAAAATACTAATTTGTAAATTCGAAGTACCTGTATCCACTTACAAATGCTACAGATTATACTTAAGATTTTACTGTGCTGTTGTGCTGCTTCTCTACTCACTTTGAAACCATGTCACTTGTGGGCAAAGGGTGATCCACCCCTGCTCTATTACTTCAGTGGACATGTCTGTCCTGCCACCATCAAAAAGTGTTTGTGTCCTTTCATGCAATGGACTTGTAGAGGCCATGAGATGGAATTGTTCATGGGTGTTGGGTTTTGCAGTCAGAATTGGCTTTCATTTTGATCATATCAATGGGGACCACAGGATGACAGACTTCAGGAAGCAAGTGCTGGGCTATGAGAATAATTTATTCAGATTTGTGGTCTGCTTTCTGCCTGCAGCTGAAGGACCCTGGGGAAAGAGTCTGGGAGCTGATAGGCTGCAAGCTGAATGAATTATTCAAGCAATATTGTAGGTGTAGCCCATAAACCATAGGTTGGCTCCCTCACCCTTAATCTTACAACATTACAGCAGAGAAAATTAAATGAACTAAAATGACACAAAAGAAATGAAGAGTATTAGCACCATGAGATGTCCTTCAGAATGTCCTTTCTATGGGAAATATCCACATGTGTCTCCTTGGGCAGATTTGGAATGAAGTTTATGTCACTGATTAATACAATTTCTGGTGGATCCCCATTCTCTGTGATGGAGACTCCAGTTGTTGATAATCTCTTGTGATAGAGTCAGCAGCCTGGGAACTGACAGGAAAACCTTTGCTGACAGTATTTGGTTCTCTTGAGCTAAAATGAAATTCTTGATGACAGCTAACAGCAGAGGCTCATTTGGTTTTATTTGTCTGATCTGTGCATGGAGGAGTGGGCCAGATCACTTCTCTCCCTCTCTCCAACAAGAGACATTCAAAGCCATAGAAATATCATATAAGTCTCCTTCACAACTGAGTGAAAAAGTACACAATTCTGTTTGTTTCAGAGAGGAGAAGACAATATTTTCTTTCCTTTTTTAGCAGCTGTAGTGGTGCAGTGTGGCTCCCAAGACTTTTTCTGTACCTGATTCAGGGGATCTTCTTCTCCTGTTACAGAGATGAAACTGAGATATTTTCCCCTTAATATTTATGCTGTCTTAACAGGAAGGAGACACTTCTTCCTTCTCAGAGTTTTGATCTGTTTCATTGCCACAGGAAGGTTCTACTTATTTTTAAAAATTCCTATTTAATTACATCTCTTAAGAGGCTGGTCTCTGATGTGTTGGTCAGTAGCATCTTCAATCTGTTGACTGTTCCTTGTCTTATAATTAGATTATAGCTTACTATGGGCAGGCCCATCATTTGCATGGTTTGTATAGTGCCTTCTGTGATGAAGTCCTGGTCTGTGATTAGATCTATTAGATCCTACAATAGCAGTAATAGTAATAAGATGTTTTTACTCCCACTGGCTGCAGTTCTGTTTAATGCAATGTCTCGTTGTGGAATCTCCTAACTCCCAGAGCAACTGCAGAGTTGTTGTGGCTGCTCTAGCACCCCTAATTGCTGTTTATGAAGGCTTGTGGTTTTCTGATGCCTGCAGCCAGGGCCAGCAGCAAATGTGACTTAAAATGGCAGCTAATTAAAAGGCAGTACTTCAGCATTGTACTGAGGAGTGAACTCAGAATCATAGAATCATCTAGGTTGGAAAAGACATTGAAGATCATCTCATCCAACCATTAACCTAACATTGACAGTTCCCAACTACACCATATCCCTAAGCGCTAAGTCGACCCGACTCTTAAACACCTCCAGGGATGGGGAGTCCACCACTGCCCTGGGCAGCCCATTCCAACACCTAACAACCCGTTCTGTAAAGAAATGCTTCCTAATATCCAGTCTAAACCTTCCCTGGTGCAACTTGAGGCCATTCCCTCTTGTCCTATCGCTTGTTACTTGGTTAAAGAGACTCATCCCCAGCTCTCTGCAACTTCCTTTCAGGTAGTTGTAGAGGGCGATGAGGTCTCCCCTCAGCCTCCTCTTCTCCAGACTAAACAACCCCAGTTCCCTCAGCCGCTCCTCATACGACATGTGCTCCAGACCCTTCACCAGCTTCGTTGCCCTTCTCTGGACACGCTCGAGTAATTCAATGTCTTTTTGCAGTGAGGGGCCCAAAACTGAACACAGTAATCGAGGTGCGGCCTCACCAGTGCCGAGTACAGGGGTAAGATCACTTCCCTGTCCCTGCTGGCCACTCTGTTTCTGATGCAAGCCAGGATACCATTGGCCTTCTTGGCCACCTGGGCACACTGCTGGCTCATGTTCAGCCGGCTGTCAATCAACACCCCCAGGTCCCTCTCTGACTGGCAGCTCTCCAGCCACTGCTCCCCAAGCCTGTAGCGCTGCTGGGGCTTGTTGTGGCCCAAGTGCAGCACCCGGCATTTGGCCTTATTGAAACTCCTACAGTTGGCCTTAGCCCATCGCTCCAGCCTGTCCAGATCTCTCTGAAGAGCCTCCCTACCCTTGAGCAGATCAACACTCCCACCCAACTAGGTGTCATCTGCAAACTTACTGAGGGTGCACTCAATCCCCCCGTCTAGATCATCAATAAAGATATTAAACAGGAGTGGCCCCAAAACTGAGCCCTGGGGGACACCACTCGTGACCAGCCGCCAACCGGATTTAACTCCATTCACCACAACTCTTTGGGCCTGGCCATCCAGCCAGTTTTTTACCCAGCAAAGCATGTGCCCATCCAAGCCACGAGCAGCCAGTTTTGCCAGCAGAATGCTGTGGGAAACGGTGTCAAAGGCCTTACTGAAGTCAAGGTAGAAAACATCCACAGCCTTTCCCTCATCCAAAAAGCAGGTCGCCCTGTCATAGAAGGAGACAGGGCTTATTGACAGGGCTTTAAACTAGATATGAGGGGGGAGGGGGAGATAACTGGGCCTGTTAGGAATAAGCTCAAGGGAAGCATGCCAAGGCTTGAAGGATGGTGGACTGGTGAGGGCTCTCCCTCTGCCATTTCATTTGAGAGACGGGATAGATGTTTAGAAATCATGGAGGCATCTGAGAAGGATCTTGTAGGGAATGGGACCCACACTCACAAGAAGGTCTTGGATTCATTAGCTGATCTCAAGTGCATCTACACCAATGCACACAGTATGAGCAACAAATAGGGGGAGCTTGAAGCCATAATGCAACATGAGAACTATGACATAGAGCTATCACAGAAACGTGGTGGGATGCCTCACATGACTAGAGTGCCACAATCGATGGCTACAAGCTCTTCAGGAGGGATAGACAGGAAAAGAGAGGTGGTGGAGTGGCCCTGTATGTTAGAGAATGTTATGAGAGCTCAGAAATCAAGTATAGTGATAATGGGGTTGAGAGTGTTTGGGTTAGGTTAAGGGCCAATAAAGCGGATCTTGCTGTGGGAGTCTGCTATAGACCTCCCAACCAAAGCAGTGAGGTGGATGAAGCTTTCTATAAACAGTTGGGAGAAATCTCGCAGTCACTTGCCATTGTTCTTGTGGGGGACTTTAACCTCCCGGGTATCTGCTGGGAATACAACACAGCAGAGGGGGAACAATCCAGGAGGTTCCTGGAATGTGTGGAGGATAACTTCCTCACACAGCTGGTGAGTGAGCTGACCAGGGAAGGTGCCCTCTTCGACCTGCTTCTTGTGAACAGGGAAGAGCTTGTGGGGCAAGTAAAGGTTGGAGGACGTCTAGGGTGCAGTGATCATGAGATGATTGAGTTTTCGATCCTTGGAGAAACGAAGGGAGGGGTTAGTAAAACTGCCACCTTAGACTTCCGGAGGGTAAACTTTGACCTGTTCAAAAGACTGATTGACAAAATCCCTTGGGAGGCTGCCCTGAAGGATATGGGAGTCCGAGAAGGCTGGACATACTTCAAGAGCGAAGTCTTAAAGGCACAGGAGCAGGCTGTTCCCACGTGTTGAAAAACAAGCAGGTGGGGAAGGAGACCGGCCTGGCTAAACAGGGACCTTTGGCTGGATCTCAAGAACAAAAGGAGAATCTATGACCTTTGGAAGAGGGGGCAGGTCTCTCATGAAGACTATAAAGATGTAGTGAAGCTATGCAGGGAGAACATTAGGAGAGCCAAAGCGCAGCTAGAGCTCAACTTGGCTACAGCTGTTAAAGATAATAAAAAATGCTTCTGTAAATTCATTAACAACAAAAGGAGGATTAGGGAAAATCTCCTTCTTTTATTGGATGCAGAGAGAAACAAAGTAACAAAGGATGAGGAAAAGGCTGAGGTGCTCAATGCCTACTTTGCCTCAGTCTTTAGCAGTGGAACCGGCTGTTCCCTGGACACCCAGCCTCGTCAGCTAGGAGACAGGGAGGGGAAGCAGAATGAGGTCAGCACAATTAAAGAGGAAGTGGTCAGAGACCTGCTACACCACTTGGATGCACACAAGTCTGTGGGGCCGGATGGGTTACACCCAAGGGTGCTGAAAGAGTTGGCAGATGCGCTCGCCAAGCTGCTTTCCACGATTTACCTGAAGTCATGGCTAACTGGGGAGGTCCCATTGGACTGGAGGGTGGTAAATGTGACACCCATCTACAAGAGAAGCAGAAAGGAGAATCCAGGAAACTAGACCTGTCAGTCTGACCTCAGTACCAGGGAAGGTCATGGAGCAGGTCATCTCAAGTGCCATTGAAAGTCATATAATGGACAACCAGGGGATTAGATCTAGTCAGCATGGGTTTAGGAAAGGCAGGTCCTGCCTGACAGACCTGACCTCCTTCTATGACAAGATGACCTGACTATTGGACGAGGGAAAGGCTGTGGATATTGTCTACCAGGATTTTCAAAAAGCATTTGACACAGTTCCCCATAGAATTTTCGTAGAAAAGCTGGCTGCCCATGGCCTGGATGAGCGAACGGTCTGCTGGATCAAGCACTGGCTGGATGGACGGTCCCAGAGAGTGGTGGTCAATGGAGTTAAATCCAGCTAGTGGCCGGTCACAAGTGGTGTTCCTCAGGGCTCGGTGTTGGGACCATTTCTGTTCAACATCTTTATTGATGATCTTGATAAGAACATAGAGTGTATCATCAGTAAGTTCGCAGATGACACCAAGTTAAGCGGGAGTGTCGATCTGCATGAAGATAGGGAGGCTCTACAGAGAGACTTGGACAGATTGGATTGGTGGGTCAACGTTAACAGGATGAGTTTCAACAGGGCCAAGTGCCAGGTCCTGCACTTGGGGCACAAAAACGCCATGCATCACTACAGGCTTGGGGAGGTATGGCTGGAGAGCTGTGTGGAAGAAAAGAATCTAACTGACAAGCAGCTGAACATGAGCCAGCAGTGTGCCCAGGTGGCCAAGAAAGCCAACAGCATCCTGGCTTGCATTAGAAATAGTGTGACCAGCAGAAGTAGGGAGGTGATAGTCCCCCTGTACTCTGCACTGGTGAGGCCACACCTTGAATAATGTGTCCAGTTTTGGGCACCTCAATATGAGAGAGATATCGAGGTGCTGGAGCGAGTGCAGAGGAGGACAATGAAGCTGGTGAACATGGCCTGGAGAACAAATCCTATGAGGAGCGATTGAAGGAGCTGGGACTGTTTAGTTTGAGGAAGAGAAGGATGAGGGGAGACCTCATCACTCTCTACAGCTACCTGAAAGGACATTGTAGAGAGGTTGGTGCTGGTCTCTTCTCACAGGTAATTAGCGATAGAACAAGAGGGAATGGCTTTAAATTGCAACAGGGGAGGTTTAGACTGGACATTAGGAAAAAAATTTTCACAGAAAGAGTGGTCAGACAGTGGAATAGGCTGCCCAGGGAGGTGGTGGAGTCACCATCCCTAGATGTGTTTAAGGCTCATTTGGATGTGATGTTGGAGGATATGGTGTAGGGGAGAACTTTGTAGAGTAGGGCTGATGGTTGGACTCGATGATCCCAAGGGTCTTTTCCAACCTGAAAAATTCTGTGATTCTGTGATTCTGAGATCAGGTTTGTCAAGCAGGACCTGCCTTTCATAAATCCATGCTGACTGATCATCTGGTTGTCCCACATGTGTTGTATGATGGTACTCAGGATGAGTTGCTCCATCAGCTTTCCGGGCACCGAAGTCCAGCTGACAGGCCTGTAATTTCTTGGATCATCCTTCCAACCCTTCTTATATATGGGCATCACATCGGCTGATTTCCAATCTGTTGGGACCTCCCAGGTCAGCCAGGACTGGGGATGTAAATGATAGGAAGTGGCTTGGTGAGCACCCCAGCTAGCTCCTTCAGCACCCTCAGGTATCCCATCCGATCCCATAGACTGTGTATGTCTATGTGATGCAGTAGGTCACTGACTATCTCCTCCTGGATTGCGGGGGTCGTTCTCCCAGTCTCTGTCTTCTGGCTGAGGAGGCTGGATTCCCTCAGTACAGCTAGTTTTGTTATTAAAGACTAAGGCGAAGAAGGCATTTAACACCTCAGCTTTTTCCTTGTCACTCGTTGCCATGTTTCCTCCTGAGTCTAGCAGAGGATGGAGGCTCTTCTTGGTCTTTCTTTTGCTGTTGACGTACTTATAGAAACATTTCTTGTCATCCTTTGTTGGTCTCAGTCCAGCTGGGATTGGGGCGATGCGCAGAAGAAAGACAAACTCACACCAGTTTGTTGAAGGGGGGACATTGCCAAGAGCAAATGCTGCCGCACTGTGTGCCAGCTCCCAATTTATTCCCACTTGTTTACCTAGGTTTGTTTTTACTTCTACATCCTACTGACCTTCAGGTTTTATCTGTTTACTGCTCATATGCTCACCATGCATTCTGCAGGTGATGTTCCGGCCTGCTGTTTCTGACACTTGCAACACGGTGTTCCAACTCTTGCCTCAGTTTCCCACAATCATTCTTCTAACCTCAAGGTCAGTTTACATTTTGCTAACCACCAGTTCTTAATTCCCACAATCCTTGACTGCTGGAGCTAGATTAATTTCTAGCTGGGCTTTAGACCTCCTGATTCCTGCCCTGCATAACCTCACAGGCATCTTTGTAATCATTGTGCATCGCTAGCCCCTTCTTCCAAAGGCCATAAACTCTCCTTTTCTCCCTGAGTTGCAGCCAAAGCTCCCTGTTTAGCCAGGGTGGTCTTCTCTGCTGCCAGCTTTTCTTACAGCACCTGGGGACAGCCTGCCCCTGTGCTATTAAGACTTCCTTCTTAAAGAGTGTCCTGGACCCCTATACCCTTCAGTACCATCTCCCAAGGGATTCTGTCAAGCAGGTGCCTAAACAAGTCAAAGTCAGCCCTTTGGATGTCCAGGATGTCAGTTCTGCTGCCGCCTCTCCTGGCCTCCCTAAGAATAGAGAACTCTATTATTTCATGATCGCTGTGCCCTAGTCGGCCTCCAACCACCACATCATCCACCAGTCCTTCTCTGTTCACAAAGAGGAGATCCAGCAGGGCACCTCCTCTGGTCGGTTCACTCACCAGCTGTGTCAGGAATTTATCTTCCACACATTCCAGGAATCTCCAGGTCGCCTATAGTAGACTCCCACTATGACATCTGCCCTGTTGGCCTTCCCCCTGATTCTAATGCAAAGACTCCACCTGTCTTCACTACATTTGTACTCAAAGCAATCATAACAGTCCCTAACATACAGCGCCACCCCACCACCTCTCCTTCCTTGTCTATCCCTTCTAAAGAACTTGTAGCCATCAATTAGTGCACTCCAGTCATGGGAGACATCCCACCATGTTTCTGTGACAGCCACTACCTCATAATTTCCCTGTTTCATCATGGCTTCAAGCTCCTCCTGCTTGTTACCCATGCTGTGTGCATTGGTATACATGCACTTCAGATGGACTGATGTCCCCAGCACCTTTTTGCATTTAGAGGTTCTAAGTCTGGCCTGAGCTTTCACAGGTTACTCATTACCTCTGAACTTAGGTTTTGAATAATACTTGTTAAAGTCAGGCAGATACAAACACAACCACAATGTCATTTTGATATTGTTACCATTCTTGCATTAATTATTTGTTGAAATTCGTGAGAACAATTTTAGTCGGTATGAAAGGCCACCAGATGTCAGTATGACCTTCTGCAATTTAGTGCAGTATAATTAACTCACTTTTTATCAGACAGCCTAAGAAGTTTTAATCTGTTTTTTAAAGAAAAGCTATATTTTTCGTGACTGAAAAAAATAGAGTCAATTATTAAATGCCTTCTCGGACTTCCAGTGAGTCTTTCATTTATCACAAAGGAAGGCAAGAATAAATGCTGGAGAAATTCTGTGCATTTTACACTGGACTTTTGCAGAAAACTCAGACCGGCTGGTAGGGTGGTAAGAAGCACAAACATTTTGCTGTCACAAAATAGAAAGCTGAATACAGATCCCTGAACAGAGCGTGGTCCACCTTCCTTCATCTACCCACCTTAGTTGTGCTACATGACAACAGTGCTGGGGATGGGAAGGTATCCCCCTGCTTTTAGCCCCTGCTAAAACCACTGCTGGCCAGTACCAAATCACAAGAATGGCTGGACTCGCATAAGACTTTTGATTTTATTAAATTATACCTTTTTATCTTAAAACTTCTTCTTTTTATTGATTTTCAAGCCAGATGTCTGTGTTTATTTGGCTACACCTAGGTTACTTGGCCCTGGAGACCTTCCTAGGTCTGGGTCTAAGGGTTCATCTGCCTATTATCTATTGGATTGAGACCTGGGCATGTGCCCCTTTTGCCCCTGTGCACAGTACTTCTCATATCACAGAAACCTTGCTTTTGCTTCACAGACCTGGTGACAACTGCAGTGCAATCCCTAGGTCCTCCAATTTGGTGGGTTTGGGGAGGAGGAACACAGGGGGTGCCTTGACATATTCAGGAGCTCAGCCAGGGACAAATTCTGTTTGAAAACAAAAAGTATGGAAAAAAAAATTTTTTTTCTCGGTATGAAACTGAAATGAGAAAATGTCTCATTCATTTGTCTTCAGTTCAGAGGGCTTGGCTGTGGTTTGAGGTTTAAAAAAAAGAAGAAAAAGACTTCATGATAAAATTATGAGAATTTACAATACTGTTAATGTTCTAATATCTAAACAGATGTGAAATGATTATATTTCCGTGATCTTTTGTTGTTCCAGTTAAGATGTTAAAAGTAGTGTACTTTCCCTCACTAGCTTGTCCATTGCATGTTTCCACTTGAAATTGCTTAATCAGGTGTCCTAAGCATGTTGTACACAGGAGAGGTATGTGCTAAAATCCTTTAAGCATATTGGAAAGAGATGTTTTCACAGTGAGAAGCTTTAATTTTAACCAGCTCGCTGACTTCTGCAACCTAGAACAATGGACTAACCATTTATTAAAATAAATATGACTGATAAATTGGTGTTCTATGAAACAGGTGTATATAGTATTTTAGTGATGAATAACTGTAGTGTCACATATGGAGAGTTACTGAGGAGGAGCCATCTTTTGGTAAAGGAGAAATTTTTTCAAAAGTGAAAAAGTGATATAGAGCCTTCAGTAACAGTCACCTCTATGACAATATAAAATCTCTGTAACCTGAAGTTCTCTTTTATTTTTTCAAAGATTTTTAATTATTTTCATTTCAGGTGTCTATAATGTTCTTCCTGAACTTTCCTTTCCTTCCCTGTACATTTGCTGACTGCACATAGTTTGCTGTACATTCAGTCATCTTCAGAGGGATTTGAAGATGCTTAAATAGTATTAGTTAATGTTTGTACAGCTTAGAAAGCACAGCATGCAAAATACAGGTTAAAGATTTGTGCCAGGTGGAGAGGCAATGACTATAGCTATTCATATGATGGACCTTCTGTTTTCAGAAGATGTCAAGATTTTCAAAATTTGGCTAAATTTCTAAGGTGGAATATACTCCAAATGCCAAAGGAAAAAAAAAGGCCAAATAAACCCACCCCAATATTGTTTGGTTTCATTCTAAACATTTAATTTCAATAAAATGCAAATATTTCCCTTCATCTATGAATTTTAAATATTTTGTTATATTACAACATGGGGTAAAAAAATCAAAATGAAGCTATTTCAGAATGAGTTATCAAAATTCTTTACCTTAAAATAGTTTAATTCCATTGTGGAATTTTTAGCTGATATGTTTACATTTGTTTTAATAGATCTAATTTACCCATTTCAAAAAGTATTTACCAACTGATGGAAGAAAAAGACATCATAAACTCTTAAATGCAAAGACTGTCTCAGGCACCTCAAAATCTGGGAAGCATCAGGGTGTGCTTGCCCTTTTCTTATGCTGTTCCTTAGGTATCTTCTGTCAGCTATTTCTGGAGACAGGATTTTAGGCTTGACACAGTATGACCTTTCTTACATTGCTGCATTCTTTCTGTTGAGTGTATCTGCTTTTGTGAAATTGCATATTCTATGGGAGTCGAATTCCATGTAAAGCTTCACTGATCCGTTCTGCTCTCTAAAGTTACGGTAAAAAAATTTTTCAATATAAACCTTGCTTTAAGCCATTCTATAACTGCCTTAGCTTGAAAAATGTCAGGTTTATTCTGAAAAGAAAGATGAGGTGTTTCCAAATTGGTTTTAAGTAAAAAAAAATTCTCAAATTTTAGTTTTCAGTTTTGGCTTCTGAGTATTACTGCTTTATCTCCTTTTAGCTCAAAATCATCCTCTTGTCTTTCCAGACTCTGAAAGCATCCTTAAAACTTCTGATTTACTAATCCTTAAACAAGGGGAAAGTGAGATACCAAAGTTAATAATGATTTTTGTTTTGGATAACTTTAACTTGCCTTTTTCCAAAGCACAAGTTCCTTACTTGCACTTCAGGTTGAAAAGGATGAGACAGTGAAATCTGAAACTAATTTTTAATGACATAATCCAGTTGAGAATATGTGCTTGGGAATCAACACATACTCTCCACAACACCCTGCTGACACACCTGGAGTGACTTGAATGTTAATGGGGTGCAAAAGGTGAGTGTGATAGATATTCCAGAAACTGGTGATAGATATTCCAAGACTGTCTCTTCCATGAGGATTCCTGAAACCATTTCAAAACCTTAATATCCTCTGTCCAGCTGAGTGACACAGTAAATTAAGCAGCTCTACAAGAAACTCCGAGTCATTCTCAGCTGCTTATTTACTATTCTGGCTTCTGATTATCCTGAATAGTGAAAAAAACCCGGTCACTATCACAAAGTGGCCTACATGAAAGACAGATCAAACAGGAACAAAAGAGTTAGAGTGACTGCAGAGAGCAGGGTGGGAGTGGAAGGAAGTTATTGTTAATTCAGTTCATACTGCAGGTGAGCAAGGGGAGCAGCAGAAGCATGCATCTGGATTTGAACTGATCAGTAGCCCAAACAGCAGGAGCTCAGTGGGACCATTTGTTGATGCTGAATTCCTGCTGGCGTCTAAGGCAGCTGTTCCCCCTCTCCCTCTGTCCCTTCCAGTATGATGCACAGCATGAAAGAAGACAGCATAGTACAGGGTTTCATTCTCCTGCTTTTCAAGCACTGAATATAACAAAGAACATGTCATTTATGAAGTTCCCTTCATTACCAGACTTTTCAAATTCTTCTAAAGGACATATTTAGTTAATTCCCTACTTACTCTATCACCTAATTGCAGTTGTAGGCTTTGATCATAGTAATTCCTAGGAAGTTCCAAGGAATTCAGATTTCTATTATTTCTTGTATAAAGTGTGGAAGGAATTGGATTTGTAAGCAGAAATCACATTTTCTACTTGAGAAAGGAGCTGGCAGAAAAGCTGCACAAAACTGTTTACACAGAGACTGAAGGATGCAGGCTGATTTCTGTGATTCTCACCCAAAAGCTGAAATAATGAAATAAAAGTGAATGGAATTATCATGTGGCTTGCAGCCATCTCTCCATTTTATTGGCATCCCCTTCCTCCCATTCTTGTTTGTTGGTTGAGATTGGTAGCTACTGGAACAAGGATCATCTCTCATCCTCAATGCCAGTATTCTGCAAGCTTGTCATATTTGTCTCTTAGACCACACTGTAATAAGTATGTTGAGCAATAATGATAATACATAGGCTAAATTCATTTTTAATGTCTTAAATACAGTTTAAATACATTTAACAGCTATATTTACAGTAAAATTTTAAACTTGTCCCTTAAGAAGTTTAATACTGAATCCGATAAATCTGAGTGGGTGAGTGCTTAAAAAGACTTAAAAAAAAAATTTAAAGTATTTGTAATATACCATGGGGAAAATGGAATAAAAGATTCCTTCTCAAGCTCACTGCTACATTTCTAGATATGATATTGTCTGCAGTGCACCAAATGGAATTGCTAGAGCACTGTCTGTGTTGAGCAAATCTTTTTACAATTGAGCATATATGAAGAAAATGTGACCTAAGCACAAATCTGGAAATCTGACTCTCCTTTCCACTATGCATCATTTAGTGTTTTTTTCAGATGCTCAGCAGTCTTTCCTTGGCTCCTGTGTGATGTTATTTACACAGCTGAAACCAGAAAGAGAAATTCATATGCAACTTTGCAAAGAATATGCAAGTTTATTTCAGGTGACACAGAACAAGATAGTTCAGAATCTCCTCAAAATGGATGAATCATATTCATTAATTTAGTACATATTCCTATTGCTCAGATAGAAATGTGTTGATATTGAGTGGAAAATGGTCTTTGGAATGTTCATTAAATCAAATGTTACTCAGCTAATATGATCAATGCAAGTGAAAGTATAGATGTAGACTGGTTCTTAAAAACTGCAAGCGCAGAATTTCTTTTTATTCTATCTGTAGAAAGGAAGGATAGAATTTGGTTCCTAGTGGTTCTTACAATGTGTCTGTCATTTCAACTTTAAGCACAACAAAACATGCTAAACAATTTCACAGCAATTCTGCCTGGTGAGACTGCACAACACTCAAGTGTTTTAGTGTTCTGATTTCCCATCAGTCAAATTTATTCAGTCCTGGAATAATCACAGAGCCCCTGGACACTGTTGAGATTATTCATGAGACTGCTGTGGGTTAAGAAAAATTTTTGAATGATGAAAACAATTGCTGGAAAAGTCTCTGCTTGGTCCTACCTGCATTCATTTTTAAATGTGTACTTTTGTCTCTCTGGAAAAAAAATGTCAAGAAGCATAGCTAGGAGGACATATGCTGTTCTGACAGACTCTGCTGCTTCTCTGGCTGTAAGGTTGTATGATGTGTTTATTCAAGTTTTGATTTCATCAGACTTAATAAGTTTTGTCTTTTTTCTTTCTGAGAAAGTGACTTGTAGGTAACTTATCTGTTTCAGACACTATATGAATAAATTGAGACATTAAGAGAGTCTCCACCTCAGAGATTTTGCTACTTACTGAAACTCTAGACAGAAAATGAGGATTTTTTTTCTCAGGCTGTATTTTAGGAAAGCAATTGAAAAGCAAAGCGTGACAGTATAGGATTTCCCAGAAACTTGAAAACCATCTGTCCATTGCCTGTTCTATGCTAGACAAGAACTGGATAATGCCTCTGAGAAAACTGCCCCCTTTGTGGTGGCGTTTGGATGCTTTTGATGCTGTTTACTGATGTTTATAGGTAACAACTTCCCTAAATCTTGTTTTGGCTTCAAGGGCTTGTCTGTGATAACATTCTATCTGGATGTATTGTTTTCAAAGAAGCACTCTGCTTCTGCTTGCAGGCATTAACTGAGATTTTATTTAGCTACAAATACACTTCCAAACAAGAAGTTTAAGTAAAACTACGGAGTCACAAAAGTGAAATGTAAACACAAACACAGGATCGGAATCATAGCTGTAGAGTAACTTTTTCTCACTTTGTTTGATGATGAAGTATCACTCTCTGTTTTCACGATTTTGTTCCTGGTTCTTTTATGAGGGAGGTAGTTTTGGTAACATTATCCAATTATTCTTTGGAATAGCATTGCACAAAACTAATGTAGCAAGTTCAGTTCTTTCACTTTTCTTGGAGATTCTCGGAATTTATAATCTTCTTGGGCTGTCTATTCACCACGTTACTTAAATGACCTCTTAACTAGCCACAATTTTTCTAAGACTGCTGAAACACCTTACCGATAAAAAACACTCATCATACCTATAAAAGGAACAAGCTTTAGAAAAGTCTTTTCTCTTAGGATATTATTATTAGCAGGAATAATTAATAAATAGATATTGTTTTATAAGTTTAATTAATAGAGCACAGGTGCTCTAGGAACAATACGGTCAGTTTAAGCAACTTAGAAAGGCTAGGTAATGAAAAGCTAGACATAGATTAAGTATATGTTAAATAGAACATTTTGAGTCTTTTCTCAGAAGTCTAAAAGTGAATTATGATGAAGATTGTTCAGAAGATAAGTGACCATGATGACCAAAGACTGCATCAATGAGCAGTGGTGTCCGAAGAGGAATTAGAATGGAATGATAAGAACTAGTCGAAACTGTGGAATACAATGGACTTTTGAAATTGATGATGAATTGAGAGCTGAAAGTTCCTGGAAAACCACCAAAGACTCTTTGTATTGTATGTTATATCATATATATAGAGGGTGCTTTTTGTTAGCTGTTGCCACTCATTGAGGTGATGGCCCAACTCTGAGTTGTTAATAAAGCAAGCCTAGAGATACCGACAGACTGGTAACAATACCCACTTAACAAATACATACTTTTTCCTTTGCCATGAAATTTAATAGAGATTGTGCATGGCATAATGTTCCTATTGTCTCCTGATACTTTATCAGTTGCGTGCCTTTGTTATTATGCCAAGTACCAGATTTTCAAGAGTGTTCAATTGGTTAAATATGTAGATGGAAACCAAGTGAAATTTTCAGAAGTGCCTTGATATTTAATTCAATTGAAGTTACAAGCAGTACATTGTGCTTTATGGAAGAATGGCATGCAATATGCTGGAAGTTCCAGACCCCTCTCTGTTAAAATTCTTCACGGCTTTTCTTTGCTTTGCTTTCACAGTATGCTCTTCCCAACTTGCTCCTCAACTCCACATCTTTGCTTGACTTTTTGCTCTCTCCCAGCTCTCTTTTAACTTAAAAGTGCAACGAGGAAACGTTTTGCCATCTGATCTATGATTTACTCCCTCTACTTAAAATATTCGTTTTCTAGTTAGTCGGTAACTGGTTGTGTCTACAAAGCATTTTTTACCTCGGGTATGAAACACTGTATACAAGGAAATTGCACTATGTCTGTAATTGTATCCATTGCTTGTGTAGCTTGCTGCACAGTTGAACAACAGTACTGGGTTTTAGAGGTATATCTAGTACATTAGGTAGATTAACAACAAGGTATCAGGTTGATTGTGAAATTTAAGAACACTGCTAGTAAGATACTAATTCAGTGCATGATTAGAAGACAGCTCTGGAGCTGAGACAGCAAAATATATTAGAAACAGAGCTTTCACTTTTCTGTGCTTTATGAGTGCTTTGTCCTTTGGGTTTCTTTTACTGGATTTAACAAGAAGGAACTTTTCTCCACTCTGTCAATTCAATAATGATTTAATTGACATATTCTGTCATATAACTCTATAACCCAAACTAGTCTGAATAATATTTTTGAATTTAAATGATATTATCCCATCTAACTCCAAGCTATGAGTTAGTACAGAGTATTTATTTCTCAAAAGTTAGAAGCAGCAGCTTGGAAGAAATGAGAAGAAAACGTAGATTTTTCAGGCAGCGAGAAACAGAACCTATGGAAAAAATGCAACATTCAGTTAGAACAAACATTAGAGGAGAAATTCTCCTCTAGTCAGGGAAATGAGCCCACTATTTCTCTATTTAGTATGCAATTTTTCTAGATTATATATGACTGAACTTTCCTCAAGTACATTAGCTAGATAAGTGGTTCTTTTGCATGCAAGATGTTGCTTTTCTCAGTGTCTGGTTTTAAATGTTGAAACAACAGACCACATGAAAATAGTTAGCATTATTTATCACATTATTTTATGGTATTAGCCTTGAGTGGACAGAGGCTGGATCCCTTTTGGGCTAGATATAATGTAAAAATGAAGAGCAAATAATGAATGCCTGCTTATATTATTCTTAATCTATCTAAATAGGCAAAAAAAAGCAGACAGATGTATCATTGAAACAGAAGTGAAAAACAGGATGATGCAAAACTCACGACAGGTCTAAGGGCTGGATTTTTTTTTTGGCAACTGAAGTCCTTTTCATAAGGTAAAGAATTTTAGGTGACTATATAAAGAGCGAATGAGCTACTGTAAAGGGCATGATGCTAACAGCCATTCAATACAGAATATAGAGTATTCATAGAGAAGATAGTAGACAACAGATCAGTATCTGAGGTTCTTGTTTTCTGTATTTAGTGAAGGAGCTCTGATCTCTGTCTGGTTTCTTTCTGTTTTCTTTTTCTTCATGGAAATTTCATCAAGAGAGGTAGATCCTAATACATTCTACAATGTTCTTGAAGAAAATGACCCTGCATTGCTCTGAGTTAGGCAAAAAAGCTTGAGGGTGGTGACATAGCTGAAAACTCACTTATCCTCTCCCTGTCCTCTCTGTGCAGTCATCCTTTCTTGTTTGCTTTCTCCAGTCATGGGCTGGCTGTATTTGGCATTGTCCCTCTCAGGGAGAATTGGAGGAGTCATCTTCTTGGCATAGATTCCTCACGACTAAAACCAGTTAAAAATCAGTAACTTCTCCAATTTCTGCTCTATTACAGAAAGCATGAAAAATCTCAGAGTTAACTCTAATCATATCAAATGGTGGGATTGTGTCTCTCCACTGTGTACATCTATCATGGCAAGGGGAACAAGGTAAGGGTTATAACAATATTTTCCGCTGGGCTTTGAACAAGGTCCTAAATAGTTTGTACAGTCAGTGGGAGATTTGAATATGTCAGGGTGGCTGAGTCTCAGAGAGATCCCAAAGCAAAGTCTTTCTGCTTAGAAAGAGGTATACACAGCAGCATATGGTAGACTAATTAAAACCAGTATTTTCCAAAGCTCAGAAATGGAGTTTTAGTGTCAAAGTGGGAAATGCTTTTCTAATCTCATCTCAAAATTTTGCAGGTAATTTATAACAGCATATTTGTTAATCATCAGTTTTGTTAACAGATATTTTGTAACTTTTCCATGTTCTTTGGGAAAGACATAGTTTCTAAAAGAATTGCCTATGTATGCTAAAAGATGCTGGAGGCAATTTTATATTTATGAAAAAACCCAAAGCACTTCTATCAAAACAGAAATTATTTTTGGTAAAGTGCAAACCTCAAAATTAGGAGAAACCCACTCATTGTATTCTTGGAAATGTAAAATGACAGTTTCTTCTCTCTGTTTATTTTTTGCAGAATACAGAATAATTTCTACCCACTTCACAGTGTCAAAGACACACAAATGCAGTGAGTGTATAAGCTCCAGACTTATTGATGAATAAAAAGTTTTCTGAGATTTTGTGCTTTTTGAGAAGTACAGTGCACAGGTTTGTAAAACAAGCTTATGACAAGGTTTGCAATTCAGACTGGGTGAACTATACTTCTTGCCATTCCAGGTTGTCATTATAGAGACAGAGCTTGTAGTTAGCCTCTCTGCGCTGATTGTGACTGTCCCAGGTGGTACAGTCTTCCAGGGAATTATCATCACCTTCAGCACCTGCTGCCTCTAGCTGTTCAAAGTAAATTGACAGATATCTTTAATGGGCTTTTCAACTACCAGCTGCAATCCATCTCAAGGGTTTTTTGCAGCTGTGAGTATCTACAACCAAACAATTCTTTCCTGTGTGCTGCTAGTCCCATAATTGTACATAACTAGAATCAAATTTAAAAAGTCGGTGTGCAGTAGAGTAATACCACCTGTTGCAAGTAGGATGAAATTCAGGAAGAAGATCTGGTAAGTGCAATGTTATTTAGATTTCTCCTTATCCCTACTTTTGGCTCATTCCTCTGGCCTTCTAATACTGGCATGTTACCTTGTGCAGAGGCATGTTGCCATCCTAACAGATGGGTATGAATGTAGGTGGCTAGGAGGACATGTTTGCTCATCAAATGTGTTTGTTGAAAGCAGTATTACCAGCCAGATATATTGGATCAGCTGTTCATCCTGGGCTTTTATATCTATGTTTGAAACTGCTACTCTGATAAAAAATGCATTAAATCATAAAATAATTAAATGTTTACAACCCTTTAAAATGTGCTTTTTTAGCTTGGTAGAGTCAGCACTTTTATTTCTGAGACAATGAGTTACAACAGAGGTGTTAGATAACTAAGTTTCATCTATGTAGTTTAAAAAAAATCCTCTGAAACCACAGAGTGAACTGTACCTGCTGGGGGCCTAAAAGATACCACAGGTAGAGAGTACTGAGAGAGCCTATTATAACATTTCATGGGAGTAGAGACCATTAGCAGCATACAGCACTTCATCAAATTCTATTACATTTTTACTTTTGTACCTTAGACTCAATTACTTAGTACTAGTAGTAGAGTCCTTTGTGTAACTATATTTAGTGAAAGTTGGAATCTGCCTTAATTAGTAAGGTATCACAAGACATGCATTTATCAGTTTTTTTTAACTGTTTTTACCCTTTCTGTTCCAGTAGAAAATGTGTCAGAGAAGTAAAAGTTCTGTTTGGTTCTTTTAGACTGTACATACTTAATAATTAGCAGTAATGTTAAAATTTTCCCATGTGAGATACTTCATCTGAATTTCTAGCATGAGGTGCTGCACTAGAAGATATTAAACAGGACAGTTGACTAAGTGAATTACATCTGAGCTGAAAAGTTGTAGCTGCCACATGGTTCCTGTCTCATCTGTCTTTTCCCTCGTGCTCCAAGGTGAACCAGTGGCTCGCAGAGCTGGAAACCTACTAGAAGCATGTAGGTAAAAATGTGAGGAAAATGTGAGGTAACAGCATTTATGCATATCTTATAACTTCCCCTCATTCTTGTTCAGTCTGCATCACTTTTCCTGCTGTCTTTTCAAGGAAGAGTTGAAATGCAGGGAAGATGTGTAGGGCAGGGGATAACAGATTGCTGCCCTGAGCTGAATAACTTGTTTTTAGATTTAGATGCGATGATCAGGCTGTGAATGAAATACAGTGATTCTTACAGCTTCCTACATCACTTATGTTGTTCAATGTGACAATAATCAAAATGTGGCTGCCTGACACATACTATATCCATGCAACAAAGAGCATATAATGACAGAGCCTGTAATAAGGAACTTTTAACCTGAGGGAATTTATTATAGGAATATACTCCACGCTGCTGACACTGTGATCTAATTTATGCATAAACTTTGAACTGAGTCCTAGAAAAGGTTTGTGGTGTGGTTTTTTTTTTTTTTTTTTTTTTTTTTTTCCCCTGAACTGAGCATAAAGGTAGTTGGAATGATAAGCTCAGGTCTAGCCAACATGATAAACTGTGACATATAGTCCTATGAATCAGTTCCTGACAATCAAGTTAGTCCTATTTTCTGAATGAGGCTTTAAGCCCATGTCCTCAGAAGTGTGCAACCTCTTGACTCCCACTGTTTGGACAAGCCCTGTGTTCCCAATTCAGTATGACACTTATTCTGTTTGAAATCTATTTGAGCCTTCACCTGGCTAGACACATGCTGAAACAAGTTTGATGGATTGTGAGTATAATTTTCCTCAAGCATCAGTTACCTGAAGTGTAGAGCTTGGGTAAAAATGGAAATATGTGAAGCACGTTGGTGCCTCTTGCAATTACCTAGCTCAGTACTTCAGAAGAAATAGGAACACAGTGAACCCTTCTTCTGAAACTGGGGGTGAATTTATGAACATAAATACAACCTTTTTTTGAAGCTGATTCAAATGTGGTTTGAGCAAATACAACCATTTATTTTCTGGAGACATACATAAGTAGATTTATTACAGATATTGGCTAGTTCTATAAAGACAAATGGAATACTTGTCATTACTCCTGACCTGCGTTATTTTTCTTCTGTACTGGAATATCTCAACCTTGGTTTTCTGCAATTAGAAGTGTTAGCTGATATTTCTAGAATTTCCTTTCCAAATGGAGTAAAGGGTGAATAGCAAATGTGCAGAGAAATTCTGTTCTTCTCATAAGCCAAGGGAATTTTCCCTGGATATGTTTTGTATGTTCTGGAAAAAGTCAAGCAACTACACCAGAATGTGCTTTGCTGCCTCTTCTCCTTTGGCATGTACCTTGCAGTAAGCACTGTTTTCCCCCATTTAAGTTGCCTTCTATGTTAAAAAAACCTACTCCACTACTCTGTTGAATCACTGGGGATTGTTAGGTCTCTGTTTCTTACTTTAAGTACTTAAATCTAAGTGTAATGCCTTCAAAATTCCGCCTGCCTTGCAGGCATTTAAATTACAGTTGGTAAGACCCTGAATCTGTGTTACTGAACATACATCTTAACAGTTGTGAAACACTGTTGTTTATCTTCTGCATGATCCTAGCCCATATTTACAAGCTTCAACCTATGCTGTGCAGGTCATATTAGGAAAAGGTCAGGGAAGAACCATTGCTGGAACACCCCCTCCTTTCTTAAAGGTTTAATTACCTGTGTCCCAAGGCTCCAAGGTCCAGCTCTGACTTGTCCCAGATGCACAACCTTGCTCACACTGCTGAAGAAGACCTGTGAGAAATTCTGTTGAAAGGTAAAAAGGATAAAATTATAGCCAGCGGTAAGAGAGTTGAGACAAGATTGTCAGCAGCTTGAAGATTAACCAGCATAAAAAACAGTAGGAAAAGACAAAACCCTAAAAAGGAAGAAGTGGGCAGGGAGGAAAGGAGGCTAGTCAGGATCATTGGGTAATTGGGTTGAGTCACTGGTGTTGATGGAGCTGGTGGAAGATGGCAGGGTGGAGGAGCCGTTCCTGGAGCCATGCAGGCTGACCCCTCCTTGCTGGACTGGTGCCTGTCTGGCCAGCAAAGACCCTGAAGGGCCCCCTCAGGCTGGGAGCATAGTAATGCAAGTCTTATAGCCCACTAAATCCCAGCTGCCTTCTGTGTGGCTTAGACAACAAGCCACTTCTTTCTACTTTAATGCTGTGTATATCCTGCTTGCAGAGTCTCTGTGTCCGCAGCTGAACATGCCCAAACATACCAGCCAAAAAGAAAAGCTGGGACAAAGGGCCTTCTTGTTTAACCCAGGGAAAGGTTAAAGAAAGTTCTGGAACTGGGGTCTGTATGCCTGGAGTGCTCTGTTGGTCTCATAGCAGTTGTGGTGGTCTCTTCCTTTCATACACTTCTCTTCCTGGCATCTGTTATGTGAGAAAGGAGCAAGGTGGCTTAGGTGTCCCCTTCTGAGAGGGTAGATGTGTCCTCCCTGCTGAAGATTGGGTCCCAGCTCTGGTGACAGAGCAGGAACTAAGGCATGTGCCCTTCTTCTCAGTGTGTCAGTCCCTGTGATAGTTTCCAGGGCATGTAAAGTGCACCTCCCCAGAGCACGGAGAGGCTAGGGGTACTGGTGTCCTCAGCTTCCTTTGGGGTGTCTGAACACCTGGGGACCAATGCCATCACTTCTCATGCCCGTCAGGGATGCACCCCCGTTCTCTCCAGCATTTTCACCTTTTGAAGAAATAATGATTTCTTTTCCTACTGAAAAGTAAAAACCTCTATTTTTTTAAGCACAGATTTTTCCACATAAATTTAGACTGCTTTCACTGGAAAAAGACCTATATCTGCATTCTCTCAAAATAAAGTGAAACTTGAAGTACAAGAACACCACAGTGTTGTGGACTTTGAGAAGAAAAATCTGTTTAAGAAAGCTACAAAACCTGCAAGTATTTTTCTGGTTCCACAGAACTGCCTGAAAAGTCATCATGCAGTCTTAGCTGTGATGTAATCTGTTATTTAAATAAATAAATAAAGTGGTAAAATAGAATGAATGGCATAACCTTGTATTAGTATTGCTTGGATCACTTATGAAATAATTACCAGTTGTGCTGACTTTGGTATGCTTTATCTGTAGCCAGTGCATCCTTTTATTTTCTGTATTTTCATTGTGATTGCAGCATGGAAACTAACCTCCAGAATTCAGGTAGAAATGACAGCTCAAATGCCTTTGTGAATCATTCTAAGCCTCATTCAGACAAGGATGCAGCTAAATGAATGTAGATATTCAAAGTCTGTATAGAAAACCCTGACATACTGGTAAATGAAAATGACTGTCTGTTTCTCTTTAGTGAATGAAATTATTCAGAATAGCTAAGGGGAAATGTCATTATGTGAATCAATCCAACACTTATTGATTAATCTTGCCTCTGGTTTCAGTAGTTCTCCCCTTTCATTTCATTTTCCTTTTCAATGGAAACCACACTGCACCACACTGCAGCTCAGCCAATGCTAGAAAGAAGCTCAGCTTTCCTTCTCTTTCAAGTAGTAATGTCAGCACATATTTAACCTTGTCTTTTCATTGGAAAATGTTAATAGATGGTGAGGCTTGTACTCTGTACATGAACAGCTCCAAAGCCTTGGTGAATATTAAGGTTAATCTTCATAGCTGTATCCTGTCCCTATAGATAGTATAAAAATCTGACATCTTCAGTCTTTGGGACACTTAGATCTGTTAAATAAACCATTCTGAATAGATAATGAATTTAGCAGAAAACTTAGTTTCAGATCAATACCAAGCATTTGTATGCCAGTTTTTAAAATTGAGCAATGGTTCTAGAACCTTTTCCTCTCTCTGCCATTCTCTTTCCAATACCCACAAGTAGCCTCAAAAAAAGAAAAAAATTATATATTTTCAGCACTTTTGGTTTTCGTATCAAAGTGATTCTTTGAAATTAAATAATAAAAACATAGAAGTAGATTTTTGGGGAGTGGGAGCTAATTTAGCTTCAATTTATTATGTTGGGTGTTACTTTGCTGAAATCTTTGGCTTGACTGGTAAAAATTCCTGTAGTACTGGCTTAAATTTCACTTGAATCTGAAACGTACCATTTCGTCTTCCAGCTATTCACACTTTATTTCACTTTCTGTTTGTTAAACAGCCTATTACTATAAAGTCTAGTATTAGCTTAATAAAAATTAAAATCTACTTGTTACAAGTAAATTAGAGCATTTGTGCATCATTAGATCACAACCAGGTTGATTTCTCTTCTACTTTATCACCTGCCTCTCCCTAGTAGAGTGATAAAGTACTGAGTAATACATTAGAATAGTGAGAGTAGCAGTTAAAAAAACCAACCAACAAAAAACCAAGCAAAACACTCTTAGCATTTTGAAGAACATAAGTTACTTTCCTGAGGGTAATACGTGATTCCCTAGTACTCACCGCAAGTATGATAAACAGCAGCAGAAGTGCCTCTGGGTTTATTAGTTAGTCTGCCAGTTTGCATGTTCTTGTCTGATTTTACACACTAGGACAGAAAATTCCTTTAAAACTACCACAGAATTGCTGAGGAAACCTATCATGCTCTCTGTGCTATTGGCACATTAAAGCCTAAAAACTGGGAGTTAATCCTATTGACCCCAAAGTTGTCCTCCCTGCATTTGGAAATGCTCCAGGTGCTCTAGTACTTAATTTGGTTCAAGAACAGATTACAAAGTTTTTTGACTATTACTGAATATTGACACATTACTGAATAAGAAATGAAAGTGATTCCATTAATGTATTTGATATTGGTTGGAAAAACTTTCTGGAACTTGTTCTTAAACCTTGATTGTCAGATTAGAGGAGAGCTTGTTTCAGCAAAGGCATGTGAATGCTTGTTGCTTTTCTAAATTTGAGGAGGTGACGCTGCTTTGTCTATAATACCAACTCAACCCAGAACCATGTCTAGGCTTGCAGTGTGTATCTGGGATTAATTCTTGGTAGCTTGCAAGAGTTTCTATGGTGTCAAGTTTCCCGAGCTATCTCTGTTTTAAGGCTAAAATCTTAAAATAAAAAATTTATTTTTCACTTTTCATTCAAATTTGGGGGTTTTTTTGTTCTTCTTAAAAAACCATGCAGAATGTAGTATTTACCTAGTCATTATTCTAGAGGGGACTAGTAGGTACTTGTAATTATAGCATCTTGTTTCAGATTTTGTAAGTTTGGCAAACTTTTGCAATATGGGGCTGAAGCTTTCTAAGAAAAATGTCTGTCTCCAACTGAATTTCTCTTCTGGATACTTCAGCCAAGACAGCAAAGCTATTTCCAAGGACAATAAAAGAAAACACCAGTGATCTTTCCTTAAATACTGTAGATTCCCTGTGGTGTTAGAGCAGACAACAGGTATTTAGCTGGAAGCTGACCTTTGGGTTAGAGCTCTCCTTTCTGTCTGAAAATCTGCCCAAATCTTGCCAATACACAAACTTTCAGACCTTTGAGGACTAGTATGAAGCAGAAAACAGTGATGTTGTGAAATGGTAGTAATTATCTGCCTGTTTGTATTCCCTTTCTGAGCTCTGAAATTAGGCACTTTATTCTTCAGAATCACTATTTTTGTCTCAGATAACTGAAGTATTTTTTGGAGTGAATAGAGTTGGTTGACATTCTTTGATTTAAGGTATGTTTAGATTCTAGTTCAGGGAACTAGATTTAAGATGTCTTCAACAGTGTAATAAAGGACATGAACAACAGGAGAAGGTGCATTCTTTATATAGTTTGAGAAGAGATAATTCTTTTTAGGGTTTGGAAAAGTACAAGGTGACAAGTGGTGGTGTTACATCCTGCACATCCCATGGGTGTAATGAGGGCTAATTTCAATAAGAGCTAATTGCTTATTGTTGCTTTAATCTCTGTAAAGGTTAATTTTCTGGGAATGGCAGTATTCTGAAAGCTCTGTTATTTATTTATTTATTTATCTGTTTATTTATCTTTGCTGCCAGTCTAGACTTCTGAATTATTGTTGGTTTTAAGGCTTACAGATGAAACACAGCCTTTACCCCCTTCATCCTTCCTCTTCCCCCTTGCAGATAGCTCCTGCAGAGTGTCCACCTGGAGGAAATGTTCTGTTGACATCTGGTAGATAGACGGGGGAAAAAAATTTTGATGGAGTCTTCACTTCAAATACAGTGAATGAAAAGACATCTGAAAGACAGGCTGGAGATCTGAGATCTGTCTTCATCAGATCTCTTCTAGGAGGGAAAACTCACTTTTTTAATCATGGAAGGAGGCACGAAAACATCTTGTCAGAAGTCTCCAGAGAAGTTAATTTTCTCTCATCCGAAAAATGTGAAGCAGTAACTATATTACTCAAAACAACAACAAAAAAAGTGACCAACTTACAAAGTAAAAGATGAAACAACCAAAAAATCCTCAACCCCCCAAAACCTTAGCTTAAAAAAAGCTTAACCTTCACAATACCTATTTGGTGTGCTCCAGATAGCTGAGAAAATGAGAAGTATAGTTTGGTCTGTCCAGGTGTGATAGAAATGGATTTGTCAGGCTGCCAGGTATTTGACAGGGAGCTGGGATAACAAGCATGTACATGTGATGTCTCGGGTCCTAAAAAAGAGAAAGCAGTCCCCCTTACTTGTCATCCCCACAGGAGAATAAAGACCCTAAAAGGAAAAAGAGACCAAAAGAACGAGGTGCTGTTCACATCTGATAAAGAAAAGGGTGATAAATAAGGGAATCAACAGGTAGGCCTGAAACATTTAATTTATTTATGTTGTTTATTATGCTTGAGATGCATTACTACTAGAAGGAACCAATGTCACAAAATGGAAGAAGTGGTGCCCTTTAATCTACAGTGATTAGGGTTGGAACAGGTAATCACTTTAATCTAAGACAACAGTTTACAGGTTTGAGGGAAAAAAAAAATTTCATAAGGAAGAAAGTTCAAGTCATAGTTTTCTGTAACAGAAAAACAGGGAGATTTTAATTTCCATTGGAAGCAAGAGAACCATGCATAATACACATATGGTCTGTGTGCTTTTTGTTGAGGAGCTGAAGTAAGAGGAACAGAAATTGCTACCAAGCCTTCACATTTCAGAGCAGCAAAGATCTGTAGAAGGAACAAAAGCAGCAGCAGAAATGGCTAGAGGAGTGGGAATGAACTATGACTACTGGGAGTCAGTATGTGACTCCCTGCCCCATCACCAGAACATAGAGCAGCTTGTATGAAACTTTGCTCCTCAGCAGGATAGGTGAGCGAGCCTTGAGATTAAACAACCAAAATTTGTAAATAAAATGTTACTTCAGATGTTGACAAGCACTGGCTGCTTAGTGGTTGCTTCACCTAAAATACCCCAAAAATGAGGGTGTGGGATATGCATGTGGGAATAGAAGATGGAATTGTGTATTGTTATAGTTATGATTTTGGGGAGGAATTGTTAGTTTCTTTATCCTGTTCAGCTATTACCTGGTGATGGTAGGGTGTTTGCTATTGTCCTCTAACCATTGAGCCTGACTTTCTTTCTGCCAAGAAGACCAGGTTGCTCCAGGAGGACTTGGCTCAAGGTATGGCACTCCTGGCAGTTCACTAGCTGAATGGTGCTAACTTTGACCTTATGGCTGATTTTATATTTGTCATTTAGTCCAGGGGAAGGCTTAGGTTTAAGTCCAGATTAGGTCATGTAAGTACAATTAGGGCAAGAAATTTTAAAATTATTTTTCATTTTTAAACAAAGTCCAGATGAGGATAGGCACTCATCTGGGTTATATCAGGCTTACTTTTGGAACTGCCCATTGTGGGCAGCACAGCTGCTGGCTTGTTAATGAAGATCTTGTCTGGAGACTGAGGATAACCAATGTGATAAATCTGAGGCTGACAGAGTTCTGAAGCTCCTTATCAAGGAGAGCTACTGGCTTGATTTTTTTCTTTTTCCTCCTCCTGTGACTGACATATTTAGGGTTCATGATGAGCTTAGGGTTATTTGGGCTTTCTCTGGGAGGCATGGGAATCTTGGATGATATCTGAGATAAGGCCTGATTTGTAATTCTTTACTGTATTTTGTTCTATTCTAGTAAGAATAGACTAGTATTAACGTTCAGAGTTGCATTTAGTTATAAGTTGGAATTCAGACAAAGTAATGGAAGATAAGCATGTGCATGAGCTTAAAAAATGATTGAAGTTCATTGCTCTTCCTCTCTATGAATAGACAGTCTACCAGAGGTACCATGAGCTTTTGTCACGTCCCAATTTCTCAGGACGATGACTCAGACTCGCTGATTCCCAGGTCAGGATTAAGGTGAAATGACACCAAGGATTCTTCAATTCACAAAACTCAATTTTTATTAACTTACAACAGATAATCGGCACAAAACTTTGTCAATAATCTCTGCGTCCTCTGCAAAAGGCATTAAACTTATACTGACTAGTGGCAGATCTTATAAGATACACCTCTAAGCCTTAAACATGCCCCAGCAAGCCTTAAACATGCCCAAACAAGCCTTGCCTTATATGCTGGCATACAGAATAAGAATGGGAGAGAAAAGGGGAGAGAAGAGAGAGACAAAAAGGAACATTTCACCAGTCCTGATTCCATTGTTGGTCCAGCCAGCTAAGGGTCCAGTTCTGGTGGCGCGCAGCCACTCGGGGCTTTGACTTGTGTCCTTTTATAATTCCTTGCCCCTCCTCCGGGTGGGCACTTGGACTTGTTTAGCTAATTAGGCATTATGCGCAGCTTATGCTTCTAGAATTCTCCTTGGTACATGTGCAGTTTGTACCTTCAGATTCTTCTGGAAATGAGTCAGTGGGCTTCGGGGTCGTTGGGGAATTACTCCCCCCTCCCTGGAGGTTTGACAGTTGTTTGACCTTTCCTTTTGTCACATGCATTGTGAAAACAGCTTCTCTATTGGCTCTTCACAGAGTCACTCAAGATAGGGACGTTCAGCCTCCGAAAAGTGTGATCCCACCTCCACAGGACCCCCTCCCCTTGCTGTGCCTCCCTGCCATTACCTGCACAGCCCCGGTGTTTCCATAGAAACAGTTTCCTTTGCCAAAGTTCTTTATCGGATGGTTGAGACATTAACTGTGGTTTCATCATGCTGTCATACCACCCCATGGCTCAAAAATTCTGCTGGACTAAATTATCATAGAGATCATCTTCCACTGTAGTAATCTTTACATAACAGACAGTAGGAAAGAAAGGAGAAGTAGAGAAAAACAAACAGATAATCATATATCACATAAGGGCAAGGCATTAAGAACAAGAATCCACATAACACCAAAAGTTCAATGTTAACAAGCCATTTCCCCCACCCTGTGACTCCCAAGGACTTAAGGACAGAGGTCATCCATGATCCTTCATCAGGTGACTTTCTTCATTGCATCGCTTGGAAAAGTTCTCCAGTCTTGTCTGCAACTTCTCTCACCTTGGCTCAGTTTTCTTCAGTTGAGGTAGATGCCTTATGAATAGTTATGCGACATTCCCAGGCAGTTAAATTCAACATCCCACATACTCCATAATCATTTTCAACATTTATTGAACCTGGGTGTTAAGTTGTTTTTTGATTATCTCTTTTTTTTTTTTTTTTTTTTTTCCAAATGCATAGTGTGTCCAGTTGTACAAAACATGCATTTGCCAAGTTATATTCTCGCATTTTTCCCCATTAAAATTACAAGTGTTACTTGGATTCCACCTGTTTCCCCATTCCCAACATTCACTTCTCCATAAGTATACTCAGATAAAGTATTTTCTATCAGTTCCCAACACAGGGACTTTATAAAACATTTCACCAACTGCAAAACAAGTAGATACAATATGTACAATATGGTAGGTGTCCCAAGACAAAACATCCTTTCATATACATGGTATGTACATATATACTTATCTTTATATTTCCAAACTTTGTTATAAACAAAAAACCTACAAAAATACAACAAGGATCAAGCACACAAGTCTTAGACCACCAAAGAAGTTGCTACTCATGTATACAAATTCAAAGGGGTTTTCAATGTCAGTTACTTCCCCTACAGTAGGTAAATCCAAAACAGGTTGTGTGGGATAGTGGAGTGGGTGAATTGGACCTTTCGTATCTCCCCTTCCTGGAAGTAGGGAGGGGGGCTTTGGGCAAAATGCAGTCAGCCTAGGGAATCTCTTTATTGCCCAGCAGCTATTTACTTTTGTCACCATGTCTGGCTCTCATGGTGGCCATCCGGGGTTCATGGGTTTCAGGGTTTGCTTCAGAAGTCCATTAGTTCGCTCCACGATTCCATTTGCTTGACAGTAGTATGGGGTGTGGAAAACCCACTGTATTCCTTCACTGTGTGCCCATTCCTGGACCATCCCCACAGTAAACTGGCTCCCATTATGTGATTGAATTGATTTGGGTGTGGACAGGTAGCTAAACCATCTCCTTAACCCCTTCCCGTATCTTAACAAAACCAAACCCAATAAGGTCAGACAAACAATACACATAATGACCCACTCAACAACCAAAACACAAGTCCCATGGTGAGAATCTGAAAACCTGCAAAATATTGCAATAAAGACAATCAGTGATTAATAGGATGGGATAATTCACTGGGTATGAATTTGATGATCTTTCCTGTGTGTCATTGGCTTTCCACGCTCAAATGAGCTTTTCCAAGGCCATAGTAGGCATACAGTCTATTAAATTCTGGGGAATCCCTTTTTCAATTCCCTCAGCCCATAAAAAATTTCTTAGGTATAGGTGTGGATCCTTGAGAGGGTTGTGCTCTCCAAATCGAGTGCAACAGAAGCCACATGCTGAAATAATGGTGTTACACAATTCTCTGGTTATGGACCATCCCCTGCTCACTGCCTCTTTAAATAAATCTTTGCTCCCTGAGTGACCGCACTTTATGTGCAACCACTCTAATAAGTGCTGCTATTTCTCTGCCTCCTTGGTCACAAAGTACCCATCCACCATGTCCCAGACCTGGTAGGCCTGCTCCTGCAGGGTTGCACCCAGCCTTGTTTGGCTTGCGAACTGGCCACACTAGGGAGTTACAAGGTGCCTTGGTTGCAGTTTCATTGCCAGGTAACCAATATTTCACAGGAGCAGTCTTAGAGCCTCCAGAAATATCTATAACCAAAATCTGCTTCCTATCAGTAACTATGCCACTACGAAGTACTGACATTTGAACCCATGTCTACGAAAAATTGGTGGGTGTTTTAAGGGGGCCAAGGGGGAAAGTGATCACCAAATCCCCTCGGTTGTTTTCTGTCACCCTCTTTAAACGGATCCACCTGCTGTCCCCTGTTAACATCCTTCACGTGTATTCAGTTTCAGTCTCCTTCGCTAAGTGGCTAAACTCTTCCTGAAACTTAGGCAAGTCCAAGGCTGAGTAAGGTATCTGTTTTGTCATAGCGTCTGCCTTTTCCTCCCCAGCGCTTATTACTTCAGTTTTTATCAAAGGGTGCAATATCTCTTTGTTTTCCAGATCCTCTAGAGGGTAAAGTGGTTTGGGTTTTTGGGATTCCTGTTTCATCCTATTTGCTAGGGAGGAAAACCAGTCTCGCTTTTGGAATCATTCACCAGCTCTGCCCCGATCCTCGAGTGCCTCCCGCAGCACCTATTCCCTATCTTGTAAATCAAGCAGATCGTTATGAAGTTGGAGATTTGCCTTGCACTGCATATATAGCAGGGTCTCTGCCCTTTCCCTTCTAGCTCTTTCTTTCATCAACTGATTCTTTAGTGTCTCCACTAAACCTTGGGGGGATTTTGTGTTTTCTCTCTCAGCAAACTTGTGTATATAAAACATATACAGTCAGGCCGCTATCAGAGTAGCTCCCCATACTCCACATGCTACTGCTTTTTTCCTCTCTTGCTGTCTTGTTAACACTGTAATCCTTTCTTTCACTGATTTAGGATCATGCCAACTATTGTGAGCCCGTATCATCCCCGGTAGGGAAAGACACACTTTCAATTTTTCAAGACACACTTTCAATTTTTCAGATATCGGGGAGCAGTCAAGCACTGACATTTCCTGGTCGGTCGTGGCTTGCCACTGCTCGAACCTCTCCTGGCATATAGCTGAGAGGTCACTTCCCGGTTCTTCCTGTCTGTTTTTATCAGATGGAGAACTGGTATTCCTCCGACCCTCTCCTGGCTTATAGCTGAGGGGCCACTTCCAGATTCTCCCCATCTGTGTCTATTGGATGCAGAATCAATCAGTGTTTCAGAAATTGGGGAGCATTCAAGCACTGACATTTCCTGGGCTTGTCACTGCTCAAACATCTCCCAGTGTATAGCTGAGAGGTCGCTTCCTGGTTCTCCCTGTCTGTGTGTTTATTGGATGGAAGACGGGTATCCCTCCAACCCTCTCCTGGTGTATAACTGGGGGGCCACTCCCGATTCTCCCTGTCCTTGTCTATTGGATGGAGAATCGATATTCCGGTTGAATCCTCCTTGACTCAGGGAATCCTGCTGACTATGCCAATTATTCAAATTATTTTGGAACCTCAAATAGTTTTGGAAAATTTAACTTAGCAATTGTATCTACTAAGTAATGGAACAAGGTATGCCTTTGGGGAATTAAATGTGCAGACCCAACAAGCATCTAAGATGGCGTTGCAGAATTGGCTAGCATTGCTGAAGGAACATGGAGTGTGCGGTATGCCAAGTCTAACTGAGGGAGAATGCTGCATCACCATCCACGATGCTACAACCTCTATAGAGGAGGCCTGTGCCAAGATGAAGGAGATCGCCTACAGGACCAGAGAACTTTTTCAAACAATGAGATGGACGGATTGGTTTGATGGATGGAACCCTGTGTCGTGGGTCACATCACTGGGATCCTTGGGACTCATGGGGTGGGGAAGATGGTTTGTAAATATCGGTCTTATGATATTATGCGGATTCTTGCTTTTAATGTTATGCCTTGCAGCAGTTAGATGTATGCTCTCTCACCTTCTATCTTCTTTTTCCCCTGTACCTATTCACTATGTATGGATCACAGTGGACAAAGAAGAACTTGGAGTGTTTGAGCCACAGGGTGGGATGTGAGAGACGACTTGTAAGAATAGGTCCTGAAAGAAACAGGCCTACGAGAAACAAAGACTGAGAAAAAGAGCCTGAGAAAGAGATAAAGGATAGCAGGGGGAGTGGAGGCCCTCCGAGCTAAGGACTGTCTCAAACACTCACAAGTAACGAAACTATACTCACAGGATGGATAGTGTGGAGGTTGAATCTGATAAGATTGCCCAAATAACACACGATACAGCTGGAAGTGGGAGCCCTGTGGAGACAGGACAGTTCTGCTCTGGTGCGCCTGGTCAAATTTCAAGGGCCATCTGTCCTGTGAATGACCTTTGCTTCATTATCCATGAAATGCATATTAAAGTTGACATGCCTGAATATGCTAATGAAGACTAACAAGATCATGCTGATTACATCACCCCATGAAGCACCTTACCCCTCCCCATACATGGGATATGTAGGTATGTGGGTCAACCTAGGGGATGGACCCAAGAAAAGTGTGTGTAAATTGAGGGGGTGCAAGGAGGGGTGTGGATCTGGAGAGTGAAACAAAGAAGATGGATGCCTCTTGGAACCCTTGCTGGCAGGATCGACGCAGGAACCCAGACCGGTGATCTTTATTTCTCTATTCTCTCCATCTCCCTCCTTTCCTTTTTCCCCTTTTCCTTCACTACCATTAAGAAATGCAAGGTATACTGTATTGCTTGGCACAACTCCTTATATACTTAGCCAATTATTGTGTATCCAGTTAGTACATTGTTGGAAGTTAATAAATGTCTGGACTTTGAGACTTATCTTACCATTGTCCACTTTGTTGGGGATTTATGAATCTAAGTCACTTGTCTCCCTCGTCTGAGTGGGATGTGACAGCTTTACAAATAGGATAAGAAGAAATCTAGTCTATCCAAGTGACATGGAGAACCCCAGAATTAGGGGTTTGTACACGGTCTGCAAGCAGAGTTAATTTGTTGAAGTATGTCAAAAAAATCTTAAAACTAGGTCTCAGCTTAAACTGGATGCTACTTTTCTATGACTGAAGAAGAATCCCTCAAGTTAAGCTGAAAATGTCATTAGCTGACAGTCGTAGGCTTGGTTTGCTGGGTATACCTGAGCTGCATAAGATGTAAAATATAAATTGGAGATAAAATAACTATGCTACTTTGTGTAAGGTTGAAAGGCTTTTCCAAAAGAAATGGTACAAGATCCATAACTAATTTTGGACAAGGCTTTGCATTTCAGTTGACTGCCTAATTACTTTGATTACATATGAATAGCTAAGGTGATCTGCCAAGCATAAAGGTTCCTAAATGGTTTATAGAATTAGGTATGAATGAGGATTAGGGGAAGATAAGTGAGTCTGGACTAAGGCTGGACAAGAAGTTGTGAAGCTAGACTGTACTGGTTGATCAGAATGATGTCCAGCAGACCCAGCATTACCATTCAGTTTGACTTTTGTGTTTTGTTGAATGCTGGGGGCATGTTAAAGGCAGTCAAGAAGACACAGACACAACATGGACCCCATAATAAAGACAGTTGAAGGAGGCTGGAATACATACTAACCGAGAAGCCATCTGGAGGCAGTTAACAGGGCAAGGCTGAAGAGTAAATGCTTTTCGTTGTAGACTTACAACTTGCCTAAACTACCTGTAAAATTAGTAGTACCAATCAAAACAATGAAAGCTCTCACCTTAACTGGAGGGGGCTCATCTCCAGTCTTGTGTTGTTCTTTTTCTGGACTGAATTCTGACCTCAGGCTTAGCTAAGGCTGCAACTACTCTCCCAAGTTGGTACTTGGAATTAAGGCAGTTGGAAATCTGTCTCAACAGGGAAACTCTTTTCTGAAGGTGGGATGAAGGCTTATTCCTCATCTCCTTGTCTTCCATAGCCTAGGCTTAGCATAGGAGCCATGAGTGATGGTGTGTCTGAAGCTGATGATTTGAGTCAAGACAACTTGGTCCTTTTGGTACACATTATAAAGTATTGTGAGAACAGTTTTGAGAAGAGGCCTTTAAATGAAATTAAAGAGAGGCTTTTCTTTCATTGCAAAATACTTGCAGTGTGGGCTAAAGGATCTAGTCCTGAGCAATGGCTTGGGCTTAGCTACTCATGAGGACCTAGTTGCTGAGGGGTTGGAGCTGCAAAACCCTTCTTGCTGTCTGAAGAGGTCTTCAGGAGAATTGGGACAGAGGCTGGTTGGACAAGACCCACAGTAGAAAGATGAAACGTGGTCTATGTGATGAGGACTGCTAAGCCTGGGATAAGGGTTTGGATGTGGTAAGCCAGAGGCTTGAGAGCTGAGCAAGGAAGTATTTTGGAAAAGCTGCCTTTAGGTTGGAGGATAAGCTTGACCTTACTTTCAATCTGGCTGATGTGCTATATCTATGCTAAACCTAGGGCTGCACTTCGTGAACCAGATAGCCCAGAAGGGAGGAAACAGCTTGGCAAGAAAGTAGATTCCTATTTAAGGTGAGGAGACAAGGTGATTTCATAGGACTTCCTGAGTGTGGCCAGCGGATATGAAGTAGGAGGTCTGACAAGGGCTTGGCTTTTGGATTTGGTTAGTGAGAAGCTTCTGGGAGAGTTCTCTGATAATAATCCTTGTGAGAAAGTCCATAAAGACAGGCAGAGGAGATGTCCTAGCAGTGAGCTGGAAAGTTTTGAGGTCGGTTCCATGACAGACCCTGATCTACAGCTAGGTATAGGGTTGCAATGAAGGATTATCCATCTGCAAGTTAAACAATTCTGTTTGTGCTAGCAGGTACTAGCTAGTGCCTCTCTTAAAAAAAAGAAAACAAAACCTTAACTACGTACCTTACTGAACTATAATCCTCACTGTAACCATAATATATGAAGCTTGGTTTAGGATTAGCTAGGTCAAGCCTAGGGCATTAAACTAGATCAGATAAGAATTGATCAATTCAAATGAAGCCTTTATAGTTTGTCTCTTTAAAGGTCTCCTTAGTATATTATATTTCCATGACTTCTTTCCTGTAAATGAATACAAACTTCAGCTATAACTTTAGCTCTCTACCTGTTTTGTGTCATCTCAAGACAAAATTAAGTTTTATCAATTTAGATCAATCATTCTTGTTCCCATCTGTCTCAAAGGTTTCTTTCAATTAGGCTATAATATCAGTTTTGACATCCCCTGGTTACAGAACCATAACTATCATCCTGTTCCTAGGCTTTGTTTAGAATTTATCAGCCCTGTGAGACCTAATTTTAAGTTAAATCAAACCATTATGTGTCTTTATGTCAATTCTGAATAACTCTTCAAAAAAGAATTATTTTGCTTTGGTATTCTCATTTTCTCTGAAGACACTCCAAAGCCTAAACAGAGGTCAAGATTTAAATGAGTTCAAGAAATCCACTGAAGACTGTTTATGTCCTTGTCTTAAGTCCATTTGTAAACCAAATTGAAAAAAAAAAAAAAAAAAAATTAAAAAATAATTCCTGTCTTTTAAGTGTAAATGAATTTTTACCCGAAGTTCTGCAGTTTAGCAGAGTTTAGGGCTATTGGAGGTCTGTTCAGTAAATATGAGAATAAGATGTACTTTTAGCCCTGTGCTTAAGGTGACATCTGTCCTCAACTTAATGTGAAGGCCTCTTCTTAATGAAACTGAAAACTACAATAACACGACTGTTGTCCTTTATCACTGACCTAATTTGCATTCTGTACCTTATAGCTATGAGAATTGTTTAAAAGAATTGCTCAAGATAGTCCCTGTTCAAACTTTATCCTGAAGTATGGTTTTTGCTGAAAACATAGTTTGTTGAAAGTATAATTTAAGAAGATTATCAGCAATTCTGAATCCTAATTCTAAGCTTTACCATAAAGCAAGATTTGTTTTATGTGAGGATCCAAAGTAATCATCAGTTTTACAGTTAACAAAATGGTTCAGTTCACAGTGTTCCCAGCTCAACCTGAAGGCCTGCTCTTGACAAAGTGTGTGCTAACCCCAGTAGGCAAAGCCTCACACAGCTGGTCACTTTCCCACCTTCCTCCTCCCCCAAAAGGGATGAGGGAAAGAATCCAAAGTGTAAAAGTAAGTTGAGATAAAGACAGTTTAATAGGTAAAGCACACAACCAAAGCAAAATAAAGAATCCATTCACTACTTCCCACTGGCAGGCAGTTTTTTAGCCATTTCCAGGACAACAGGGCTTCATCACACATAAAGGTTACTTCAGAAGACAAATGCTATAACTTTGAACATCCCTGCTTCTTCCTTCCTGCAGCTTTTATTGCTGAGAGTGATGGGATATCCCTTTGGTTAGTTGGGGTCAGATGTCCCATCTATGCCCCATCCCAACTTCTTGTGCAGCCGCAGCCTACTCGCTAGTGGGGCAGGGTGAGAAGCAGAAAAGGCCTTGACATTGTGTAAACACTACTCAGCAATAGCTAAAATATCCCTGTGTTTACAGCACAAATGCAAAACATACCCCCATACAAGCTACTGTGAAGAAAATTAATTCCATCCCAGCCAAAACCAGTAGACAAAGTTAATACTACTTACTGTCCATCTGCATTTACCTGACTAAAGCCCAATCCTAAACCTAATGAACATAGTTCAGTATTTATTTGGCAGTAAAACTTTATCACCTTTGTTAGAATTGGTTCTTTCAAAAACAGTTGGACTGAGGAGACTCCAAGAAACATTTGTTTTCCCATACTTAACCTGAATGTAGCTAAACCCAGTCCTAGCCTGAACACTGGCCTGATTTACCAACCATGTGGCCACTCCCTAGTTAGATACTGCAGTATGATTTAAATTCCTAAGTCACTTAGTTCCACAGGACTTCTGGGATTCATCAGGAGCAAAAAAACCCCCACATTCAGCCCAAGTTTTTTCCATCACTAAGACCAATGTTCTTATTGATTGAAACTGTAAACCAAGGTTTAATACAATGCAGCCTTTTCGCCTATACAAATGACAAAAAGCTCAAGTAGATACAGCCATCATTTTTTGTTCTGAAATATTCCATGAAAATCTTCACTCTTCACTTCCAAACCCTGATCTCAGTTACTGATCAAGCAATCAGACCCATGTCTGAAAGAGCAATAGGTCTGTTATTGTCTGCCTTAAATTGCAGTAAAAGACCTTCCAGGATCAATCAATAAACACAGATCTTTCAGCCTCTGCTTTGCCAACCTGTAATCTCAGCACACTGCTGAATTTTATCAAAGGCCATGTAACTGCACCTGATTTGGAAACTAATTTCTCTTACTATCAGCCAGCATTATATCTGCAGACTTTAATGGACCCACCAGTAAATGCAAATGTGTAGAGCTGGATTGGGAAGACAGTATAACTCTGCCTTAAAATTCAAATCAAAGTTAATGTTAAACAACTATATCTAAATTAATACTGGCAATAGCACATCAGCTCCTCCTGTCACCATTCCTCATCTTTCTTCTGCAGCTTTTATGGAATAATCAGTAAACACACCTCTGAGCCTTCACTTTCCTGAATGTTCTCCCTAACTATAATCATAAGCTGGACAAACATGTTTTCCCTGGTACTGAAAATCATATGATGAGCTGTCATCATCCCTTTTCATTGAAGATTTTTGCAGGTGTTTGGACTAGGCTTTAATAAACCTGAATTCTACCTATCCCAAGCCTGCCTTTGTTGATTAGAAAGACAATTGGTGCTGTAGTAATGGAAGCAAGCCCCTGACATCTTTCATTTAGTCTTTCAGGATCTGGAGACCTTTCAGGAAGTGTGGGAAATGTAATCATTCATGAAACACTGTTTTGAATCCTCATTCAGGCCATATCCTCAAAGATAAGTATTCTTGGCATTAAAACTGAGAAATGGTTATTTTTGACCCAGCCCTGCCTTAACCCTGGAACGATGTGCAGGACTGATCAGACAGCAACCTTCAGTCTAGGATTCTGACCTTGAACCTTGCACTAGCATTAATTATAGTTAACTACACATATGGCAGGACCAGCAATTGCACATGACTTAGCTTCATCTAACAGGAGAGGCAATTCTTCAGCTTATGATCTGACTTTCAGTTCCATGCTAAAGCCCAGCCTTAAGCACTGACCAGGCAAACCTGTTAGCAGTGAACTGTCAACAGTGGTTAATCTCCACAGCTGTCAGCCCTCTTTTACTTGGAATGTCTAGGTTTCAACATTAAACTGGCTGTAGAACATGTGCTTTTCAAAATGTTCTTATCCAAGCTTTTATCTCAGAACTGACCTTTATCATGGATCAGTGAAACCAGCTTGTCCAAATTGGAATATTAGCATTCAACCTATTCAGAGGCCAGGGCTCATGTTGCCTTTCATCCAATCTATAAATACTGGGCTAGCATTTATCCTTATTCTGACACTGGAGATTTTTCAGGATACATGAAAACTTTCAGACCATGATACTGAAGTCTTACCCCAATTTTTAATTTTAACAATGGTCTTAATCATTGATCAGATTTGTTTACTTAGCCATGTAACCCTTTCTTAATTGCTTCATGCAGACAACTTTTGTGGTGTGCAGAGACTTGATAAATATAGCACATCTTTGAGTATAAAACAATTACTCAACAATTGTTGGCTGTTGAGAAAATAGGTATCTAAACATTAATAAGCTACAGTGCTAAGTTCATAATCCTGATGAAACACCTCCCAAGCCTTTGCCAACCAGTGCAAATTCTGGCCTCTCTTGTTCCTTGAAATTGACTGATCCTCACTGGTTTTGAGTTTGTATCTTCAGATTATCTTTTTTCTTTAAGGTTTTATACCTTTTGGGGTCAGTATTTTTATTCTCCCTCTTGAAGCCCTGATCTGCCAACTATTAATGTTTGAGCAATTATATTTGTCTTTTTTTTTTTTTTTTTCTTTCTTGCCTTTCTTGCTTTTGTTGCATACTTTCTCACTTCTTAACAAGGTATTTCTCAGTAAAACTGAGCCAAGGTCATACTTCTCTGATGTACTCAGATAGACCTTGTATCACAGACAGCTGAACTCCTGTTGCAGCAGGAGGTCAGGAAACTTTTGCAGTGTGCCATGAGCCCTCGACATTCTTGTGGGAGCCCTGTAGAATGTGTCAGCACATATAGCTCCTCAATGTGATTGTTAAACACTAATTCTAACCCTAAAATGAGACCATAAGCATCTCACCAGACAAAAGAATCAGAGGACTTGTTGACATCTGCCATTATTGAACGCTGCCAACATTTCAGGTTTCACCAACAGAGTTATTCAGATTATGCTTTCTCATACATTACTAACAGCTCTAAACATAACGATAAATCATGAATTCTTCCCATCCTTGTACCAACATTAAATCATTAGTTCTGTTCACATCATTCTTCATCTTAAATACGGATATAAGCCATCAATTATAAAGGTCTTCAGCCAGCATTTTCCCAAATCTTAATTCTAATCCTAGCCATCAGAGAACAGACCAGCCTTTGGGATAAAATATCTGAACTAGTTGGGACCAGCTCTTAGCTTGTTCTTTGAATCCAGAAGGATCTTAAATTTGTTTAACACATCTGAGCACGAATTCTAGCCTAAACTGATACCTAATCTGGGAGTGCTTCAGGTTACCTCACTGATAGCTTTTTTATCAGGATTTGGACTTGCAGAAGACAGCTGTAAAACCACCAGTTTGACCTATTTTACAAATCTTAACTCTTACCGTAACTGTAATCTTGATTTAATTTGTGCTTCAAAACATGATTCTAAATTAGATATAAAGGTAAAAAAATATGCTGCAAGAGCTTGTAGGACAGGTGGTGTACACAAGAATTTGTCTTAACAATGATGCAACATATATGAATCTGGAAGATCTGTAGCTATTACAGGTTTCACAAAAATCCATGAGTCAAAGTGGGCAATGCTGGTGTGTTAGATATTGAAGTGCTGTCACCACTGTTACCTTTTCTGGTATCATCAGGTAGATGATGCTACCTGATGAGACCCCAGTTTAATCCAGTTAAATTTAGTAGAGAGCTTTAAGAAAAAAAAAAAAAAATCCTACTATTCTCTTTACTAGGTAAAAACTTCATTATTCAAAGTCAGCTTTCTAAATTTGGTAACAGATAGTAGTGGGATACTGGAATTCCTTTTTTTCTTTCTGGTTTAGGGTCTAAAAGATAGAAAATCACAAATATTATAAAAGTTTTTGCTATCTTTAAAAAAAAAAGAGGTAAATACAAGGTAAAATGAAAAGAACTGTACATAAGGTCTTAACGCTCAAATAAGACTCCTGTCATGCAAGAGCACTTGGTGAATAATAAAATTTCCTAATATCTAGTTTTCAGACAGCAGTTCTATGGACTGTAATCAGTATAGATTGCTGAAGAATATTTCTCTCCCATGATACATTTCTGGGACATACAATTGTCCCATGACTGCTGAACATAACGTAATATTTTTTTCAAGGGAAAGTCAAAATCTTGTTTTCTTCATTGAAACTAAATATTCTGAAATATTTTTGTTTTGTAGTCAATATTTCAATTTTATGTCTTTACTCATATATATTTTTATCTATAATGGCTAAACTAATAGCACGCATTATTGGCAAAACAGCCAATAGATGAAGAATTGATATGTTGTTTCTTCAAGAAGCTAAACTGATAAGAGTCAAGCATAATTTTGGTGCAATCTTATTTACATATGAGGAAGTGAACTAATTTCTGTCTCCTGAACTAAGAAGCAACAAATAATAGGAGCTAATTTTCTTCAGAAATACAAAGACGGTTTGCACCAGTCCTGGTATTTTCTGTTTTCTTTCTCTCAGACTAGCTATACCCATCAACTGTGCAGAAGGTCTGAGTCAGACAAACTCTTGATTCGCTTCCTTCAGACAGTTAAAGTTCTAATACAGCAAAATATATCCAGTAAATCAGTTGTGAAATAAAGATTGGTACACTGTTGTTGCTTCAGAGATCTCTGAAAACATAACCAGATTTAAACCTAGCAGCTGTACCAGACTGTTGCTGTACCATAGTATAGGTTAAAAACATATAAATTAAATAATAAAGCAAAAGTAGTGTTCTCACATAGTTATTATAGATCAAGAAGAGGAAATGGGGAGAAATAAAGCATTATTTAGAAACTTAAGAAAGGCAAAACATGATCAGTAGATAATGAAGACCCTTGTACTAAATGAAGAGTTTGTAGGGCCTGTCAGTGACTTTCTGTGAGTAGGCTGATGTTTTAATATTTTGTATATTTTTGTGTAAACTGTGTTATTTGCTTAGATTTATTTTAAATCCTGTGCTTTTTTATGGTCCAGTAAAACCCAACAATAATAAAAAGCACAGTCCACGAACATCTATCTAGCTTCCTCATTCATCGTCAGCCTCCAAGATCATACTTTTCTTTCCTGACCATGGACATATCAAAGTTGCAATTTCTTGAGCAACTTGCATTGTAACAGAAATAAGAAGGAAGTTCAATAACAGAAGGTGTTTATACACAAGCTCCTGTTTTGCTGTGCAAAACTTAAAAAATCAGAGGCTAATTTAAAGCCTTGTAACCCTTCACAATTTGTGTGTGTGTTTTGACATATATAAAACTAAAAAAGCGTACTGAATATGGCAAGTTGTTTACTCCAAATATGATAAAGTTGTTCACTTATTATTTTTCTATTTTTAAATTTAACTAGAAGCAGCAAGTGCTTATTCATCTATACAGTATAATGTGAGCTTGTTGTAACATGGTATCTAGTGTATAGCCACAAGAAAACTAGCATATCTGCGAAAGAAAGAATTTTGTTTCATGGCAGTTCATTAACTTCTTCTTTGTAGTTTTATATTGATATAGAACTGTTAAACACACATCCTTAGCAAAAAAACCCCATCCACCAACAAATCCAAACTAAACAACAATAAAAATCTTTTTAGCATCTATGTCTATAAAGAGGCATTAGCATTCAGTTCCCAGATACAGGAATGATGCAGACACAGAAAGATTATCATGCAGAACACTGACTTAATTTTTAAAGGACAAATCCACCAAAGCCCAAAAGAAATAGCTTAAACAAACACATGTATGCTTTTGTTCAAAATTCTCTATTTTAAGATGGAGGTATTGTGAATTCAGATGTAGAATATTAGCTCTAAAAATGGGATACTTAAGCTACCAAATTCGGCATTTACTGAATAATTCAAATTCCCATCAGTGCAAAATAAATCTTTATGTTAGGTCTGACACACAAAACAAAATAATAATAAATTGAAGGTGACACCTCTTTTTAGATTAACTGAAAATATACTATGAGAAAACTCCTACTTCTTCCCAGAATGTGGTAATAAATATTCTTTGTTGACTCTTTATTTTATACCAGTTCCTGTTCAAGATTTGTGATTAGTGAAATGATATTATAGCTAATGTAGATAAGATCATGTATTTTCTTAGAGCTGGATGGGTATTTTCCATGGTTTTTTTTTGAAACCCTTCAAGCAAGGGTATCTATATTACAGTCATGAGGAGGGATTTTCAGAAGCTGCAGGTTTCTGGAAGGCCACAGGGCTCATAAGATGAATGGGAAAAAAAATGAGAAAAGGCTCAGTGTGTATGTGTGTGTGGTTTTTTTTCAAAGTTGAATTAACACTAATAATCTCTTCTGTGGAACTTTCTGATTTTGAGAATTGGCATTTCTGGTAACAACCTGGAAAATTGTTGTAGCTGAAAATACTTTTGAAGAGAGTTCTTCTTTGATTTTCCTCAGGCTTGATCCCAAGCACATGTTATTTTTCTCACATTGCAACTCTCCATCATAAATGTTTTTCTTCATGGTACACGATATATCAAGTTTGATGGTGTAAGTAATACAGAGTTGTATGGAATTTACTAGTAGACTGTAATATTTACTCCATTCACTTAAACAGCAGTTGTACACAGATATACTGCCTTGTTTATCTGTATGGTTTTTTATCACTAGGATTTATCCAGAAAGTATATAGCTGTAGTAATTGTTGTCATGTATTTCTAGAGATAAGTTTTTAAACATTTCTAACATGGCTAGTGTCTGAGACAAGTACTCACAAATTTCCATGATTTAGTATGTACTTCTAAATAATCACATTTTTCAAGGTCTCTGAGTTTTTAAGCTGGCTGCCTCTTTCAAGCCCTTACATTTATATATCTGCATAACATAGACCTCACTGTCCTTGCATACCAGTGTAAATCAAAAGTAACTTCATTAAAATCAGTGGTGGTAGATGAGAAGAAAATTATTGTAAGTGAGAGATGACTCTGCTATATACCTACATAACTTATTTTATGATATATGGGAGGTGTAGGACATGTCAGCACTGTCTTAAATTGATGTCTGTATTTTATATTCACATGTCATTATTGATGCTGAGAATAAAATTCTCTGCTCTCCTCCACGTGGCATCACACACCATGAAAGCAAATTAATTGCAGTGGTATTAGTAGGCTGGTGTAGAAATATAGACTAATGTGTATCGCACTATGGGAATATGGTCCCCAAATGTAAGCTGGGTGGAAGCCCACCTACTTGAACCAGGACTTCAGCAAACCTCAGCCATGAACTGTTGCTGTTGTTTGCAAACCAGTCTTCCCTCTAGCTACTGCTCAGCATTTATGCTTCCCAGTGCTATATATAGCCTGGTCACAATGGCATCATGCAGCAGTCATTGCCTCCAGCAACAGAAAAGGAACTGAGAGGAAAACAATATTTGGATATCTTAAAATTGATTTATTTTATCCCCCTAAGGAAGACTAGACTTCTGTCTTGCTGATTAGGGATACCAATTAAACTCAGACACCAGAGTGAAAAAAGCAGGCATATTTTACTAGAAATAACTAAATAATAGAATAATACAGAAAACATACAGTAAGAAAAGACAAAATAGTGCACTCAAACAAATAGGAAAATACAGGGTAATGCATCAAATCATTACTACCTGAGAGAGAGAATAGTGATTAAGAAAGATACATCACCACTTGCATACGTTACCATCATCCAGATCCGCAGTCGCTGGGGAGCCCCGGTTACAGCGAGGATTTGGAGAGCCTGTCCCGGCAAGTGGGAAATCCTACATGGTGTGTCCACCCATAGGTGAGGCATCCAAAGTCACTGCGAGTGGGTCCAGCCTTATATAGCCAAAAATCAGCAAGCCAGAATAGCTGGCACCTTTGCTTTAAGCGGAAATATCTGGCTTCCATCTCACATTAGATTCCCCCAGAGCCTGGCCAGGGCTCAAGAAAGAGGCTAAGGGAGTTTCCCTGCTTATCTAATTGATTTATGAGCAAGGTCACACAACAGGTCACAAGGCCAGACAACTGTCTCTGTGGCCCTGTTATCTTGCCCACATACACAAAGAAAGATAAAAATATATTCAGGATAGACATGTTTTATGATGTTTAAGCTACATCTTCTATATATATTTCACTAATGACTAATTACTGAGTTAGCAGTTTCGGCTCGGGGCCTGTTGCTCAGGCTTCAATACTTTCACCTTTTACACCAAAATAGGTGGTTTGTTATAACTTAATATAATACCTACTAGCACAATGGTTATCAATTATAAAATATACAGGATTCATCTATAGGTCAACTCTGGCTTGGGCTTATTGTCCAAGCCTTAGCACTTCAACTTCTCCAAAGTCTAGTTTTCCTTAGGACTGCTGCCACAAACCATACCAGTGACCTAAAAATGGATGTTGAGAATGGTTCTGTGCTTGTGGCTGAAAATTATTCCATTGGCAAGAAAATGGCAGTCATACATTTCTAGCCTGTTGGGTGAGCTGTGCAAGGCAGAAGTGGAAGCCTGATAACAACCATGGGCTAAGATGGCAGAGTTAAAAACAGTGCAATTTTAAACTGTGTACTTCTAGTAAAATTTTTTTCAAAAGTGGCAGGAACATATCTGAATAATATATGCTCTGTGATGAATGATATAGCAAAGGGATGGCAGAGAAAACCTGAAAAGAAATATGGTAGTGTTTAACTGACATAATGATGTAGCTACTAGATGCATTTCTAACTTCACCAAGAGAGTTTTCTAAAGTTTGTGAAGTCTGAGGAGCTTCAAATGCATACATGTCACTCTGAACAGTTGCTTTCTCAGGCCAGGGAGGTTAGTTTCCCTGTGTTAACCCCTACTCTTTAGATTTTATGATGAAAGGATTCCAATAAGTGTGGGGAAGGTAACTGTATTACTTCACATACCTTGTGTAGAAACAGAATTTCTTTCTCCACCAAGGTGGGTGGAAGTGTGTAGGCTTGACTGAAGGATTAATCAAAATTGTAAAATTTTGATAGGTGTAGTAATCACAGGTTTATAAATGCACATACATGCACTTTTAATAGGAGTAGAAATATCTCAAAATGAAACAAAACTACAGAAGCAATACAGAAGCAGAAAGAATAAGAAGCTTAATAAATAAGAACAATGCTTCCTTCTAAAAATGATGACTCTTACATAAGGTGTATAAAAGGCATCTGGTTCTGGAAAAGTGTTTTCTGCAAAGTCATATATAAATGCATGCAGCACGCTAAGGATCCCATGTACATGATCTATTTACAGTATTATCACATTGCCATGCACAGGACAGCAGACATAATCTTTGTTATAAGCACATACCATCTGCCTGTAACTACTACTGAAATGAATGGACTTGCATACAGTCAGCAAATAATTTATCAACCAAGTCAGTGTGACTAAGCTGTGTGGTGGATGGAATCTGAATTAATTAATAAGACACAGATTAATGAATTTCAGGCACATGTGGTTTTACGATAGCTGCATTACTTTAACCATTCATCACTGTGTTCTCACTTGGACTGTCACAGTCACTTGTGTCTTCCTTAAAAGACATGGTAATGTGTTTAGAGAAGGGATTGTCTTCTGTTCACTGTGTGAACAGTCCAGAGGGATTTTGGTCCTACTTGTAGGTAACACTGAATTACAGACAGCTGATAACAGTAACAGTCTGCTGAAATGACTGAATGACAAGTGCTCTATGGTAGAGTTTTGCTCAACTTATATCCTCAATGTGTAGTTGTCATCAACCCTAGCTCTTCAATGATGTCTGGCTATTTGACCTGGGGTTACAACACAGCTGGCCACACAGAGACCCCAGAAACTGAAGATAAATGGTAAAATTCTGGTCCTGATAAGTTAGAAGTAAAACTGTCTTTGAAATCAATGGGGCCAAATGCTCATATGACAATCACAAGCAGAACACAACACACTTATTCCAGTCATTCCCTGGATCTCTGGGGACTCCTTTGGTTGTTATTCTTCCTATTTGAGCGGGGCCAGGTAACTGGGTATATGTCTCTCTTTTTGGATGAAGAATTGTAAAAGGTGGATTTCCAAAAACTGTTCAGATTTTCACTGTGGAAATACAACTCTCTGAAAGGAACACTGTGGGTGCCTTGTGAGAGTCTGCATTCACTGTGGACACTGACCAAAACAGAGATGGTTTCTACCATTGTTCAGTTTTCTCAGGCGTCATGTTCTAGAGTCGAGTAATTCCTGACCTGAAATGTTTAGGTGTCTTCTCAGTACTTTGGTTACTGCTTGACTATACTGTAGAGCCTTCTTTTTTTTCATGACTCCTGACTATAGACCTAGATTCTCATCTCTGACATTATCAGGTTTACCTGATTTTGCCCTCTGAAATCAACACCTAATATGAGTAATCGTAACTGGGAATCAAAGTGAGCCAGTCACGTAGTCAATGAGTTTCTTTTGTATGTTAACTTACCTTTCCTAATTCACAGTGGAGAAATGATGCTCAAAAGCTAAATAGTACAGTTACATCTAATGAGAGTATGTACATCTGCAGAGAGACTGTGCTAGTAAATGGTGTTCTTACTCAGGAATATATTAATCTTCTTTTTCAAATATGAAAAGGAACAGTGGTAAAAGTATGAGAAAACAAAAAGCACTCATCTTCAGCATCTCTAGTGTCTTCTAATGCCCTTTCACAACCTTCTACTGAACCATACACCAACAATATTCATTTCATGAACTAGTCCTCAAAAGGCTATGGTCAAATGGTTGTCCTGACTGTAACATGATGGTACAGTCTAGGAGGAAAAAAAACCCCTTCAGTTCTCCCAGAGTGACAGATACCTTGATCCAATGTTTAACACTGTTTATAAAGTTACATTTCTCCTTACAGCAGGACATAGATGTCAGCATGCCAACCCCATCCCAGTACTCCATCAGGACTCATATAAATTTTGGATCCTGGTTTGCCAGCTGCAGCTGCTAGCATCACATTCCAGTAATGAGCCCTGTGAGCTTGCTGGTGATGGAAATTGACTTAAGGCTGCATGATCTGAACCTGTTCCTTTTTCCCAAGAGAAAAATAAGCTAGTCTTGGCCTTTTAATTCACAGAAACATTCTGGAAAGAAAAACAATGGAAAATCCCAATGAACTAGGAGTGAATAAATGTATTCCTAGGTTAATGATGAGCTGGAGATGAGCACTTCTAGAGCTTTCCAAAAGCCGAAAAAAACAGGGAAAGAAAGCGTGACACTGAAAACTGAACAAAGGTGAAAGAAGAGAGACAAAATGAAGAGTGAGGCTTGAGAAAGCATGAAGATGAGACAAGAAGAAGAGAGCTGGTGGAAAAGGAGAGGGAAAAAAAGGGAACCAAGAAAAAAAGATGAAAGAGGACACAATGAAAAAATGGAAAAAGAGAAAGGCAGGCAGAGTCAAAATGAGTTGTACAGGTGAGAATACAGAAGGGGAGGAGTAAGCAAAGTGAAAGAAAGCTGAACAGGACTACAAGTAAGTCCTAAGGGCCATGTGCATTCTGTTTCTACAGGATGATGCTGAATTAGTACTGACAAGACCAAATGACAGAGGGGGAAGACAGCTCAAAGGCTTGTGCATTGATAGGGTGTAAGAGCAACATGTGAACTCCTTGTGGCACATGAGGAGTAAAAAGGCAGAATATTGGTCCAACCATGACTTTGGAAGTATGTAGACATATTATTGCCAGAATAAATATGACCAACAAAAGTAATTGAAAATTCAACTAAACCAGCATGCTTAGTGTTTTATTTCTTCAGTGCACATTTGTGCAAGACAGAAAACTTGGCCAAGGGGATCTGGACTTAGCTGACTGAAAAATATCCTGAAAAATGTAATTTACTGACAATTTTTATTGCAGAGGAATTGTTTATTTTAGGCAGTAGGGTTTAGATGATAATTTCTGACCTTGTGCCTTTATCCAAACAGGCTGTCACTATCTTGACTTGAATCTTTCCTTTGATCTCCACACTGGCCTTTGCTATGGAAGAGTTTAAAAACATGAGAGCAGAGACTGACAACTGATCCTTTTAATCCATCCCAAACCTGAACTTCAGTGACTGTTTGAACCAGCAACTGTCTTTTGGCATGGACAAGTGTTATTTGTCAAGTTGGTCCATGCTTATGACCTGTTAAAGGTCTACTGGCAGACTTTTCCAATTCTTCTGCCATTCCTTGTGGCTAGGTTTTATTCCTCTGTGAAGAGTTAGAAATCTTCTCAATAAGACATCAAAGAAAGACAGAACCTTAATAACAACCTTTGGTATCATTTACACATACTGGGAAATGCTTGCCAGGTAATTTTGCAAGCCTGTTCAGGCAGAGTGCTGCAGAGCTTGTATGGAGCACACACAAAATAGATAATAAATTTAAATTACTTGTTAATGCTTCTGGCAGTTACTTTTTTTATTTTCCTATGTGATATCAAGAATATAGAAAAGAAATGTTAAGAAATTGCTTAAGAAATAAATAACAACCTGAATGAAAGATAAAACAGACAGTTTGAGAGGAAAGCTTGAGCCCACCAGTGGAAAGATAATCACCAGTAGGACTAATTTTGAAAGATGGCAGCTGCAGTAAAAAAGGGACCTTTCAAAACATTATGCTGAGGCAGTGCTCCAACTCTGGGTCAGAGGGAAGTATGTTACCTACTGAATTATGAGCAACATCTTGTTCAGCATCCTGTTTAAAGACGGGATTTTCTCTTTGCGCTGCAAAAGAAGGAAACAGAAACCTTCTAATAAAAAATGTCTGTCCTTCAGCTGAATTGCCATTTGTAGCTTGTGTTAAAATGATCTAATGCATACATTTCTTCAAAGATAATATAATGAATTTTTAAGTTATACAATATGCATAAAATTACTGTGGAATTTGAATTGATGTTGGCCACCCACAGTAGAGATGTCAAGGACATCTTAGAAAAGACAGAAGGGAAAGGAAAGGGTATAGATGTGATGGAGAGCTTAGAGGTGGAGAGGTTGAATATATGGACTTGTGGCCTTTGTCATCACACAAGGAAAAATGGGTCAGAAATAGCTGTCATCTGTTCATCTCACTTCATCCTCTGCTATCTGCATCTCTGACATGCTCAAAACAATTGATAGGATAGGGACATTTGGTACTCTGAAGTAATCTGTTGCTTTAAGTGTCTGCCTAACTTTAAGTGGCGAGCCAGTCCAACATACAAAACATGCTCATGAAACTACATCCTAATGCATTCTGAATGTGTGGAAAAATATATGTAACAGTGCTCAAAATGGACTAGTACATAGCAAAATAGTAACCACTCACATATGTGAACTAGAAAACATCACATACACTGCAGAGAAGTCTGTTGCACATGTAAATTTCCACATTTTTAGTTTGAATGCTGTTTATAGTATATAATGACTCATTTTACAAAATAATATAGTAACTGGATTATTTAAAGCACAGTGTGTTTTACCTCTTTTAGGTTTTCATAAACCACTTTTTTCTAGTAATATGGTATTCAGCCAGTGGCAATTTATTTTTTCTACAGATTTTTTAAACTATTGTCACAGTGAACTTTATTTTGATTTTATTGGTAATCTTGTTAGCTATATTGTGCTTATGATGATTTTCCATGTTCTTTAATCCAATATGTACTGATATTGAATTGCTAGCACAGAAAACAAAAATGAAATAGATAAAATTGCTTCTTTTGGATGATTGTATAAACTGTGTTCAAAAAAGACATCACAGGTACCTGAACTTTAGCTCTTAAGCACAAGGAATTGGAAAGATGTTGGATTCTCAGAAAATCCCTGTCCAAGGATTGCCCAACATTAGAGGTTCCAAATTCAGACCGTACACTACATGGTGCTTAGTACATAGCCCCAGTTACTGTACAGAAAATCAAGTGCAGGGCTGCTGTAACAGAATTATTTTCTAATAATGATGTTATAATTGAATATTAATCACTCAGTTTCAAAACTTCTTACCTGCTTAAGCTCCTCTATATTTACAGGTGGTTAAGCTATAACCCATTTTTTTCCTCTTAGTATTGCATAATTTGGCTGAAAACTGTTACTCTCCACCAGAGAGAGATATTTTAATAATGCACTAATTCTGGATAAGCTGCCCTCATTTAATACACCATTTAACTGAGCTCAAGGTGTTGGGGGAAGCTGTCCAGAACATGTTGCATATGTTTATAGAGCATTAGAAAGCCATAGGTGACGCTGTAAGGGGGGTTCAAATAGAGATTGAGAGACCAAAGTTTTGTGCTATATTTAGACATTCACTAGAGTAGCACTAGAGATTGGATTTCACTTGAGGTCATTCAATGTGAGATTTAGATATTGACATATAAGTGTCTCTGTGTCAGTGGAGATCTTAGTAGAGAACTTTGCCTTTATCCAGTTGTCTCCACACATATTGCTTCCACCATTTGAGACATTATATGGCTTTTTGCCTGGCCCCAGCAGCTTCTCTGAAAATGTCATCCTATAGATGCTGTAGCATATTGGCCAGACCTTACAGAATTTCCCATATACTGTGACATCTCAAATGACATTAAATGCTTGCCTTTAGACAACTGAATGGAACACCTGGGGATGACCAGCTGAATTGCTCTCCAGAAACCACTGCCTGCATCAGCTGAAATGGGAAGTTAGGCACTTAGGACACATGTAGATACCTGTATGCAGAAACCTACAGTTAGTTGCTTTATTTTTCAACAGAATAGTACCTTTCATGTTAAAGATGACAGGAGGACAATAATTTGTAATATATATATATAGTCTGTTATAGTTGGTAGTGAATTGGGGAAAATCCATAGATTGAAAGGCTTATATTAGAACACACCTACAAGAGGACTTGCAGATGAGACTGTTTTGACCTATTTCTGGTGAGATAAAGCCCTGACAGTTGCCTCTTCTTTAGGTTACCTGGCTTGGCCTAAATAATAATAAAAACACCTCTCTGCTCTCTGTGGATTGTTTGTTCATGTCCTGGGGTAGTTTCAGATGACAGCATTGATGATGCAGCAAATCACCTATACAGTCAGAGGCAATGCAAACAGAAAAAGACATTTAGATTCCTGCCTGAAATGCAAGTTACAATAATTTGACAAAACTGAGTAAGACAAAGAGGGTGGGATTAATTTCAGTTAAATTTTTAAATATGTAGTGCAGCTCTCTATTGCCTGGCTAGTCACCTCAGGTTACCTTCAGAATCAGCAAAGAATAATAGTCACCCCTGGGGTGCAATTCATCTCATCCTGTTGTTGGCATCTAAAATTAATCATACTCTAGAATTGCCTATATGCCTTTGTGGTGTCTAAAGAAAACATAGCACAATTAATTCAAAAGTAGATATCTATATCTCAGATGTCTGAAATTCATTGAAAAGAAATAATCTGCAGCAACTCTTCCAAGGGTGTTTCCACCTTGTGAAGAATGCCTGAGACAATACCTCTTTTTCCACAAGATTTAGTGGTGTTTATCAGACTTACATTTGTTCAATATGCAGACACATTTAGGGCTTATACAGTGCATTAAATAAATTCTAACTTGCTCTTGAGAACAAATCACATTTTTGGTTTGATTGGGATAGAAAACAAGAGGAATTACTGGGTCAGAATTAACCTGGGAGAACAGTTACTGGAACCAGTGTCCCTGCTATGCCAGAGAGAAGAGGAAAACTCAATCATCCATTGCAATAGAGCTCAAAAGTAAGTAGCCTTACTCAAAAGGTGAGTAAGGTACTTCAGTAGTCTTCCAGAAAGACTTAGCAATGGGTTTGTGTCTGCTGGTACAACATTGGCTCTGGTAATATGTTACTTTACTCATTTTCCTACTTTAAAAACAATATAGTCTATACTATTTCTGTTTTATTCTAATGGAGACATAAATCTTTGTCCCAGCACAAAATAGTAAAATGAAGTTTGAGTAACTAAACTTGCTGGGGCAGAATGCTCTACATTTCTATATAGTGTTCATTTAATTTTGAACAAGCAACATATTTTCTCTCAGATATGATGTGCAATTTTATTTTCAGTGTTTATACATTGTCTGCTCTTTTGACAAGTAGCAGACACTGTTTAGTAAGCTATGTTATTATGTTGTATAAAAGTTGCCAACTACATATTAAAGACACAGAAAACTTTGGATTAATTAGTGTATTCTATTTCACAAGAATTTCTCAGAATGGAGCTGCAAGGCTTTCATTGCAATGGGGATTAAAGTGCCAATTTGCTGTTTTCTGAGATGGACAGCAGCTGTTCTTGTAGAACAAGTGCAGTAGGTTAATAACTGGGTCAGTGCTACATTCATGTCACTGTTTTCTTTTTGAGGGAAAGATTCATGCTGAAAAAATGACAGTAAGGGCAAAATATTGGATTCTGTCTTTGTTGTTTTACAATGACCTTCAGTAGATGTGCTTAAGATTTTCTAATTGACATGCCTGTAAACTTCCCTGAAGTTATCTATTTCTCAGTAATTATAAACAGTAATAACAGTTCTATTGATCAGTAAATACCTTCAGGCATAGTCTCATTCATTTTAAATTCTGAAACAATAGAGACAGATGAATCCCATTGCTTGTTTATCTGTAACTACCCAGAACATAAAATACGAGTTCTTTTGAAGAATCATAAGGATGTAGAATTTAATTCAGGTCCTCATTGCTATGTTTTAATTTGAAAGTCTAAAAACACCAAACTTAGCTTTTCCCTGGAGTGTGCATGTATAACACTGAAGACATAGAGGGAACAGACCTGAGGAGGAAGAAAGTACTATTTTTGAACAGTTTCCATAGAGGTCCTGCAGTTTAGTATACATACCTGGCATGTGAGTGGCTGTCTGAAATCAGGATTACGTTCAGATGCAGCAAGTTTCAATGTCTGGCTTGTTCTCACAGTATATGAGGACTCCTTTTTCACGGTGCATTGGATAACCTGTGTTCCTCTGCAAAATCTCAGGTTTATTGAATAACACAGGCTCTTTTAAGTTGAATTTTTATTCTTACCTCTTAATATTCTTAACATTTCTTCATACATAAAATATTATCACAGATATCCTTTGACCAAAATCTTTTTTTTGATGTCAGTGCAGTTCAATATCTAGACACTAGCCCTTTGTGGAGTTGCAACAGAAGTGGCCTGTATTCTTCCATCTAGCAAAATTTTAATGAAAATGAAGATGTGAAAGAGACAAAATCTCCTACATAATGTGAAGGAAAGCACTTTAAGGCATAGGGATCTCAGAAAAGGAGAAGAATAAGTGAGAAACCTATACAAAGAAAGATTGAGTTGGAGGTAATAGAGCAAAAGTCAGAAAACAAATGTAGGCTCCAGCTGCTTCGGAGAAGAAAAATAAAAAGAAAAATTGCGACAGAAAATTACTGAGTTGCCTCAAATAACACTAGGCTACACTGATCTGAAAAGAAGCAAAGTCCTGATCTAACCCTAAAAAGGAGTAGTGGGTGGGAAAGAGAAAGGGGAGAGGCTGAGAAGGCAGAAGAGTAGTCTGTCTCTCTAAGTTTTCTACTCAGAGGGCGTAGACCATATGGTGCACATTCATCCATCCTGCTGCAGTTCACAGGTTGTTGGGGAGTCACTTTTAGTGGGATAAACCTCTGGAGTGAACTGTGGAGAATTATAGAATATTTTTATGTGGTTATGCAATACTGTAAAATCATTTTCAGGTGGCCAGAGAAAGTCTCACCATGGAAAAGGAGAAACTGAGGGAAGCAGATGGCAATATTTCAGCAAAGATGCAGCGTGATAATATAAAAAAATTAGAAAGGATTAAAAGGAAAGACAAGGGGAGCAGTGGGTAGAGCCAATTCCCTTCAGTTTGGTTTTCAAAAGATGTAGGACTATTTTAATGGATTTTGTCATGTCTCAATTTCTCAGGACAACAACTCAGATACGTAGATTCCCACGTCAGGATTAAGGTGAAACGCCACCAAGGATTCTTCAATTCACAAAACTCAATTTTTATTCACTCACAGCAGATATCAGCATGAAACTTTGTCAGTAAGCTTTGCAACCTCTGCAACAAGCAATTAAACTTATACCGACTAGTGTTAGATCTTATAACATACCCGAACAAGCCTTAAACATGCTCTGACAAGCCTTGCCTTATATGTGTGGATGCAGCATAAGAATGGGAGATAAAAGGGGAGAAAGAGAGAAAAAGAGAGCGAAAGACAAAGAGGACGATTTAATCAGTCCTGGTTCCATCGTTGGTCCAGCCAACCTAGGGGTCCAGTTCTGGAGGGGTGCAGCCACCTGGGGCTTTGACTTGTGTCCTTTTATAATTCCTTGCCCCTCCTCCGGGTGGGCACTTGGACTTGTTTAGCTAATTAGGCATTATGCGCAGCTTATGCTTCTAGAATTCTCCTTGCTTTTGGTACATGTGCAGTTTGTACCTTCAGATTCTTCTGGAAATGAGTCAGTGGTCTTGGGAGTCATTGGGGAATTACTCCCCCCTCCCTGGAGGTTTGACAGTTGTTTGACCTTTCCTTTTGTCACATGCATTGTGAAAACAGCTTCTCTATTGGCTCTTCACAGAGTCACTCAAGATAGGGAAGTTCAGCCTCCGAAAAGTGTGATCTCATCTCCACAGGACCCCCTCCCCTTGCTGCGCCTCCCTGCCATTACCTGCACAGCCCCGGTGTTTCCATAGAAACAGTTTCCTTTGCCAAAGTTCTTTATTGGATAGTTGAGACATTAACTATCATTTCATTGGACTGTCACAGACTCCTGCTGGAAGAAGGAAGTGCAGAAATACTCCATCCTTTTGAAGAAACCACATCAAGATCAATTTTTCTAGGAAATTACATTACAGTCTGGTGAACAGTGACCTGTCTAGTTATAATTGTTTTGTCACTTCTCAACCGTACTGTATTAATATGTGTTCAGTATTTAGGAGATTCAAAATAACAACAAAATCAGTAGTAGGGCACACAACAGCAAATTGCATCCATACACAGAATTGTTTGGGAAACTCAAAAGAGCAGGTACAGATACCAGAGAAAGGTGTGGCAAAATATAGCACTACAGATGGAGGGAGAGGCCTGTTGATGTCTGTATTGGGTTTATGTGTCCGGGTTTTGGTAGAAGGGGCTCTACAGGGGTGACTTCTGTGAGAAGACACCAGAAGCTGTCCCCATGTTGGACAGAGATAGTTCCAGCCAGCTCCAAGATGGACCCGCCATTGGCCAAAGCTGAACCAATCAGCAACATTGGTAACACCTCTGTGATAACATATTTAAGAAAGGGTAAAAACTGCTACACAACAGCAGCTGAGAGGAGTGCGAATATGTGAGAGAAATAACTATGCATTCACCAAGGTCAGAGAAGGAGGGGAAGGAGGTGCTCCAGGTGCTGGAGCAGAGATTCCCCTGCAGCCTGTGTTGAAGACCATGGTGACACAGGTTGTCCTCCTGCAGCCCATGGAGGTCCACAGTGGAGCAGATAACCACACTGCAGCCTGTGAAGGACCCCATGCCAGAGCAGCTGGATGTGCCCTTGTGGTAGTTTAGTCCCTGCCGGGGTCCAAGACCACGCGGCTGCTGCCCCTCCCTCACAAAGGGAGTGAAATACAAAGCCCTGGGGCTGAGATAAGGAGAGGTTTAATACAATAGTGCAACAGCAACAAAACAAACAACAACAATAACAATAACAATAACAGTAATAACAATGAACAGAGCAAGATATCTACCGATACAGCAGTGAGAGCAGAGAGATGGCATAACACATGCGCTCACCGACTCTCCCGCGCTCCCACGCTTGGGCGCCAGGAGGTGACGTCCTCATGGTATTGAATAACCTGGCGAGAGCTTCCCCCCACTGCTGGGGAAACTTAGCCCTGTCCTAGCTAAACCAGGACAGCCCTGAATGAAGCTGCAGCACACGCTGGAGCAAGTTTTCTGGCAGCATCTCTGACCATGTGGGAGACTCATGCTGGAGTAGTCCATTCCTGAAGGACTGCACCTCATGGAAAGGACCCACACTGGAGCAGTTCATGAAGAACTGCACCTTGCGGGAAGGACCCACATTGCAGAAGTGTGTGAAGGACAGTATCCTGTGGGAGGGACCCCACACTGGAGCAGGAGAAGAACGTGGGGAGGAAGGAGTGGCAGAGACAAAGATTTATGAACTGACTGCAATCCCCATTCCCCACCCCCTTGTGCTGCTTGAGGAGGAGAGGAGATAGAAGAGTTGGGAGTGAAATTGAGTCTGGGCAGAAGGAGGTGTGGGGTTTTTAGACTTGTTCTTATTTCTTGTTATCCTATGGAGATTAATTGGCAATAAATTAAATTAATTTTCCCAAATTAAGTCTGTTTTGCCTGTGATGGTAATTAGTGAGGGATCTCCCTTACTTTATCTCAACCCATGGGCTTTTGTTGTATTTTCTGTCCCTGTCCTACTGATGGAGGGGGAGTGATAGAGCTGCTTGGTGGGCACCTGACAGCCAACCAAGGTCAACACAGCACAGTGACATAGGCAGAACATCGCCAGGGTTGATTTAAGGCTGCAGAATGAACACCTGGTGTGTGTGCCTTTGATCTTGTTTACTCTCTGGTAAATGCATAGCAGGTGTATCAAAACAGAGGTAAAAACACACCAGCAAATAAGAAAGCCCACTATTCTGTAATAAGTCAGTCTGCAGAGAAGATGAAAGAGAAAACAGCTCCTCCAAAATAGATACTTGTTACATGATTTAATTCTCTACCTAAAAGTGCTTAAATACTCTGGCAAAGGCTACATGAGAATGAAGAGAATAGTCAGGCCAAGTTTATGAGTTTGCTTTTATCTCACCCTGGGGGAAAAAAAGCCAACAATGGTTTGTGACTCTATTTAGGATATGAGGACATGGATTATGAAAAACCTATGGAAGGAGTGTGTGTGCCAAAGCTCATGCTCATTGTTTACAGGGCTAGTCACACAGCAGACGTAGCTAGAGAGCACAATTACAGTAGTGATATTTTTCAGATACAGAAACACAGTAGCTTGAAGCTATAAAGCAAATGTCTACAAGTAAAAAGTCCTTTGAGCAGGTATTTGATTTTATTAATTTTGACCTTGACCATACACTCATACTGTTGCTTTTCCACATTGTAAGCGTGGAAGACCACCACTAATAAAGAAATACATTTCATTTCCTGCATTATGACTTAGGTATGATATGGTTGATAGATTTTTTTTTTCCCAATCTCTTCTGAACAAAGCTAAATGATTTTATAATTTTTAGCCTATTTTAACTTTTACAACTGTGTACTGGTCTGTATGGTCAATGAGTAATCTGTTTTGATTGAGTGGAACTAGCAATCTATTCATGCTATCTCAGTACCTAGATCTAGTTCAAAGCTTATGTTCCCTTTTAGCTTATTGTGGACTAGTATTTGATAAAAAGTAAAAATTTTGTTTCTTTTTAAATCAAGGGATTTAAATGGATCTTGTTTTCTTCCTTAGCTTCCCCTTACTTTTTTGTTCTTATGCAGAATGAATTTATCATAATGTTTTAACAATAAAAGTGTTTTACAGTAAGCAGGACTGACTTCATGCTAAGTAGGTTTTACTCCCTTACATTAGCTTTTGGAAACTAAACCAAACACATCGGTGATTTTATGTCATTCTCTGCAAGACAGGAAAGAAATGCACAATTAACACTGCAAGCAGCTTTAAAAGCTTCTCTCCTAACAAGAAAAACAAGTAATAAAACTAACAGCTCAATTTCTTACAAACCAAAGAATTTTCAGCTTACAGGTTTACTGACATAGTTTTTAATAATTAAAATACTGCTGAAATTGTTGCCATGTCCAACTCTAGAATATGATATTGTGATACAACTGTACCTTTCATATGATACGTTTCATGCTTCATACAGTAATCAGAAGAGAGGTAGCCTGATTTTTTTTTTACACTCAGAAATGGATCTCAGTTACTTTATGTCTCCCCTCCTTCCAAATTCAGTATATTCTAGTTAAATGTGAATAGGACACAGAAGCCTTGATCAGATTTTCTTCATTGTCCAGTTAATGAACTTCCACTAAGAAAGATTTTCAGAATAATTTTAGTGAAGACTTGAGATATGAAATAGTTATTGCATAAAGTCAAAGTTGCAACCTAAAATAAAAAAAATAACACTGGAAACAAACTTTTTATCAGAAATATTTCTTTTAGTGTCCATATTGTCATGCATAAATATGTTTGAAATGAATACTAGAGTTCAAGGTGGCTCCTTATACAGATGTTTCTTTTTAAGAACATCAGAAAAGTGAAAGTTTTGCTTTTTTTCCTGACTAGGAGCTCTGTTTAACAATTACAAATGCTCTTTCCAATTTAGAGACAGGATGTCATGTGGAACAGCATCAAATCCTTTGCACAAGTCTAGGTAGATGATGTCAGTTGCTCTTCCCTTTCCCACCAATGCTGTAACCCCCTTGTAGAAGGCCACCAAATTTGTCAGGCACGATTTGTCCTTAGTGAAGCCATGTTGGCTGTCACCAATCAGATCCTTATTTTTTATGTGCCCTAGCATATTTTCCAGGAGGATCCCGTCCATGATCTTGCCGGGCACAGAGATGAGACTGGCCTGTAGTTCCTGGATCTTTTTTTTCTTCCCTTTTTAAAAATGGAGATTATGTTTCTCTTTTTTCAATCAGCAAGAACTTCACCAAACTTCCACAACTTCTCAAATATTTCCTAATGGCTTGTAATTTTTGTTTCACATTTTTATTTTTAGGGGCTAGTCCCTTATTTTGCAACCATCTCTACTGCATATATGTATTTGTATAGACACCTGATGAAGAATGTTGTTTCAAATTGAAACATATCTTTTAGCCTGAATGAGACAATTTCTGTTTCACTTTTTCAAAATATTTATGAATAACTTTGAAATAAAATTTGAATCACTGATATTAATTAAAATCTTAATTAAATGTCAGAGCAAACCAATTTTTTATAATTACTTCAAGTGTTTTGCTCTGCTGAAACAATTCAGTGAGGTCAACACAAGTTTGGTAAACATTTTAGCCAGACCAAAGCTGTTCTTTGCTGGTGAAAAGAGTGGAGGCTGAAACATTTATTTCTAAGCATATGCCATTACTTTTCCACAGTGTGCAGCCAGCCTAGGCTGCTGGCTTACTCTTAATGCGGGGTCTGCTGGCAGTGAGGAAATCCAGCTGGGTGTCTTGTGTAACTGGCTTTGCTCTACAGAAGCCAGTGCAAGACCTGCCTTTAAAGGAAAGTCTGGTGGAGCAGTCCTAAACAAGCTGACTGATGCACAGACAATCTGCTAGGTCTAGAGAGTCTCCTGATTGAGAAGAGATGTGCCACTTTGTGAATTGTAGTGGTAGAGGATGGTGGAGAGAATACTATGTTTCAGATTAGTCTACCAGGGATAGCTACAGCTAGATGAGTTTGGTTACAGAGAAGTGACCTAGAGTATCATTCCTACACTTAGCATTGTGGTTAGATGTTTGAGGTTATAGCTGGAATGATTGTAGCTATCCAGTCCTGGCCTTAAGGGCAGGAGAGATGCCAGCAACCAGTGAGGCAAGAGGCAGATAGTAGTAAACCCCAGGTATCTGTATACTGATGCATCAAAGCATGTCTAAAATACCACCCTCGTAGTGATTAGAAACAAATCCTCTTCCCAAGAACAGTGTAAGCCTTCACAAGGAATTAATAACCTAAACAAAACCTTTAGCCCAGTCTAGGAGAGGAACTGCTGGAAAGGATCATAAAATTTATCAGGCAGATCAGAAAAATTCCATTTAGTTGTTTCACAGTAGCTACACCTTGTACTGCCTTGTCAGGCAGGTTATTTGAATAGTTGAAGGCATTTGTATGAACAAAACTATGAATACTAATCAAATATGCAGAGAAGAATAAAGGTGCATAAACAAACCCCTCAAATTTATAAATCCTCTTCTTTAAAGTCAGTGCTTTCAACATCATCTGCTGTAATACTTTTTTTTTTTTTTTGAAAAAGGCATGAGAAATCTGAAGCATTGCAGTTTCCAAACTCTAAACTGCATATTGTGAACAAACTGATTACTACACAAATGGCAGTGGTTATTTGTTTATTTCCCTCCAATATTGAAAAGTCAAAATCTTATTGAAAATGAGATGTATAAGAGTAAGCTAACACTGTATTTTTAAACATGTGCTTAGTCTCCTCATGTTATTTCGCAAAGAGTACTTTGCCCATACAAAATATCAAGACTGATTTCAGATGCATCTTTACTAGAACATTGTCTTTCTCAAAGATAATAAACTTATTAACCCAGGTTACCACAAACTACAGTGTACTCAGAGCAGGCAATATACCTCTTTATTTTTGTGAAAGTTGGAATAAGCAACAAAATTCTTATTTCACTGAACCAAGTATTCAGTTAGTTTAAACTATCTGTCTATGTTTTCAGTTTTTCTCCCTTGCTTTACATTCCTCTCCCCATGTCTCACAAGGCACTGCTTTCTTTATAATATATATTCCCTGATACCATTCATGTGTCCTTATGTCAGAATTCATCCATGTAGATTGCTGTTCTCCCTCACAGAATACTGTACAGCATCGTGGAAGATTTGTTCCCTATTTATTTGAGCTGCTTTAGCTGTCAGTGCTAAAGTACAATGGCTTCTAGATGTCTGTAAATAGCTTTATCCTTAGGGCTTGGAGGGTGGTTTAGTTTTCCTGAAGCACAGCACAAATGTGATACAGTTGAACAGACATTGTAATGTACCCAAAATGCTATAGGGCCTTTGCTGTGCCAAAATGAGGACCATGAAATTTTCTTATTTCTTTTCTGCATAAATTGAGCTGATTTTTTATCTTCAGAAGAAAAACTGACTAGAGCAAATGGAATTATATTGATATTTTCAACAGTCTGAAGAAAAATAGCTTTGAGGAATAACATCATTCATCTGTAGCTTTTTATGAAACTGGATTTCTCCCATAATCAGGCTGATAGATTTTTCGATAGCTGCTGTGTAACTATGTAAGTGAAACTTTTTGATGTAACACAGAAACTGAAAACAGTTGTTCTTAAATACAGTTTGCCAAGTTGTTAAATATTTCACATGTAGATAAGTAATTTTCAGAGGTGAATGGTACTTCCACTTTTTAAAATTATTAATTATACTTCAGGTATTTATCAGTTAATATCATGCTTACTCTCTTCCCTTGTGGCTTTCTTCATAAAATAATTTGGGTTTACAAGTTTAGTAACATTTAAATACCTGTTTAACCAGAAGCTCTTGGGCCTCTGAGGGCACACAAAAATCTTCAGAGTAAATAGTCAGGGATGTAGTGTGGATTTGGGCTTTAAGTTGAGCAATGTTCTGTTGTGGTGTAGGTATTTTGTTTTACATTATGTTCTCATTCATCATATATGAACAACTTCGCAGCTGTTATTTCCTTTCAGCTTGTGAAAAGCATGCCTATAGTAGCCAAGGACAAAATTAGCTCATTAGAAAGCAAAAATTATTTTTAAACATAAAATTATTTATTTTGCCGGAGAAGAAAAAATCTTTATATACAACCAGTGTATTTTTGCCATAATTTCAGAAGCAAATGCCTCTAAAATGTATTTCCCTCTGCAAGTATTCTGAACAATCATTTGTTGCTATGTTTAGATAGCCTGAAATACTCCATATATGATTTTGTGTAGGAGAATTTGTATTGTTCTATATTTTTTTGTTCTCTCAGATATTTTTTATTAAGTTGTTCAGGTGTTATTTTTATGTACTTTTGTTACTTTCATTTATGGGATTTTTGTCACTCCTGAAGACAAAAGAAATAAAATCCCCAAACTTATAAATGTGATGTGGTTTATGCAAATTGAGGTGTTAAACACTACAACAGATTGTTTTTTAGTAACTCATTATAAGAATAACTTTTTTTATTTTCAGTATTCTTCATCAGAGGATCTCAAACCACTTTACAAATAGCAATTAGTTAAGCCTTTTGGTTCCTCAAGATGCACAACAGTTCTGAAACATTTAACATTAGAGAATACCTCAATATTATGTGTAATCAGACAATGAAAACTTCATAGGTGTAACTGAAGAACAAAATAGGAAAAATTGGAAAGTTTGAAGAGCAATGGAAAATTTAAAGGGCAAAGGTAACATTCCTGATTTTTCCTCCTTTAAAGATTATTGGGTCTTTGTTCCTTTATTTACGACTGTGTATCTCAGGTACAGTAGAAACTGAAATATATGAGTACCATTTATAGATCTGTAAATGAAATTTTCAACACTTTAAATCATACTTATATTAAAAGAGTAACATAATAACATCTAGGAATGGACACCTCTACCTCTGTGAATATAAGAAATTACATTTCCATGTTTATTTTTCAATGTCTGTTTGCAATTCATGCTCATTGAGGCTGAAATGTGGACATTCCCATGTACAAACAGTGGTGGGAAGCCATAGCAAAGCCTTTGCTACAAACTTATCCTGCTAGTGCTTTGTTTAGCCTTAGTCTTTGTACCTCCACAACCATTCTCAATAGAAACCTACTCCCAACTCTTTTTTCAGCCTTTGAGGTAACCCCTGGAGCAGTCTTTCCCCTGAGTGGTGCGAATAGTCCATCCTGTGTTTCTTACACCAGGTTTCCTCCTAACATGCTGCAGGACCTGTAGCTGGCTGATAGCAGGACACAAGATTTAGCAACAAATGTGATTTAAGGATATTCCCACTGTACCAGTGAGTATGCCAAGTCCTGGAGGACAGCTCTGCGATGAACACGCACTTCAGTTCTTAAAGGTGCTGTGACAACTTTTTCCTGTCCTAGATAATACCATCAACTCACTACCTCTTGCCTGTTAGCTCTGAGCACTCCTTCACATAAATCTCTGTCTGCAGGAACCTGTCATCTGATGTGAAAACACAGTACATGCTCAACTGCATGCTTTATGTTGCCATGCTCAAGAATAATGCTTGGAGAATGAGTCCTTTCTTAAAAGATCTCAAAGCACTAGTTAATGTATTTTGTGTGACTTACCATGGAAGCATTCTTTAATATTTATTTTGCATTATTCTTTCTTCTCTAATACCAGAAAATAGAAATAGTAGGAGGCATTAGCTTGTATCTACGGATGAATTTGAAAATAATTACTTCTGCCATAAATCTTACAGTCCATATGGATAAGGTATAATACTGGCACTGATATCTACAGGTCCATCTGCACAGAGCCTCATTTTACTGCATAAGGTAAAGCTTTGTAAATTCAGCCATCTGTTTTCAGTGCTGTTTTTTCTCCAGAACCTCTAAGTGAGGCTGGGCAATAAAGATAAAATATAAAGAGTTCCTCTATATCATAAGACTGAATTTAAAAACTGATATTAAAGGTTTAAAAATAGTATTTGAATATTTTATATGATCATTTCTGTCCCTAAAATTTTTTTAAATAATAAAGACATCATTTGACTATGATAATGGCATCTGTTAAATGTTATGTAGTCATAAAGACCTAACGCTGCTTCACCTTGCTGTAGAACACAGTTTCTCCACTAAAGCCAATGGAGTGACAGCACTGCAGAATCAGACTCCTTATATATTTTTTTCCCATGGATTTGTTGCCCATGATAATACTGAGGGAAAAATTTGTTTTGACTCTCTCAGTGATTTCCTTTTGGCTTTTGGAGCACCAATGGATATTTTAAAAAATATTATCTCTCCCTCCTTTGTTGGGAAACACAAGGTTATAAACACATTTGGTAATATCTATTTAGTGGCTTGAGTAATTTTGATTAGTCTCAGACATATATATATATATGAAAAAATCCATTCTGTGAGGTGATTCATGGATCAATAACAGATTCAGTGCATTCCATAAATCCAGTACAAACACTCTGAAACTGTGAGGTGCTGGAAAATGCTGGAAGGTACTTCTTCTTTGTCTAGCTTGGGATAAAATGTTCAAAGCTGATATAATTTTCCATGTGAAGAAGTAGTAATAGTGTAATCACAGAAGTTCCTCGGATAGTCCTGCACTTTAATCATTCTTATTTAGAAAATATAAATCTACATAGTAAGCCACATCTCCTGAGGCCAGTTTATCAGAAGTATCTGTATTGTTTGAAGAAAATGAAATGAAAGCCATATTCAGTCTTGTCTGAGCATTCAGTTCTGTTATTGATCATGGAGAACCTGAAAAAATTAATCAGAAGCAGCAAGGCCTCAAGGCACCTTGGAGATCCTTGAGAGAGTATGAGGGTCTACTATTGCTTTATTTTTATTTTTGGTTTTGGTTGTCTTCTTTTCTCCATATAAATTCAGATCAAATACTGAAGAAAAAGAAGCAAGAAGATTCTAATCTGGAGGCAGATCAAACTTGTCAGACTGAAATGTAATATGTTACTGGACAACAGGTAATGTTTCCTAAAAATTTCTTCTAGTTATTATTTTAGAATCAGGTTTTCCTCAAATTCTAATTTCCTACTGTCTACATAGCTGTTAGTTTTCACTAGACACCCTGATTGTACAAAAAATTGTATTTATTCTTTGACATAGTCAACATCTTAAGGGTATTTTCCAACTTAAATGATAATATGATTCTATATGGGGGGGTTGGAACTAGATGATTTTTAAGGTCCCTTCCAACCCAAACCATTCTATGATTCTGTGTGTAGCTTAAGACCATAAACACACTTTGTGTTTTCATACAAACTCCCAGACCACTGGCAGTTTAAGTTAGAAGCTAAAATCTATGGCCATCTCTTTATCCAGTAAACACTTATTCAAAATAACTGATGGCCAACCAGTGACTTGGGCACTGGTGATGTACAAGTTAAATGTTTAAACTAATAAAGATCAATCTAGATGCCCTGAATAGGTGTATTTTAACATGTGCCCTGAATTATTTAACTTAAATTACTATAAGTACAGGACTGATGGATGGTTCTTTCATTTAATTTTTTTATGTGTGAATCTTAGCTCCTCTAACTAGCTCTCCTAACATGCAGCAACACATACATCTATGTAAAATGCATAGCCTTGTTTTGTGAATTGGTGATAAAAGGATATTCAAGCAACTAGCAGTAACCAGGAAAGCCTCTTGATGTGTAGCAAGATATCTGGGGATCATTCTGAAGCTCTAGGTGTCGCAAGGGAGTGTGTGTGATACACCTGAAAAATTTTGCTTTAAAATTTGAAGCAAAAGTGACTATCAGCCCAGTCTAAGCTTCTCTTACATAGAAGATGGAGGACTCCACAAAGAAATGTGTTTTAAGCAGTGGCTTCATGTCCTGACTTCTTCCACTTTTAGAAGGTGAAGGTCCAGTGTTCTAAATTTTGTCTTCATTTCGCACGAAGAGCTGCATGAGACAAGTTCCCTTGAAAGCAAATGCTAAATTCCTGGTTTTTAAATTGAAATTAAGATGTGTGTAACAAAATTTGAAACAATTTAATCCTCAAGGATTTACACATACTTACATGCCAGTTTTGTATAAATAAATGGGTGTCCATGCTGAACAGCTATGTGCCTGTTTTTATGATGTTTCTAAAATTATAGCTTGTAACATTTCTGCATAAGTATTTACAAATTTAGCATCTATTATCCTTTGACTATAGAAATACTAGATTTTTAAATTTTAATAGATACTGTTTGATGATCAGCAAACTGGAGAGGAACTAATCATTCCTTTTCAAATAGCCTATCTGGTATCTCATTTCAACAGCTACCACTACAACCAGCTTCTAAGAAGTCTCATAAGCTACAAAATGTGTTAAGACATATCCAGAAACTAAATAAATTCTTTTATATTGGAAGATGAACAGGGAAGTCTCACTGTAGGCAAATTTTGTTAATGTCTTTTTTCAGTCAGTCCATTTCTGCAGCACAAAACAATTGAATATGGCAGAGCTGGAAGAAGTGTGCAAGAATGTTGAACTGTGGTTTAGAGTACAAAGGTTAATCTTCAATTCAACAGATGGCTGGTCAAAAGGCATGAACCTTCCTTGTAAAGTCAATGTTGTTAGTTTTAAATAGAAGTTATCACAAACTCAGAATCTCTACAACTGTTCATTAATCACTAGGCACCGAGGTGTAATTTCCATATAAAGACCTATCACATCTGTCCCCTCATCTGCTCTATGGTCATTGGTTTTTCAAATTTATGAAATGAAGAAAATCAATGTTCTGCAGTCAGATAAAAGGTAAATGCTAAAGTCCTTTAAAAAGAACTCAAGTATTTTGACTGGTATATTACCATTATTTACAGGTTATTAAAGTGAAGTTGCTACAGGAGACTCATCAAAATTCTGTCAGATAAAAACCAATTGTTATGTCAATGGAAAGTGATGAAATTTCCCTGAGGGACTAAGACATTTTAGATATAGAGTTACAGTGAATACCATGAGTGACAAATGAAAAGAAACATCTGTTCTGGCCAGTTTCTATGGATAATAATATCCCAGAATCAAACTCACATTTAATCAATTAGTACTGATTTTGTCAGTAAGTTAATAAGAACAAAATAGTATCTCCTAGAGCTTTATCTACTGACAATGCCATTGCAAAACCATTATTAAACTCTAATATTCAGTGACCACTACAAGAATAGATTTTAAATCAACATAAATAAAACTGATATCTTGCATTAATAAAGCCTTATTTATTCTAAGATTTGACATAATGACACTGTATTGTTTAATAATATAATATTTACATTTTTGAGGGCTTAAATTTGCAGACAAAATCTATTTTAAAAGATTTGGAAATACATTTTCTAGAAACGTGGGTAAACTGACTAGAATTTAAAGAATGCACCAGTGCAGTTAATAACATAGTTTAAGCAAATCTTGTACTATATCAGATCACTCCTCTTGTCAAATTATGTGAATGTTTCAAACCACACTACTTTAAATAGACCTTGCTAACACAGGCCTAGTAGTACAGTATGCAACTAAAATAAATAAATGAGAAATATGCAATAAAAATATTTATAAATGAATTTTTCTTCTTCTTGCCTTTTCACGAAGCATAGGCTTCTTGGACTAGTTACATCATCAAAACCTGTATCTACTGGCTATTGGTGTGTTGTAGAGTAGGAAATGGACTTAAAACTTTGATAATCCTTTTTGGCTCAAAAATGCTTGAAATCCAATCAAATTTTTCGCAGTCCTTGGGATATATAAATTAGGAAAGTTTGAATGAACATTTTTTTATAAATTAAAGTTACTCATATAATTTTTTAAGTTATTGTTATTAAAAAAGTAAAACTATATCATGCATGTAATTTGGGTCATCTATAGTCAAATATGTTTCTAATCTAAAATGTATCTTCGTATATATTTCATCTGTCTAAAATCTGATATTAAATAGCTAATCTATTACCTAGGTAATAGCTATCTAATATGTATAAAGATGGGATATTTTAATAATAAGAAATAGAGGGCAAAGTATCTAAAAATAGTCTTAATTTGGCTATCATGCCTGTGATAGTGTGGTATTCGTAAAATGAATAGATTGTTTTCCAATAATCAGATTTTTAATGAAAAATAACTTGTATGCACATGGCAAATCCCATGTGCATTTCAGAAACAGACACAGCTAGATGCTGCTTAACTTTTTTGGCGGGGGGGAGAAATGAAATATTATGCTACATTCAAAGACTAAAATGTTTTTCTAATCTGTGTCTGGCACCCTCAACAGCATAGTACTTATAAATATGGAGTTTTATCTACTCAGTACAGAGAAGATAGAATATACTGGGTTATTTTGCACCGGGGTAACTGTCATCTACAGACTTCAAATTGTGAAATTATAATGGATTAATTGTTTAAATTGCCATCTGGGAGTGAAGGGTCAAGTCTTTCTCTACAATGTAAAATGAGATCTTTCATACTTTCCTTATAGCATGAGTGATTTAATGTATATGAACAAAAGGTTTTTTCCTTTTTTGGGGGGTGATTAGTGAATCTAGTGACTCTGTACTGATGTAAAGTTGGCTTATGCTGAAAGTACAGATTCTCTTAAAACGATCCTCAAACTTACTTTAATATCATGTTTTTTTCTTTATGCACAAAACGTTAAACAAGCCACTTTTGCCAATAACTTTAATCAGACAGATCTTACTATGTTGATAGCTTGGGAACATACAGAGGAAAAGAAACTGTAGATGATGTTTGGTTGGGAACACATGGATCCTGACTGGTTTTCTGCAGAGCTCAGGATCTGTCATGTCAGATATATGCATGTCAAGTATCCGAAAGTTTTGTCAGGCTAGCTAGGAAAAATACAAACATTGTAACAAACAAAAGTATTCAAAAATTGAATCTAATTGACTTAGCTTATGTATCTATTTTGGGGAAAGTTGAACCCACTTTCCAGATTACACTGATTGTAGTGATGAGCTCCACTGACTACACCTCAGTGCATGAGAAATCTGCATCTATCACAAACTGACCTCAGTCCCCATCTTGCTCCACACCAGTGGTATTAATAAGGAGAGGAAAGGAATTTAACTGTGTTGTAAACTTATAGCAAAATATGCTTCCTTTTGGCATACCTATCCTGACAGCTTGAATCCATGGTAAGCACAGATCTGAGACTCTACTCTTTCACCCAAACACTTGGGTGGAAAAGGAAAATATTGAGTGCAGCTATTCTTACTTCCTGCATGGAAGAGTAGACAAAACCATAACCTACTCTATTATGAATTACTATAATGGTGAGATATTCTGCTCCTGTCTAAGATACGTTACTAAATTGCTACAGTAATGATATTTGCTTTGAAGTAACATGAAATGGAGTCTTCAGTTTAATGTAATTAAAACATTCCATATCAATAGGAAAGGCATAATTTATAGCTATTTTATTTCATCTTTATCATTTCAATAATATATAAAAAGTATAAATGACAAGAACCAGAAGTGATTTTATACAGGATATACAAGAAAATATGCAATAATGATTGACTATTAAAAGAAATTAAAAATTAGGTTTTGATCTTGGAAAATCATCATTGAGTTTTTGATCTTGGAAAATTATCATTTAGAAAACAACGTATAGGAAAAGAAGTTATCTCCTGGATATTCTGTTTTGATGGGAATCCTTTTATAAAGAAAAAAATTTTGGTTCCATGTACTGGTTATAATCCCCAAATTAACCTTGAGCTGAGTAATTATATTTATTGCAGTCTTATTTTGGAAAGAGATAATTTTAATTCATCAACAATATGCCAAAAAACCCCCCTGTTAATTTATTTGCTGTTACAGGACTACTTGATATTGCTAGATTTTATACCTACAGAAATATTTCAAATGAGCAGCTTTAGGTACCAAAGAAAAACATTATTTTCTCAGAGGTGCATTGAGCTTCATGTTTTTACTGCAATATCTAGTTAACACAGAATGGGAATTCTTAAAAACAAACATCAGTATTAAACAAAAACCCAGGATATAAATCTTTCATAGTTTAGCTAGAATGCTAGTACTCAAGCTGAACTCAGTGCAGGGGTCTGTGCATGAAATTTCATGTTCTTTCCCATATAAGTAATTAAGCAAATAGTTCTTCCAAATAAATAGTTCTTTAACAGCAACAGTTATTTTTTCACTAAATGTTAATTTTTTAATGATAATTTTTATTAGTCTACAATATAATTTTTAACATCTTTATCTTTCAAGCAGAAATTACAACTTTAGAGCATTAGGTGAGTTATCCACATTCTTGACAAACCAAACAATAGCAAAATCAATATCTGATAACCTTTTATTAATGGCTATGGAAGCTGAGATTTGTCAAGAAAATTATATCTCTTGAGTAGGTGAGCTTTTGAATTTTTCTTGTTTTTTTATTTATTTATGTGAAAATTTTTCCATCTGTTAAAAGATTATTTCATATGTCTGGTGCAGTTGCCATAGAATTGTAACAATATTCAGAAAGAAGGTTGTCCATGCCTTATCAAAGCTTGGTTTTAGTATAAAATTAGATTCTGATTCAATAATATTTTTCACTGCAAAATAGTAATGGTTCTGCAGCTTTTTGGTGATGGGTATATTATATTAACACTTTGGTGTGTGCTACTCTTTCATGTTTATGCATCCTGTTCCAGTGTGTTCTGGAGTCGTGCTTGGTGTCAGTTTGCCCACTGACATGTTTAGGACATGAGGGAAATAGTTCTCAAAGATTTTACCAAGGGTCTTAAAGATGTGGTTTTAAACACCTGTTAACCATGAGGTAAGACTCTGTCCTTGATAGAAATGCAAATATATGCATATTTGCAAATAATCACAACTGACCTTTTGTTTCTTAGTTTTTAGTTTTGACCACATTATTGACTATTTAAAGAGAATAATTCTTAAAAATGACAACATCTGCACAAAGGAAAACATACTAAACACGCACACTGCTGCATATATGAAGGAAACAGGTCACAGTCTCACAGAATGACTGAGACAGGAAGGAATCTCTAGAGGTCATGTGGTTCAAGTCCTCTGCTCAAGCAGGGTCACCTAGAGCCAATTGCCCAGGACTCTCTCTAGATAGCTTTTGAATATCTCCAGGGAGGGAGACTTCACAACATCCCCAGGCAACCTATGCCAGTGCTTGGTCACCCTCACAGTAAAAAAGTGTTTCCTCATGTTCAGAGAGATCCTATCATGTTTCAGTTTGTGCCTGTTGCCTCTGGTTCTGTCATTGGGCTCCACTGAAGAGTCTGGCTCCATCCTCTTTGCATCCCCCCTTCAGATATTTACAAACATTGATGAGAGTCCCCCTGACCCTTCCCTTCTCTGGGCTGAACAGTCCCAGCTCTCTAATCTCAGAGAGGAGATGTTCCAGTCCCTTAATCATTTTAGTAGCCCTCGCTGGACTTCCATAACTCGAGAGTTCTCTTGTAGTGGAGAGCCCAAAACTGAACACAGCACTTCAGGTGTGGTCTCACCAGTGTTGAGCAGAGGGGAAGGATCATGTCTCTCAACCCTGCTGGCAACAACCTTCCTAATGTAATCCAAGATAAAATTAACCTTCTTCACAGCAAGTGCACATTGCCCTGAGATAAGTAGTCAAGACTGGCTGTATATGTACTCCACAGAACTTTTCTCTGAGTCCTTCTCTGATCCTAAAATATAAGTATTCATCTCTCTGGGTTTTCAGATCAGAGAGTGTGAAATAATCCCTAGGCTACATGAAAAACCATGAGAGAGGGATATCAGCAGTGTATGGATGAGGGTATGTCTCCACAACTTTGGGGTTTGCAAGTGGACATGTTGTCATGTTTCAGAGTGAAGAGCCTGCTGGGGCAGAGCAGAGCAATGCAAGAGATGAAGAGGCCAGACGTGGTGAAATCTCCTCCTAACCACCCTGTGGAAATAACCTTACTTGTGCAATCGCTCAGCATGTGTCCAGGCATTGCAGTCTAGCTGGCACTGGGTGAAAACAAGCCAGAAAGAACATGAACAGAAAACCAGTATGTGTGTCAAGGGCTGCATGGATCAATGCTTAAGACCTCATCACAATCCCATTTTATTCAGTTGTAAACATGTATATTTAGACATTAATAAAATTACTTATTCAGACATTAATAATATGAATCTAGTTGTAGAAATGCTTTTAAGGACACCTTTGTGTTCACCCTTAACATTTTTTCACATGCTTAACTTGAAATTTGCACTTTGATATCCATGATACTGGGGCATATGCCTGAAATCAAGGATGCATATGAATGCCTTTCTAAGGACGTACTTTCCTAAATTTGACCTGTTATTTATGTTGTGGTGAACAGTTCCCAAGCTCAGTTGGGATGCTTTGCAAGTGTAAGTGACTCTTTCTGAAAAACAAGGATAAGAAGATAAAAGGCTGACAGCTTTCTAAGGCAGATAAATCAACAGCATTAGAGAGAGGACATAATAGTGGGCATTTTCAAGGTTTCCACTGAAGGATACTTTGGTTCTGGAAAAAATCTCATCTCAGCCAAGTAAAAGACAACATGTCTCAACCAGAGTGCTTTGTGTAAAAGTACAGGGTCTGACAAATTGACTCAGTAAAAATCTTTGCTTCAGTCCCTGAGATCTTTTAGGATAAAATGTGCCCATCTCCACAAGTGCAAGAGAGGAGGAGCCTCCTGGGGAGGGTGGGCAGCTGTGGCTGGACAGCTGGTGAGTGCTTGGGCGCACTGACAACACAGGTAGTGTGAATTGTGTGTCGAGACACCTGCAAAGCATCTTGGCATGTCTCCTCTCCACTCACTGTTTATTGGAGTCCAGGAGTTTGCCTCTAGATTACCTGGAAAATAGAAAACTTCAATGGTGGCATTTCACCTCTTACTGTGTAAGCATAAAAAAAAATCAGTACCCAATGAAAAAAGATTATTAATTTCTTTAAAATAATTATTGTGAGATTAGACCATGGTATCAAGTTTGTAAATAAAAGATTTTATTGTTATATTGGCCTATGTTTCTTTTTTCATCCTCCTCTCTGTTAGTCGAAATTAAAATTCTAATCTTCACTGCTTAGAATGTTTCAGTGAAATATGTGACACAGATCTGAAATTTAGAAAGCTGTCATGCCAAGATACTACAAAAGAGTTTTTGTAATCAATCAGACCTTCTGAATTATTCTACAGTCCAACAATGCACAGTCCTTCAAATTACAAGTTCCTATAAGCTGCCTTAGAAGTAGAGGTCAGTAAAAATTAAAAGAAAAGGACAGGTTTTATTCTATTTATTCTATTCTGTTTTTGTATATTTTCATGTGTGGCACAAATATTCATACATTTGAATTGATCATGATAATGTCTCTGTGCACTGACAATTGATACAAATGAGAGAAAAAGGAACATTTAGTCATCAGATGATAACTTCTCTATTTAAAATTCTCTCCTAAATTAAATGAGACAATAACTGCCAGGAATTAATACTGAAGGGGACTAAATATGTAGCTGCCATTATGTGTTAAAAATACCTTGCTATTGACATTTTTACTATACAAGTCAGCTAAATCCACAATTAGTATTAACTTTGAGGAATGATTTGACATGAGAATGGGCCACAGTATCAGGAAACACATAGACAAAAAATTTAATAAGCTTCATAAAATTTAAAATAAAATAATGGGAAATACAACAAAATGTAAGGTGTGGACACCAGTGTAGAGCTTTCTGCTGAACTCTAAACCTGCAAATTGTGTCAGAGTAGATACAGTCTACTACACTCTGAAGACAATATTCTCTGGCTTCTGCTAAGTAGTCACACATTGAGCATCACACAGAAATCTGTGAGTTTAGAGATTAATTGCATTGCCTAGGGAAATAAATCAATAAAATTTGTGAGAAATACGTTCTGGACAAATAGTTGAATGTCATATGAGTATTTCTTGAGTTTTGAGTGTATAATACCATTTAATAATTTTTTAATAATGAACTTAATTATTAATTTAATGATTCTGTGATGCAGAATATTGAATTTGATGTGAGATATTATTTATTTCCAGTGGCACGTTTTTACAGACATGTCCTGTGTAACATTTACATTGTGATTCATTGAGGTCTTTAATCCAGATACTGAAAGAAGTGGATTAGCCCTCTGCTTAAATATGGGTGCTCATTCCATCTTTTTTATGCAGTCATTAGTGCTGAGACTAAGGTATCCATGTGGCTGGACAGTGAACCAGACCACGAACAGATCTATATTAAAAGTAACCCAGCAAAAAAGGGGGTAAAAAAATGTTAATTTAACTCAGTCTAGTTTGTTGCATGGCTCCATAAGCCCTTTTGCTGGCTTAAGAGAGAGTGAGCAAGGGATTGCTGAGGAATGAAGAGGTAGGGTAAGGTCAGAGGGCTATACAAGTCTATACAAGCTGAAAGTGTTCACAGAACCATTGTGTTTGCCTTGGTAATCTGTTCTGAGTCCATCACTGCTGTGCAGTTTCAGAACAAAAAATACTTTTAAAACCCCAGACTTTAATTAGAAAATTGCTAGAAGGAAACACAGCACAGAATGAATCACACTGTGACAATGAAGCTTTGTCTACTATTGTGTGTATTTTTTTTATCCAGCTGCATTAGCTTATGTTAGCTAACTATATCTTCCTCTCCTTAAAAGAAATCATCATGTGCAAATCATCTCAGGAAAAAAGGCAGTCATCAGTAAAAGAAAATTTTTTTTCTCTTAATGCAAAGTATTACCGTTTTATGATAAGAGCTATAGTGTTTAGCTCATTACATATAATATAACCCTTCGAAATAAAATAGTGGCATCCTTTTTGAGATAGAGTGTTCACACATAATTTAAAACATAAATGACTGGCTAATACTGAAAGATGAATCAAACACTGTTCCTAGTATTTAAGGCTGTATTAATGTTGCAGAGGGAGACTAAAGATTTTTTTCTACAGTGAAATAGAAGTGTATTTTTAAAAACAGGCAAAAAGAACATGGGTCTGGGAGAGATCTGTTTGATCCTGAAGTCCCAATGCCTTGTTACAGCAGGCAGCAGCATCATATAATCCTATCTGAAAAGTTATCAGGTTCCTCCATCAGTTCCCTGTTTTCCTGCTTGAAAGTCTTTACCAGAATCTCACTCCTTTAATAGCCAAAACCCTCCAATTTTTCAACCCAAGTTAATTCAAGTGACCAACTAATATGACTGGAGAATCCACATTTGTTTGTCAAAGTCTGGATTACCTTGGATCTTGGAAATCTCATTTCATCCCTGTTTTGCCACCTCCAAGACATATTCTTAATAAAGAAAGGTATTACAACATGCCGTGATAGCATTAATTACTAATTCTGGCTTTCCAAACCCAGGCTTTTCTTGGCAAGTCTAAAATGAGTAAAGATTCCCTTCCTTTCACATAGCTTGATGGGATATTCAGGGACTTCAGTGGAGAAAGGCATGGGTGTATTTTCTTTTTCCCCAGCAGAAGCACCTGCACTTGGCTCTGGCAGTAGAGGTGATTCTTTCTGTGTTGTTTATGTCTTTTGCATTCAAGTGGCAGATGAAGTGTTGACACAAAGTTATCAGAGACTCACTTTAGGATTTTGCTAATTTTTGAATCTGTAAGAAAGACTTACTAGGGAGCATTCCCAAAGTCAGTAAATATAGGGTCACATTGTTTTGGTGGGGGGTGAGACTAGAGTCATGAGGGTATGAGCTGCGGTGTGCTCCTTGCCCTCAGGGCAAACCAATAGTCCATGGTCCATTTTATCACCAATTATAACTAATCATAATCTAAAGGATTTAGCTGTAAATTTGGCTTCTATTCCCAGACTGGTGAAACAGCTCACTCATTTTTGTTTTCTAGACCATATACACTATTCTTCTTTATCATGGTTTGATAGGAACTCACATGACCTCATGTCAATGGTGTGTATAATGTTACACAGTTCCAGTATCTGTCACAATGAGAACTGATTGATGCAGTGGTGTGCTTGGTGAAAATAAACATCTTTTTAGCTACTACATCACAGCTGTATTTCTCAAACAGTGTACAATAGCTCATGTATTCTGTGTTTGTGGAATGCCATGCAGAGATCACGGTTTCTTTAGAAAAGTTACCCAAAAGGGATATGGTTTTTTAAAACAAATCTGTAGTTACTTCACTATTTTGTTAAATTTCCTTTTAGCTTTTTCTGTTGGCTATTAGTCTGATAAATCACCTAGAATTATTACTGTCACTTGACTGGCTAAAATATTCAAAATTCTGTAGTCTAACGATATACAAAAACATGTAATAGCTTCTGTTTATCAAGATGAAAGCTAAAACCTCTTTCTGTGAACACTCCTTATAAAAAGAGCACTGTTCTGATGTTTGTGAAGAGCAAAGTTGTGGGTGTAATGCAAATCCACTTTACATATAAAATTTATCCTGTATTTGCAAAATTATCTTTGAATAAAAAGTATGTTGCTTGTAAGACCTACTTATATTTCAGAGGCAGACATATCTTAATTATCTTATTTATTGGTCTTGGTTTTGTGTTTCTGTGTGACAGCAATCTTATACAGGCTTGGGGAGGAGTGGCTGGAGAGCTGCCAGTCAGAGAGGGACCTGGGGGTGTTGATTGACGGTCGGCTGAACATGAGCCAGCAGTGTGCCCAGGTGGCCAAGAAGGCCAATGGCATCCTGGCTTGTATCAGAAACAGAGTGGCCAGAAGGGACAGGGAAGTGATCTTACCCCTGTACTCAGCACTGGTGAGGCCGCACCTCGATTACTGTGTTCAGTTTTGAGCCCCTCACTGCAAAAAGGACATTGAATTACTCGAGCGTGTCCAGAGAAGGGCAACGAAGCTGGTGAAGGGTCTGGAGCACATGTCGTATGAGGAGCAGCTGAGGGAACTGGTGTTGTTTAGTCTGGAGAAGAGGAGGCTGAGGGGAGACCTCATCGCCCTCTACAACTACCTGAAAGGAGGTTGCAGAGAGGGCGGGATGAGTCTCTTTAACCAAGTAACAAGCGATAGGACAAGAGGGAATGGCCTCAAGTTGCACCAGGGAAGGTTTAGACTGGATATTAGGAAGCATTTCTTTACAGAACGGGTTGTTAGGTGTTGGAATGGGCTGCCCAGGGCAGTGGTGGAGTCCCCATCCCTGGAGGTGTTTAAGAGTTGGGTCGACTTAGCGCTGAGGGATATGGTGTAGTTGGGAACTGTCAGTGTTGGGTTAATGGTTGGACTGGATGATCTTCAAGGTCTTTTGTAACCTAGATGATTCTGTGATTCTGTGATTATAGAAACATGCTACATACAGCTGCTAAAGCATTTCATCCAGGTTGAGGAGGTTGTTAGAATTCTTTCCTATTAGAACAAGCAGTGTTTGGTACATTCAAAATACTGAGATTTGAACTAGAATAGATGCTACTTTCTGTGCAAGAAGCATCATCATTGTGACATGAAAAAAAAATCCTTTGTGTCCTGTATTTATGTCAGAAGTGGAATTAACAGCAGTAATAGCATCAGACCTACTCATGATACTGGGAATTTGATTAAAATCTTATGGCAAAAAATGAGTATAACACATAGCTGAGTTTAGTCAACTGATACTGACTCATGAACTCACACTTCAGCACTCTTCCTCACTTCTGGGATAGACATATTTAATTACAAAGTAGTTTGAAATGTTCAATCAGAAAAATCAGAAATTTGCAAGAAAAGCTGTTCCTGCAAATGTTTTATATTGTAGAATTCAGCAAGAAAAGAAGGAAGTTCCCATCTGCCACTGCTACTCTCTCAATTTAAGCCCATAATCTATCTTTTTTTTCAGTTTTAGACACAGGAAAGCAGAAATGTCCTCCATTTGATTAGTATATAGAAAGCATATGAGCTGGATGTACATTGACATTGGCTTGACTTTCTGATTGCAGCGTGCAGCTAACTGAAGCAGAGTTACAAGGATGGTGGAGTCAAACTCTTCTTGGTAGTGCTGGTGGTAGATAGTGCAGCAGCCACAAGTCGTAGCTTGGGAGGTTCAGGATGCAGATTAGGAAAAACTTCACTAGGGTTAGTTCAACTTTTGAAAAGGTGTTTGAGAGAGACAAGAAGTCTCCATCTTTGGGGTTTTCAAGACTACACAAAGCTATGACTAAATTAGTCTAGTTCTGTCAATAGTCCTTCTCCAAGCAGGAGAAGCACAAGAGCTTTTGCTTGATTATGGTCCAAAGTAGGCCATCTTCAAAGATACTTTCCAACTAAAGTTTCTATGATTTTACAGAATAGTTGAAATTCCATAGCACAACATGCAATATGAAAAGGGTTTGTTTAGTCCTATCAAATGCCCATCTTAGCTTTTGCAGCTCAGTCTATCTAAAGCGAGATTTTTGAATTTCAAAAAGTACTGGTATGGATAGTACTTTAATGTTGCAGGAAATTATTTGTTCTTGATTATTGTTTGATCTAACAATGTTTAAATGAATTTTAAGAGATATATTACCAAACATTTTAGATGTTTCAGAGAGGTAGACAGAGAGGATAATTCATCATACTGAGAAGAGAATGGGTGGATATTAATTTCCACCTTAGACTTAAAACAGGCTTTCATGTCCAAGACAGTCAGAGCCATACGTTAATCAATCAGTAAAAGAGCAGCCTGTGAGGATATGCTGGCTTTCCTCAAATACTTGTCTAAGATAGGGCTGATAGGTCTAAAAAAATGCTTATTTCACTTCATTATGGAGTTTCCAAGATGACTCATCTTTTAAATGTCTAAATTGGGGCACATGAACACAGGGCTTGACACTGCAATTGAAAATATTTTTGTTTTATACAACAAAGCATTAGAGGAAATCAAGTAAGTTTACAGCTTTGTATCCTAATTCAAACATTCATAACCTCAGTATTATGTTTTGGGGTATCTGATGGTGCATTACTTTTAAACACATCAGAAAAGGGCTTTAAATTATTACTATATTTGGAGGTACAAACTCTTCAAATAATTTTAACTGTTTTGATCCTGATTTTTTTTTCCTTATGAGATATATAACAGAAATTCTAAAGAACAAATACAAGGGGTAAACTTAATGGCTTAAACTGGCATTATACTATGTAAGCATATATTGTATGAACATAGCAACAGTGAAAAAGAGTAATGCTGATTACAACTCTTTTGTGATAAAACATCTTGCATGTTTCTTTGGCTAAATCCAAGTTAAATTTTCCCTTGATCAATTATTTAACAGACTTCATGAAAAGAAGAATTCTTTACATATTCTCATTCATCTGTAATGTAAGTAACCTTGATCTTCAACGTTGTCATTTCGGGACTTGGTCAGAGGCATGGCAATGCATTTCAATTCTGACTCATGTCAACATAAACAGTTTAGTCCTAAGATTTTCACTGTTGTCATGCCCATCAGACCTCTGAGATACAAAAGATGACATGATAATATCTAGGCTGAAGCATACATCATGGAGGCAATGTTGAGTTATATCAGAAACAATGAACATTTGATCTTCATGAAGACAACAACTTGACAGGTCAAGAAGAATCGTGAAAATGAGAGTCACCCAGCCATTTATGCTGTGCCCTAATAAATTCATTCACTGCACTGGTATCAATGACTCTTTAAATCATCAACCTGCTTCTTAGTACTCAAGTGATGTACATCTATAATACAACTATAGAATAGTCAATCTTGATCTAGCTATTTTCACCTTACAAGTGAAAAACAAGTTTAAATAGTATCTGCTGATTCCTGTGGGGTTCAAGTTAATTTTGGTATGGTAGTGAGGGCAAAATGAAACTGAAATAGGTTTGTAGATATTCTTGCTTGGTCAGTATTGAAATGACTTGTTAAAATTCTACAGGATTCAACTCTAGTTATTCTATGTCTATTATACCAGTCTACTAGAAGTTTTCAGGGATCTGCAGGTTTATAAATCTAAACCTGAAGTGAAGAATGTATAGGCCCTGCTACCTAATGAAATCTGTTTTCAGACTGTGAGCACAGGTTTTAGTCCCATTAAGAAAATTTTATTGCAGATCTCAGTGTATTGTACTGGCATATCTCATATGCATTAGATATTTGTGTTTGGCATATTATAAGCAAGTGTTGCAAAGTAGGCAGCTGACAGAGCAAAAACACCAGAAGAAGGCAGTTTGTTTTGATTTGCTGTATCTTAGCCATCTGGGGAGTGAGGTACTACTAAGAGAAGAAATACAACTAAGACTATTTAAAGAATCTTACAGCAACTAGTGTAAAAGTATAAACCTGCAAGGCACAGCTATTACTGTTTATTGATTCCTTACAGAAAGATTTACTCCCAGTGCTTCTGAAGTGAACTTCTGATTAATATAAAATGCCTTGGTCACATTTGCTGAACATTTTCTCATTTCCTTTTGAAGATTTTGGCTCTCACAGTTTTGGCATTTGGGTCCACAGTCACAGATTTGGGGACAATGGATTTATTATTACATGGATTATGTTACACTGTTGTTTCTATGATACATATGTATATTATTGATTTGGTATTAATTAGCATTATTGTATGCAGAATCCTATCTGGGTGATCAGATCATTCTAAGAGGGACAGTAGGGGATGATCATAAACAAAAGATATATCCTGGTAGAGTTACAGTGCCATAAAAAAAGCAAGAAGCAGAACTTTCTCTATCAATTCATTCAGGAACATAACGTAGATTTTTGGTAAAAAGAGAAGAAGTAAAAGGAGGAAAATATAAATAGACTTAATGCATTTGATCTTTTTGTGATAAAGATCAGACAGTATTTCTGAGATGAGGTCAGCACTGCACTGCGCAGAGCAGTGCTGAAGAGTACACAAATGTATAGACTGACAGCTCTGAGTCTGGAAACCTTCATTATTACCCCCTCAGAACAGAACATTAAACTCTTCTAAGACTTGCTGGGATAAAATAAGAGGAAAACTAGTCAGAAGGCTAGGAACCTAAAATAAATGGCAACTGGCTAAATGGTGCTCTTCAGAAAGGGGATGGTGCACAGAACAAAAGAGACCCAGTAGCCTTTTAAAGAAGTGAAATAGCCTGTAAGTCTAAAGGATGGAGCAGGTGGGGCGCAAGAAGCAGAATTTCACCCAAAAAAACCACCCCCTTTTTTTCCCAAGGAGGAGACTGTTTCTGAACATTTTCTCATAAAAGAAAGGAACAAGACAAGGCCTGCTGCAAGAAAGAGATTTAATATGGGTGCATGAACAAAAGCTATCTCATTGCCCACAGGGAAAAAGAAATGACCAAGGACCATACCTTCTTAAATAAAGAAAGCAAGGTTAGTGTACCTTTGCTTCATCAATTCAATCATACAAACACAGAATACAATAGGAATTGTATTACTTTTTTCATTCTCTGTCTTGTCCAAATAAAAAGGTGCCATATGCCTTAACTGCAGCACTTGTTAGTATATACATCTACCCTTGTTATAAGATGTAGCTATATACTCGGATGAGAAAGGTTAATGCACAGATTTTAGCAAGTGAGAACATTTTCCCTTCCTGCCTTGCAGCTAGCAGAAACATTTCCTTGAGAAACTTACTCAGCCTCCAAGCTTGTGGCTGTGGAGTTCCAATCTATTTCTAGTGATCTTACCACATACTCTAAATTAAAAATATCAAGGATTTTCATTCAGAAATGCTAGTGGAAGTTACTTGCAAGGACTATTTTTGCCTTGTCTTACTACTTAGTGTTATTCTAGCAAATAACTAATGCAAACAGGAGGAAAAGAGATGTGTCTTTTATGGCCTGTCTGGCTGATTGACTGGTAAGTGCTGTTGAAATGTGCTGTGTTAACTTCATGAGTGAACTGAACAAATGCAAACTGTCAAGTCAGTTAACATTTCCTATTTCCATAGCTCTGACTTCCAGCCATGACAAACACCATCACTGTATTGTCTGAGCTTTGCCTTCACCTTTCCAGTGAAAAGGGATTACATATGTTTCTCCTGCTCACCTGCTATGTTATGTGTCCCTTATAGGAGAGAAGTGTTGATGGTAGTAGAACATCCCTTGCATCTCTGTGATGGCATGTGAGTCTCACTTCTAATTAAACTCTAACTAAAATTGTAAGTTGTTGCCTATCTGTACAGTGTGAGAGAATGTGAAGAACCTGCAAATCTCCTGCTTGCACCCAGCACGGGAGTGTACTGTCACACTGGCAACTCAGTGCTCTCAGAAAGAGACCTTGCTTTAGAGAAAGGCTTGGACAACAGCTATTTCTTCTTTAGAATTAGCTTAACTTGCAGGGTAATCAAAGAATCATTTCTTTAGTAATATTGAAGGAAGCACAGTCCTAGAAATTCTGGGAAATTTTGTGCTTTCTGGTATGGTGATTAGTTTGTATTTTCCTGAATGTGAGTTAGTGTCCTGAAGGGACAGTTTTAGCATCAGTGTTTTCAAGGTAATTCTACCATGTTGTCAGTATAGAGCTCTCATAAGAACTTGAAATCAGAAGTTTAATCCTAAGTATTTGAAAACACCAGAAATTATCAGAAATATCTGTGTCCTGAAAACAGAATCAAATCAGAATGTAGAGAAAATTTTACTGTCGTTTACAATGACTTTAATATTTGTGTTACTGTTTTATGTCAATCTACTTTTATGTTAAAAAGCCTATTTATCATCCTCCAAAGAGGCAATTAAATTTTATCTAACAAGTTTCCTTCTTGAAGAGAATCTTTGCAAGAGTTCCTTTGATAAGACCTGGAGTGAAACTCAAGAGTCATGTTTAGAAAAGATAGGTTGGGCAATAAATAGAGAAAATAATAGAATATAGATTTCACAGTTAAAGGATCATCTCTTTAATTAGGAAGACTTAGCACTGTTGGATAATGGGTGGCAAAGAGAAAGGGAACAAACCACATATTACTCAGAAGTAGCCTATAAATCTGTACAGCCAAGCAGTTTGGCTGATTAATTTCTTCCCCAGCACTTTGTGTTACACTAAGCTACTAACAGACTTCCTGCAAACTACAAGTTCTCCTGGAAACTTGTTTTAGTACTGTTCTGTTTTTACTTTTGTATTACTTCTCAGATAGCCTTTAAAAAATTGACTGTATAACATGTGCACTCTAATTGTCACCAGAAAGGTGAAGGTAGTTAAATTGCTCACATTCTGAACTACCACTGGGCTGCTGTAATTACAAATTGCTCAGTGTTTCAGTAACATCAGATTCATCTAGAACCCAAAGAAGAATGTAAATACTTCGACTGTATGTAAGCAGGATGTTAAAACCAACAAAAAAAAAAACTATACTGTTGAGTATAGTTGTGTCAAAAAATGGAAAAAGATTTTTTTTGTTTGTAATGAACCAATCTCTTTCAGACAATCAGCGTTGGAATGTAGTTATGTCAAAAAACCCCACACCCTGGTGTGTCTGAGGTTGTCTGTAAGTTTGGCTCATTTCAGTATAGTCACGCTGTATCATTAATATGACTAAAAAGGACAGTACCTTATGGCATATGCGTGACTGAACATACACTTTGCATACCTCTTCAGTGAATATTTGTATATTTCAGTGAAAACAGATTTGCTGTGATCATTTATGTCATCTAAATGCCTGATGAAAATAAATAAGAAAAGCCTAAGAATACCATCACATTCAAATTCACACTAATTTTGAATTCACATTCTTGCTACATATTCCCTGTGCTTCAGACATTAATCTCATCAACACATGCAAAAGCTGTTCACATGGGAAGTGATTCCAGTTACAGGTGGTGTGCAACACATGTATGCTCCATTGTGTTAATTTGCTTTTGCACGTTAACCCTTCTGCCTGTAACAGCTATCATTTCTCTTGTTTAAATAGCCCAAATACTGCACATCATTGTGGCTTAATAATTACCATTGACACACAACTAATTCAGTTCTGCACTCCATCTTCTCTTTTGGCACATTTTCTGCGTTAGACATGCTGCTCTTTGACAGTCATGGTTCAAGCACAAACCGCTGTGACTGAATAATTATATACTAATTTACATTTTAGATGTTGTAGGAGGAGCAATTCAAGACTTTTTAAAGAATCTGTGAAAGACAATGAATTTTTATTTCTTGTTGCATACTGTAGGATTTCCATCAGATGATGCTATATCTAGCTTTATGTATTTATTTTTGGTTTTTTTTTTTTTTTTTTTTTTTTTTTTAAACTAAGTATCTCTGTAACAGGTTTTTAATATGACATATGGATAGACACTAATGGTGTGAAGCGGTGTTAAATAAGGAAACGGTTGCATTTTCAGGGCAAAATTGGGATTCTCAAAGTACCTCTGTATTGTTCTGGTATAGGTAGAAGAGGCTTAAAAACTGGTAATGTACACCAATCTGCATATGAAGTTTACTGCTCTTTATGCATAATTCTACATAGGTCTCTATCACACGTTCAGAAGGAGAGACTGATGAAAGGCTGCTCTATTCCAGTCCTGAATAGCAATACAGGTAGCAGACCTACAAGAGAAAGAGCTTACATTACTTGGGGGAAAGTGACAAACTTCAACATCTCTGGTAGAGTTAAAAAAACCTTTAGAAGAAATTATTCATTATTCTTCATTAAGTGCTATGGTTAATGTGTATGAGTAAATATAGCCTCTCACCTCATCTCTAATAAAAACACAGCCTGAAAACGAATAAAACACCAAACAAACAAAAAATTAGGTCAAAGCGATTTTGGGATCAGGGAGCAAAACTGCAGATCTACTTTAATTGCATGATATTGCATTTAACTGCAATAGCAACAGAACACAGCCATACTGAAGGGGAAGGCAAGTCTGTTTGGGATGCTGGGTCTGTGTGTATTGTTAGGTAGTGGAGTCATTCTCAGACACTGTATACACTGAGCTGTACCGTACATCAGAGAACTAAGTAGTTGAACAACTTTGTACCTCAGATCTTGTAAAGAGAGATATATTTACAGATCTTGTAAAGGGAGATTAGGGCTACTAAGCTTAAAAGAATAGCAAAGCACACTCAGTATATGGTGAATGATGATCACTGAGGGGAAGCATGAAGAGAGTAGGACATTTATCCTCTTTTGGCACCATTAATTTTAATTTGAAGCTTGGGTCTGAAAGGCAAATTCAAATGAGCACATAGTACTTTGCAAAAAGTTCCCTTGGAGCCTGAACGTACTCAGAACAATGAAGAAGACTGAAATGCTGAACACTAATTAACTTGGAGATTTTAGCAGATACAACCCCCTGTCATTCAGCTATATCCTGGCCTGCCTCTTCCATTAAGTGGTTGGGAACACCATTGCTTGACACAGTGCTTTAGGAGAAATGAAAGACGTTCTATGCCACATGAGCAAGAAACTCTAGGGCCAGAGTGTCACCACCTTTTTTTAGAAGCACTGCATGAGACAATATGTGTGTATTACTGTTTGAATTCAATTACTGGACTTTGCTGGGTGTAGGTTGAAGCTGTGCCTACTCATTCCTAATCAGTTGCTTCCTACCTTCAATGCTCTCTTGTTGCACACTGCTTGCATGAACAGGAACAAAGGGTTTGTAGGAAAAAGGGAGTAGGACAGGGGAAAACCAATGTTTTGTAGATGTTCAAGTCAATGAAATGGTCAATTAACAGCTTCTGTGGACAGTAAGGACCCAACAACATATTCAGCCCTATAATAATCCATGTGGACAATTTCATGTATCTGGACATTACCAGATGCATTACCTCAACTGCTAGCATATGACACTAAGGTAATTTATATACTAGCACTTTTATAACAAGAACTTAGAGTTCTAGCATTTTATTTTCCTGCCCTGTGAAAGAAGAAAGATGAATCTCGACAGCTTTGACTGATGAGTCAAATAACTGTAATGAATCAAAGTATATTTCTAGCTGCCAGATATAATGTTACCGAACAAAAACTATTTTGGTGAAATACCAGCAAACGAAGGAACTGGAGCCACTCTTTTTAGTTCTTTGGGCTTACCATCATGAAGAAAGAAAAGCCTAATATGTTTACAGTCACAGCATTCTTAGCATCTTGACTTGCTCCTCTATGTGTATATAGATGATTTTTGACTAGCCATAAAAATATTAATTTGAGAGGACGCATCCTCTAACTTCCTACTTAGCTCACTGGAAACTGCCAGCTAGACAATTTTCAGTTTTGAACAATGCTTTGTTATGAAATGCATCTGAGTTTGCAATAGATGAGAATAAAATATTCGTAAAGATAAGCACATATTTAATGTGACATAATTTTTAGTGTTTATTTTTCCTGAAAAAAGAAAAGATTTTTTTTATATCAAAGTGAATGTAGTTTTTCTTATTTTATTGACTAATTTGTTGGGTGCCTGAATCAAATAATTAGTTATTAATATATCTCTACTTCAGCTGTGTTTTAATTAACAAGAACAGTGTACTGAGCCATTCAAAGTGTTGCAAGTCCATATGGCCTCTAGAGTACAACTGAGGCAGATATGTAGATGAATAGTCAATTCTGAGCCATAATTACATCTTTGTTGATACACAACAGTTGGATAGTGTAAATAAACCACAAACAACAAGTGTCAATGCAAGTTTTTCTTTGCTCACTAGAAATAGTTACCAAATAGTTTGATAGGTGAAATGCTATTATGATTGACAGATATTTCCCTATAAATTCTGTACAAATGAAATGTATGCCTCTTTATCATTGTAAGTAGATCATAACTCCTCTCATTCTCCCTCAAAAGGCCCAACACTTCACATGAGGCTTCATATTCTGGTCCAAAAGACAGTGTGGAAAATAGAAGCATCGCATGAGGTACATATAGGTGTGGCAGTGTAATGCATGGGTAAAAGTGTTCATTACCATACTTGTGAGAAAAACACTCAAACTCTCTAAGGTTGAGGTGGGTGTCTGTGACGAGATGCTGGCAGCGGGGGCTGCAGGGCGGCCTCTGTGAGGAGAGGCTGGGGCTGCCCGGTGCTGGACACGGCCAGTTCCAGCCAGCTCCAAGTGACCCACCGCAGGGCACGGCTGAGCCCCTTGGCCACAATGGTGGCCCTGCTGGGATAATGATTTTAAAAAGGGAAGAAAATGCCTGACAGAGAGAGGAGGAGGGAGAAAAAGGAGTGAGAAACAGCAGAGGAAACACCAAGGTCAGATGAGGAGTGGAGGCGGAGCTCAGGCATTGGATCAGAGATTCCGTGAAGCCTGTGGAAGAGACCATGCAGAGCAGAGGGAAAGTATGAGGAGGGAGGAGCCGTAGAGGGAAACCTTTTCTTACTGACCATAAACCCTACCCCCAACCTCCCTCTGCTGCTTGGGGCAGGGAGAAGGGTCAAGAGAGAAGTTAGATCTGGAAAAGGGGGGAGGAAAGGTGATGGTTTTATATTTGTCTTTCTGTTTCTCACTACCTGAATTAGTCATTACATTTTCGTTTTAACTAACAATAAATTAATTTTCCCAAGCTGAGTCTTTTTCTCTTGTGATGGTAATTGGTAAGTGATCTCCCTGTCTCTGCCTCAACTCATGAACTTTCTTGCTCCTGTTCTTCCTATTTTCTCCCCCCTCCTACTAGGAAGAAAGTGAGTGAGCAGCTGTGTGGGCATTAAGGTGATAGCCAAGGCCAACCCACCACAACAATATTCTCTAAAATACCATTTAATAGAGCTAATGCAAGATGGAAAAACAGGATGGATAATCTTACATACCTTCAGATGCTGGGAATCCCAACTTGAGCAGCCTCAGACAGGCCTCCCATTAGGGCATGGCATGCAGTGCAGATCCTGTCTGTAGAGGTTTGTCAGCATTAAGAGCTCTAATGGGATTTTCTTAGAAGTAAACAGCTCTATTCATCATTTCTACTGTCAAGCAAAAAGATGTTTGCATGAGAACATGTTGCTTCACTTTTAGATGTAGCCAAGGACTCACAGGTGGTGGTATCACTGGTGCCAAGTGAGAGCTGTCTACAGGCTCCTCCATTACAGTCAACCTTCTGAGTTTATCCTGTGCCCAAGGGATTTGTGCAGCACAGCACAGGCCTGAAGGCACAACTAGATGTGCAGAACAGCACAGCACAGGACAGGTCTGCACCTACTCAGATTAACTGTTATGTGGATCACAAACTCCGTGGTGTACAGTGGTCTGGATCACTACTGCTGGTCACTCAAAAAAAGCAGGTCTGAATGCAAGATGTACTTGGGTGATAGAGTGTGGTGGGTCAGCCTTGGCTGACAGACAAATGCCTGGCCAACCACTCATTCACTCCCCCTCAGTGGGAAAGAGGGAGAAAATAGGATGAGAAAGATCATGGGTTGAGATAAAGACAGGGAGATTTCGTAATAATTACTGTCTTGAGCAAAACTGACTCAAATTGGAGAAAATTAATTTATTGTAAACGAAAATAGATTTGGGTAGTGAGAAAAAAAGTCAAACAATAAAGCAATACCTTTCCTCCTCCCTCTCCCAGGCTCAAATTCACTGCCTCACTCTCCTCACACCTCTCCACCCATGAGAGATGCAGGAGGGTATGGGGGCTCCGGGTGGTCAGTATGCAGCGACTTCTCTCTGCCACTCCTTTCTTCTCACACTTTTCCTCTGCTCCAGCATGGGTTCCCCACTGGAGCCAGCTAGAACTGACTGTGTCCAGCCTGGGGCAGCCCCTGGTGTCTTCTCACAAAGACCACCCCTTCAGATCCCACTGCCAACACCTGGGTACCGTCACCCAATACACAGATAGACCCTGAAGAAGCAACTGAGTGTGTCCTCTAGCGGAACTGGGTTTTCTGTTGCACAGCAGCACATTTTTCCTGTGCCTTTCTATGGGTGCATCAGGACAGACAATTGTTTCCAGTGCATGGGATCTGAGAATGTGAGAAAGGCTCTAGCTCAACTTACCAATGGTCAAAAGTCACCATGCAGATGATTGGTTGCTGTTTTTCTGTTGCTGCTTATTACTGTGGATTACGCTTCAGCTCTGAATTTCTCTTTGCACTAATTGTGAAGATTTTTTTCTCTTGATTTGACAAAAGTCTAAATCAAAATAACTTATGATCCTAGCCCTTTTCCATTCACCATGTCTGCTTGCAATGTTATTTGTTTTCTGAGAAAATGTGTGAACACACATTGGATGATTATTTTCTGAAACAAAAAGCTTTTCTCAGTTCATGTCATGCATAGACTTAATACACTCTCTAGCAATAAAGTAGCTGTTGATTATTGCCCTGCACAGTTGCTGCAGCCTCATTAATTTCACTATGTAGCTTGCAATAGTTTCATGCCAAATTAAAAATATAGGTCATTCAAAGGACTAATGTGAGATCAGCCTGCAGAAATTTGAAGCTCACCCGAATCCGGCAATTTATAAATATACAAAACTACTTCATAGTTCATCCAAAAGCAAAAATTCACAATGGGTATGATTAGGAGTGCTGTTCTGTCTTAGCAATTAGGCTGATATGTACATGATTATGAAAATGAGAAAGATGCTTTTTATTGTTTGCATGCTATTTAAATATTGAATGCTTATCCAGGGTTACCTGGGTCATGGGAAATGTTCAACAACTGAAGCAACTTATACTTTTAAAAATATTACTTACTGGACAATGAGCCTGATTTGAAAACCACAGAAGTCAAGGAGTTCTTTTCATTGTGTGGAATACATTACTGGCCATGCTTTGTGTCTAGTTTTGGATGGGATACTACAAACAGGCACCCTCACTGTGATGATATTTTGATGGAATAAGATGGGTCCTTCCTATACACAGAACATGTTAAGACAGTGTTAGAAGTATGGTATCAGGTGCTGATGAGTCTCCCTTTGGAGAACAAATATGATGATGAGGAATGGAGAGGCTCTTGTTTGAGCAGGTTGAAAGAGCTTGCCCTGCTTAGCCTAGTGAAGGCTCTCAGAAAACATTATTCTTCTCTACAAGTAAGAGTATGAATTGGGTAGGTGGTCACTTGTGAATACTACTGAAGTCTCACACATGAGTCATGCTATAGGGAGTTGGAGAGAGGAGGCATGACCAGAAGCGATAATAAGCCCCATCTCCTCCCTCCTTTGCATGAAGGTTCTCTGCATGTGAGCATAGCAACTTCTTCCTGGCTTGCAAACCTGGCATATGGGATTAGGGAGATGAGAGAGAGTATCCTGGAAACAGGAGCTAATGGAAGGCTAAAGTTCCCATAATATTCCCTGATAAACCATCACCTGGATAAACACTAAGCAGGGAAACCATCTGCTTATGAAAAAGAAAAATATTGGCTGTGAAAAATGTGTGAGAACTAATGAAGAATGCTGAAAAATCAGAATAAGGTTATGTTTTGCTGATTAAGGATACCAATTAAATTCAGAAACCAGACAGAAAAGAGTAGGAGTATTTTACTGGGGATAACGAAATAACGTAACAGAGTAATACAGAAAACATACAGTAAAAAAGACAGAATAGTGCACTCAAACAAATAGGAAAATATAGGGTAATGCATGACATTACTATCTGAGAGAGAGAATATAATTAAGAAAGATCCATCACCACTTGCGTACGTTACCATCATCCAGATCCGCAGTCGCTGGGGAGCCCCGGTTACAGCGAGGATTTGGAGAGCCTGTCCCGGCAAGTGGGAAATCCTGCGCGGTGCGTCCAGCCGTAGGTGAGGCATCCAAAGTCACTGCAAGCAGGTCCAGCCTTATATACTAAAAATCAGCAAGCCAGAATAGCTGGCACCTTTTGAGTGGAAGTTTTGAGTGGAAACATCTGGTTTCACTCTCCCATTAGATTCCCCCAGAGCCTGGCAAGGGCTCAAGAAGGAAGCTAAGGGAGTTTCCCTGCTTATCTAATTTATTTATGGCTTCATGGCCTTGTTAACTTGCCCCTACACAAGGAAGGATAAAGATATATTCAGGATAGACATGTTTTATGATATCTAAGCTACATCTTTCACTAATGAGCATACATATTTCACTAATGATTACGTACTAAGTTAGAAGCTTCGGCTCAGGGCCTGTTGTTTAGGCTTCAACACTTCAACACCTTAGCACTTTTTATGTCAGCATAGGTGATTTGTTATAAGCTAGCACAATACCTACTAGCATAATGGTTATCAGTTATAAAGTATACAGGATTCATCTATAGGTCAACTTTGGCTTGGGCCTATTGTCCAAGTCCTAGCACTTCAGGTTGCTAGTAAGCTGAAAAGTAAAGTTTCTGAGAACTCTGTTGTTAACATAGCTTTATGTTTAAATGTTTTAAGGAGGGAACTTAATGACATTATGAAGAGAATTGTATGACTTGGCTGCAGGGAACTGGTTTCAATTGCCCAGGATGTTCTTTCCAAGCTTTTACAATCTGTTTCTAAGTAATTTTTCTTTTGATGATTGAAGATTGCCAGTTTTCAAAATTATACCCTGGTTGATGTAACTATACAAGCTATTTTTGCATAGCTGTTTACAGATTTCAGTGTTATGTGTTTTTATCTTCTTTTCTCTGACTGAGTCTCTTTTTTCCCCTGTCATTTATATGAAGAATTTTCTCTAGCATGCAAAAACTTACCATCAGAAGGCTTAAAGAAGCTGTTTTTCCACTGATTTCCCACTACTGAAAAACTCTCTATAGATGTGAAAAGCTTAAGAACATTCAAATAATTAAATAATTGAAATGAAATAATTTTAATTTAACAATACTTTTAATACAGTGCAGTATTTTTTCTGCTTGCAGACAATAACAGGTTTTCAAAATTTTCACAAGTCCTCTGTGTGGTTGAAAGTCTCAGAATGCATTCTCTTCCTACAATTTCGATGTCCTTAAAAGAAAGCAATTTTTTTCCTCATTTGAAATCCATGTATAAATATTCTGCTCCACCAAACAACTAAAATGCTAGAACACAAAGGAGTCATTTAGATTTTTCCCTGGTCAGATATATGCAGACAATACACCTGCCTTACCATCAAGGAGTATTAATAGAAATAAAGGTAAATTTGCATCAAATTTATGAGGAATAAATTGTAAATAGTTGCAAAGTAGTTAATTAACAGTTTCATAATAAAAGATTTTAATAGTCACTACATTTCTGAAGCTATGTGAAATAGAATGTACTTACCAGAGGTAATAGCTAGTTTAATTCCCCTCCATAAGTGTAACAGCCATTCTTTGAAAATTATTGTGCTTAGGAGCTGTGAACTGAGACTGTTGAGAGAAAGTCTCTCTTCAGTTTGGAAAGCGTGTATATGAAAATGTAATTCTGTCCAGGTGTGACCCAAGATCACTGAGATTAACAAGGATGTCCTCATTGACTTCTGTTGCAATGGTGCTCTCCATGAATATATATAGTGTTTAAATATATTAAAGATATAGCACAATATTAAAAGTGGTAATAATGCTCATCACCATCACTGTAAAATAGTAAAGTACTAAAATAAAGCAATATAAGACTCCATAAAAAAATCTAAGCATCCAACATTTCAATAATGTTATCATATTCATATACATAATCAGTCCTCTTCAATAGCATTGCATGAAGAGTGTCCACAGTGTCATAAGACAGAAACATATATTTTTCACTCGTTAAGAGAGAGGGTATGAGTCCATAGGTGTTAAGGATTTTAATGGGGTTACACAAATTTATTTGAGGCCATTATACATTTGAAACCTCAGGTAACAGGGAATCATAGAATCATTCAGGTTGGAAAAGACCCTTGGGAGGAATGTATTGTTAATTACTGGAACAAATTAAAAAAAACCCTTACAACTACTTCACAACTTCACAAACTGACTTTAATAAGTTTTAAGCAGCTATATTTAATAAGTATATATTGATGAGATTAAATTGCTACATATTGATTAGAAAGAGAAACCTTCTTAATTAGACAAAAATGACTGATTTCTATATCAACATCCCTATTAGAGTTTCACGTAATCTTGATATATACAAGACTTTAAAACTGGAATAAAATATACAGAACACATATGACACATATTATAAATCAGAACTAAGTGGAAAGAGAAGTGCGCTGCAAAAGGTCTCTTCCTAAGAAATCTAGAAACATTAAGGTAGTTACAGTGTAACGGGAAGGCCAGATAACACTTTGTGACAGATATTTGAAGTTTTGCTCTAGTGGAGACAGTTTGGCAAAGAAGAATTTGAACTTCTCTAAACATCTCTAAACATGACATTCTAATAAGCCAAAGGTGTGATTCAGGTCTTGTAAACACAATTTTTTTCCTCAAGTAATAGATAGCTACTTTAACTGCCTCAACATCTAGACAAAATGAGATATCAGAGTGAAGGATTTAGTAGCTTTGATGATTTGTTTCTATGCTCCAGGAAAATGATAATTGGAATCTAAAGGATACAGGAACCTTCGCTTGCAGACTGCTGACAACAATCCCAGTCTCAGGTAATAAAAGGGAATCAAGAGATCTGCGAGGTGCTGAAAGAATGGGGCAGTCCTTAATTGGACTGGAAAGTCTGGATGAAGAAACCCTGGAGGTTCATTCAGGCTAAAACACATGCTGCTGCCTCTCAGACGTGCTTAAAATGCCCACCCCATCTCTCCTGCTTAATTTTGCCTTCAGGATCTTCTCTTTCTAGTCAAGGGGTGCAGATATCACTTTCTGTGACTGCAGGTTAGGATTGGCCAAATCAGGACTACTGTCATTTTTAATAATGCCCACAGAAACAGAAACCCTGAGATACCATGGTAAGGAATTCAATATAAGGACATAGATAAGTGAAAGCTTTGGGAAAGAATATGTCAATGTGCAGATGAACTAAAAATAGCCCACAGCCCTCCAAACATCCTTCACTCACCACACTTTTCCATATCTCATTCAACTGAGCACTAGAATATTTCTTACTTGCATTGTAAATGATTTGAGAAGCTGAGGTGGTAAGTTTGTTGCTGATGATTGGTTTGACTACTCAGAGGCAAGAGGCCAGTGAGAACTGAAACTTCATGTTCAACAGAATGAACTAGTTTGGGTGCTGCAGAAGGGCTAGTGAGAGCTATCTTCACCATGAATTTCTAATTCCTCTATTACTACTAATGAACTGGTCACCAGTCCTGAGGACAGCAAATTCCAGACTATCAGAGTATTAAAAAATTATGTAAATGAGATATGGAGACCTAATTAGAGTGCAGGAGTTGCATGGTTCAGGGAAAAGTTCAGTTATGTATCAGTAATTACACAACAGCCCTTTTTCCTAACAGGCTAAAACAACTCCATTTCAGAATAATAAGTATTATAATTAAAACAGCTTTTCAAACTAATGATGCATGAAATATATAATAAAAAATGTGAAGTCCAAACATCTACAGGATTTCTTTAAAGGCCCAGGAAGCATGCAAAATAGGAAAAATATTATTTTGATGCAGATAGTATGTCTTATTTTTAGCAACAGAATGTTAATGGCAAGTACAAAATATTCAATGTCAAGGAATATTCATGCTCAAATACAATATGAATTTAAAATTTTAACTTTGTTCTTGTTCTTAGAAGTAAGGCAGAATGAATTACATAGGTTTGAATGCTGAAGGAGGGGCGTGGGTAGTTGCAATGGGTGTTCAGAATGAAAGGTTTGCAATGATGAATTAAATTTAATGGGCCAATTCAGTCTTTTCAATCATACTATTAAAGCTAAGTACTGAAATGCACATTTTGTCCCAGGAATTATTGCTCATTTTGTATCCTCCTGACTTTTTCTTCACTTATCACAAGTTTTTTTTTCTTCTTTAAAAGATAAAATTGTGGCAGCCTAACAAATTGTAACAAAGCAAAAAGAATTGTGCTTCCTAAAAGGGAAAAATAACTGAACAACAGGGACATAAACTTCTGGGTGTCAAATTATTTTTACATATATTTAAATGATACTTTTGGATCACAGGACTTCAGTATCCTCCACTCTACTCAGAACCTAATGAAAGCTTGATTCTGAAATGTTAAAAAATGAAGGTTTTTTCTTAGCTTGTAAAGCACCTGGCAGGACTAGACCCTAAAGTTATATCATGTTTTCTTTCTGTTTCTTTTTCTTTCAAAACTCTCTCTTTGTTGATCAGATCACTGATACTGATGACCTAAAATGTGTTATATTGTATTGTCCTGGTTTAACCAGGATAGGGTTAAGTTTCCCCAGCAGTGGGGGGGGTAGATCTAGCCGGGTTATTCAGATACCATGCGGAAGTCACATCCTGGCATGGGAGCGCGGGGCGCGTGGTTTTATACATCTGCTCCTCTCACTCCTGTATTGGTAGATATACTTTGCTCTGTTCATTGTTATCACTGTTATTGTTGCTGTTTGTTGTGTTGCTGTTGCTCTGTTGTATTAAACCTTTCCTTATCTCAGTCCTGGAGCTTTGTATTTCACTCCCTTTGTGGGGGAGGGGCAGCGGCCACGTGGTCTCAGACTCCAGCGCTAAACCATCACATGTATTGATTTCTTTTCAGAGAGGAGAATGCCCTCTGACACAAGAAAAGCTGAAGGAAAACAAAAATACCAAGAAAAATACATATAATTATCCTTTTCTTCATGCTGGTACATAATGGGAGAAAACTGAGACATTAGTTAAAAGTCCAAGACAATATACATATTACCAGATACTGGGAGGATTTTTGTGTTTGAGTTTGCTGCCTTTTTTTTTTTTTTCCCCCATAAAGTTTGTTCCAGCTTCCTTGGAGCTTTCACTGCAAATCTGGCAACAACTTCGAGCTGTCTATATAACAGACATAGTAAATCTTTAGGAAAAAAATAGCATTAGGCTTCGAGATAAATGTTTGTTCTCAAAGGCTGGTGTAAATAATGTGTCCAACGCATCAGCTTTTTGAGCTTTTTGTACCTCTGAGATATCTTTTAACTGTGCTGAGCAATTATTGGAATTATAAATCTTCAATTATTGCTATGTCTAGGATTATGCACATGAGCTTTAAAGGAGGAAAAAGACCTATTTTCTTCCTCTAACACCAATTTAATTGTGTTGAAGTTGAAGATATGCACAACTGAATTATATTTGCTGTGAGGAGATGGAAGAAACTTGTAAACCAAATTACTTCTGGATCATAACTGATGAGGCCAAATAATTCTGTACCTAAATTAGCTTCTTTTTTTCTCCAATCTCTTTATCGTAGGAACTGAACCTTAATGTTACATATTGCATTCCTTTCCATTTTATTCCTCTCTTAAATAAATTTGTACTTCGAAATTCCAAGAGTCCACTAACTGTGTAATGCAACACATCCATCTGCTGTAGTTGTATGCCATCACATCTTTACAGCACGTAAATAAGCAAAAGTAACCCAAGTTTTCTTATAAAATTAGTGCTTTTAAGATACTGTATGATGATAATTTCCAATCCCCAAATGACTATGAACTGGAAGCTTAAGATAGCAGATGACAGAGTTTATTTCAGTAATTTACTTGTGCCATGAGTAATGTTTGAGACCATGCCATTTCCCTAACACTTCTGACATAAAAAGTCAGTTTTGCTGCAAGAGTGTTGTACAATTTGGCATAATAGAGTTTGTTTTTCCAGGACTTTTAACTCCCGAGCTACCAGACTTGGAAGAAGGAGCAAAAAAGACTCTATTATACATTTCACAGAGTTTATTTGTACTTCTGTTATGAAAATATATCTGTAAAGTTCCCTTTGAAATATTTTCAGATGTTTGTCAATAAATATATTCAATTTCAACAGAAAATGAAAATACATGCAAATGTTTCACAAAAATCTGTATTTCTGTATGCACTAATGTATCAATGCCCATTTAAATGAGTGCCCATCCAGGGCTCTTCCTGAAGATATAGTGCTAAAAATCCAACAATATGACTGGCTTTCAAGAAATTGCATCTATGCTTTTCTTAGTGTTCTCTGTGTTTTTTATCTGTGTATGTGAAAGTGCCAGGTGCAAGTAACTTAGACTATTGTCAGAAAAGTAAAGGATATATGGAATGATTTTAGAGGAAGTTATACTTTTGCAGAAAGAAAAAGTGATCTATGCTGTGCTATTAATGATTCTGTTTCTCAAACAGTGATTCTTGGTTACTACTCATGAACCTTCAATCTAATTCAGCCTTTTGACGTTAATGGAATCTCCTGTTATTTGACTGCATCAACTCATTGAAGTTGGTGGTTATTTATATGTTTTTCAGGATATTTATGTAAAGAAAGTGTCAAAGGTCTTTTTAGACTAAGGCTGAAGAACTATGAGCTGTTGCCCAATGCATATGATAGGTCATCCATAGACATGGTTTCTATTCCTGAAAACAATGGAAAACCATTGTTCTCAGTGCTCTCTTAGATTATTTTTGTCTCCGTTAAGATCTTTACTGAAACATGACCTGCAGAGTAAACTTAAAAAACTTGTTTCTCTCTATCTGATCTTTTCTGGTCATCCATGAAATTAGGATGGCACAATTTTCTTTCTCCTACCCTCCAGCTATTTTGTCTTTTCAGGTCAAAGGTTATATTTTAAATCTTGTAATAACTTCTGTGTAGTTTTATGTTTAACCACTTCGTCTCCATCTCTCACAAATTTACTTTGGTGAAATAGCTCTTTAATATTTCTTTTATGAGAGGAACATTTTCAGATGCCTCTTTATCTGAAGTGTTTTCTTTCTCAACTCAAAATATTTAATTGCTGGCATGGTGTAATCTTTGTCTTTTACTTTTTTGTTTATTTTTCCTATATAACTGCCATCAAGAAGTCTGAAATCTTGCACATTACCTACATTATTCCAACTTTCCTCAATTCTGTCTGTTCTGAATTTCTCCTTCCCACATTCTAACATTTTATCTTCAGCAGATGAATATTATAGGTGAAAGTTTCTGAAGTAAAAATAAGCAACTGGTCATTCCTGACGTCCTGAAGTCCCATTCTAAACTGCATCCTGGGATTTTTAAAGTTCTTATATGATTGTTTGGTCATCTCTCTTACACTTGCTATCTTTTTCTATCTTTGTTTCTTCCCTCTGCTCAGTCACCAGCTTTCTCACACACACAGAGCACTGCCAGCACATTTCTCAGATGCACCTTCCTAAATGTAGTGGGATTTTTTTCCTTCTGTAACAAAACACACTTCACCATTCTCTGCCGTATTTACTGTCTCCTTAAAACCTATCCAGCCCCATAGTCTGTGTGAGAGATGTGCAGAAAATCACATTTCATTTTAGCCCCACTTGTCAAATACAGCAGAGGCCTTTTTCTAGTCTGTTCATCCATAGGGATATATTATAAAATGTCAAATACAAGCAGAGGAAAAAAATTTGTGTGGGAAGTGGCTGTTTTCTTTGTATTCTTCTGAATGAATGTTTTTAGTGATTTTCTTCAAATCTTGCAGTGAGATTATAACCTGAAGGATAGCATAAGGCCAAGTGAGATTATAACCTGAAGGCCAAGCATACTACATGGCTGTGTTAGTCTAAGAGGAAGACAAGAGCCAGAATGGGACTTTAGGTCACAGCCTGGACAAGGCAAGAGCAGGAAACTCTGTCTGCAAACCCTGCAGCTAGGCCAGGTAACATCTTCATCCTTGTTTCTGCTGTAGAACAGCTAGTGGCTGCCTCAGAGTGATTATTTCCATGTTTATCACTGTCTGCTCTTAATTGTTTTGCTTCATGAGCAGAGATGTAGATACTTTGGACAATTTTCAGTTTTCATGCTTTTTATGTGGGGATATGCAGCTGTCTAGCAAGTGGCTTACTTATATGAATGCTGTTCCAAAAATATTTTCCAAAAATGTCTTCTAAGACCCTATTACTGTCCTTGAGACAAATAGGAGGGAGTCAAAGACCATTCTGATTCATAAAGCACCTAACAGTCCCCAAAGGTTACATACTATTGTAACATCTGCACATTTAACCAGCACCCTCTCTTAGTATATTGATTGCATGTTGTATATGTCACTTAGTGCATTTCTTCAGCATGTTAATCAAAGTACAGTGAAGCCAGAAGCTGTCATTATGCTATCTTTAATGGGTTAAGCCTATAGCTTTTCCTTTTGCTCTGGAAGTTTCAGTGGAAATGATTCAACAGAAAAGGCATGATGTCTTCTAAAATAGGAACATCTGCATATTGGAAGTTGGTGTGGGTGTCTGCTAGAGACCACCTGATCAGAAAGAAGTAGAAGAGGCCTTCTTTGGTGCTGATGAGATGCATCCATGAGTGCTAAGCTAGTTGACCAATATCATTGTCAGACACACTGAATTATCTTTGAAAGTTTGTGGTGGAGATTACTGAGGACTGGAAGGCAGAAAATGTCTCTCTTATCTTCAAGAAGGGCAAGAAGGAGGATCTGGGCAACTATAGGCCAGTCAGCTTCACCTTGCTCCATGGGAAGATTTTAGAGCAAGTCTTGCTGGAAGCTGTTTCCAAAGATGTTTAGGACAAGAAGGTGACTAGGAGTAGTCAGCATAGATTTATGAAGGACAAAAAATACTGAACCAGACTGATATCCTTTTAGAACAATGTGATCGGCTTGGTGGATGGGGGAGAGCTGGGACTGTTTTTTAACTTGACTTTGTCAGGGCTATCAACACTGTTTCCCATAATGTCCTCATAGACAAGGTCCTGAAGTACATGCTAGATAAGCATACGCTGGGGTGGACTGAAAAGTGCCCGAACTCCTTGGCTTGAAGGGTTGTGATCAGTAGAACACATTCTAGTTAATGGTCAGTCACTGGTGGTGCACCTGAGGGGTTGATAATGATGCAATACCACTTAAAATCTTCATTAATGACCTGGATGATGGGATAGAGTGCATCCTCAGCAAGTTTGTAGACCGCACAAACTTAGGAGAAGTGGTTGATGCACCAGAGCAGGCAGGACAAATGCACAAACAGGAATCTCATGACATTCAACATAGAATAACTGCAGGCACTGGTATGGGCTGGGGGCTGGCTGGCTGGAAAGCAGCTTTCCAGAGAAGGATTTGGGGGTCCTGGTGGACAAGGAATTGAATGAGCAATGTGCACTAGAGAAAAAGTTGATTAACAGTATCACAGCTTGCATTGGGAGGAATGTTACCAGCAGGTTGATGGTGTGATCCTTCCCTTCTCTGCAGCACCAGAGAAGCCACAGCTGGACCACTGGATACAGTCCTGGGCTCCCCTGTAACAAAGGGACATGGACATAATGGAGCAAGTCCAGTGAAGGGTCATGAACATGATGAAGGGCTTGGAGCATGTGAGCTCCATGGTTGCCTGGAGAGGCTATGGAGTCTCCATCCTTGGAGATACTCAAAACCTGACTGAACACAGCCCTGAGCAAGTTGCTCTTGGTGACCCTGCTTTTAGCAGCAGGGACAGACTAGGCAATCTCCAGATGTCCTTTTCAGCTGCAGTGGCTCTGTGATTTTCTGACAAATACTTAAGTCCCAATGAAGCACTGGTAAGAGGTTCGTGTATGTGTGTGTGTGTGTTTTCAATGGGAGTGAGAAAGCATGTGTGTGTATGGTTATGGGAGAAGAGATAAAACAAGCAACACACTTTTATTGCTTAAATATCACCTAATTCTTTCCGGGCTGTTCTTCTCTACACTGGAAAGTGCCAGCAACTACTCTAATGTCAAATTTCCACTTCTGTCCCACACTTGCGGGTAACTGAGATTAAAAGAACTCCGTGCAAAGCAAAACAGAATAAATCTGTGCAGGATATTGTAGCATGCTGAGCAGCTGCTACTTAAAACACAGATCAGAATTTGTTCTTTTGGGAGAGTACCCAGTGATGGTTTTCCAGAAGAACAAGCAGTATGTTTACTAATCTCTCTTGGCTAGCAGCAGTATGTTTAACTTCCATAAGCCTGGAGGCCAGTAGTCCTGTGAGAACCTACAGTTGCAGCAGTTCAAGCATAATAATTTTGACTCTGAATGACACAGTAGTTCCTCAGCTTTTATACAGTTCCAGCTGCACAATTCAGCTCTACAAGGAATACGAAAGAAGTGACATCATGACTACCTACATAATATTTTTAGCTTGTGCTGGAATCTAATACTGGTAAGAGACTAAAAAAAGAAACCAAGTTCTAAATCCTTAAAATATCAGGCATGCAGCAATCACATCTGCAGTGTCCCATTAACTTATGCTGGTTTTAAATGAAATTTCAAAGGACATTTGTATATCTGACAGTCTTTTTTTAACATCTACTGACTATAAAGAGTACAAGCACCAGAAAAAAAAAAAAAAGCATTGAAGACAGGATTCTTCAGTTCCTTTTGCCTTTTTCTGGCAGTATTTTGACCAGTATCATTTGATATGATTTTGTTTATTTAAAGTAAACAAATGTGGAAACAAATATATGCAAAATGTATCAACACATATATATTCATAAATGCACATACTTTCCCCCACACACTAACATACTACTCATATTTCTGAATTTACACTAGGTGTCCATGGCAAGATGCTGGCAGTGGGGGGTGTGGGGCATCCTCTGTGGGGAGAGGCCAGGGCTGCCCTGTGCTGGACACAGACGGTTCCAGATGGCTCCAACCAACCCACCGCAGGGCACGGCTGAGCCTCTCAGCCAAGGGAAAACATATTTAAAAAAGGGGAGAAAATGTTGATCAGGCAGAGGAGGGAGGAAAAAGAGTGTGAAACAGCACAGGGAACACCAAGGTCGGAGGAGGAGGAGAGGTGGAGCAGATACTGCTGAAGGACTATAGCTCTTGGAGGACCCAGGCAAAGGGTGAGGAGGAAGGAGTGGCAGAGGGAAACCACTGTGTAATGGCTGTAACACCCCCAATCCTGCCACTCTTTGTGCTACACATTGCCTCACTGAAGGGACTGAAGCAATAACGGTGGGGGAGGAGGGGAGTTTGGGGTGAAGTTGAGCAGGGGAATGGGGTGAAGAAAGGTGTTTTCCTTAAGTGTGTTTTCCCCAGATGTTTTAATGTGGGGTTTTTTTGTTTGTTTCTCAATACCTGAATCAGTAATTAGATATATATATATCTTAAATGGCAATGAATTAATTTTTCCCAAACTGAGTCTGTTTTACCTGTGATGGTAACTGTGATGCAAGGGATCTCCTTGTCTTTATCTTTATGAATAAGCTTTCTTGCTCCTGTTCTTTCTGATTTCTCCCCCTCTCCTACTGAGGGGGCAGCAGGTGAGCAAGTGGCTGGATGGGATTTTGGCTCCTAGCCAGGACCAACCCACCACATAATTTTGTGCTAATTCTTATACACATATATTTTAAAATTTTGACTAGAAGTTTCATGGAGTTTCTTGGAGTACTTTAGAGTAATTCGATTAAGATACATACTATCCTAAAAGAGCAATCCCCACAAATAAATTATCAAAAATGTTACCTTTTTTTGTGTGTGTGTGCATGATTGACTTTGCAATGTTTCAAATGGAGGCATTAGTATGCACTCACCAGACAGATTTTTCAAGTGGATTTAATTCTAGCCAGGCCCCTCAAGTCACCCCATGTTCCTTAGGCCTCCCACTCCTTTTCTCAGCTTCAGTGCACTCCCCAGCAGAAATTCCTGATGAAGGTTCTAACTATGAAATTTAGGTTGGGATTTTTTTGTCTCTCCTAACCTCCTCCTACATGCTTCATGTTTAATTTTTATCTTCAGCTATATTTTTTTGAATCATTTTTCTTGTCAGTCTACCTACATTTGTTTTTTCACCTTGCATGCATCTACATTTCAGTTCCTTCTCTCCAGACAGATATAGTGCGGCAGAGAGACATATTGTGATGGCTGATAATCAAGAATGTTCATTAATATTTCCTGGATATACCAGTTTCTTTTTGGTATCATGTTTTTTTTTCTGCGTCTAGTCAGGGTACTCTTGTTGGCTGAGAAACTCATGATGCTTTTATCTCACTGAGAAGTCATGGGATGGTATGTAGTTATTGTCATTTTACCTACAGTTTCAAGTTGGATTTTTATACAGTCCCATCTTTTATCCATGTTTTATAAAGTAGTCCAGGACTGTTGGAAAAGACAGGAAGATATAGTGAAATATGATGGTAGCAACCACCTGGCATCCAGCTGTGCAGTCAAATAACCTTGTAAAGAATGGAGCATCTATTAAACCTTGGGTTTAAGCTGGAAAGTATTTGTCTGAAGCTATTGGGCTGTGAAATATGTTTGAAGGTCTTACTGTGTTGTCCTGTGAACATAGTATGTAATTTGATGAACATAGTAAGTCATTAGAGTTTCAACTTAGATTTTCCAGTAGTTCATTAGTGTTGGTCATTAACTGAAAGGAAAATCAGTGAAGACTGGCTTTTGGTGCCAGGAGTCTGTGAGAATTTACTTTGGGTGGGGATCATGTTTTCTGTGAACTCCACTCTCAAGTCAGGGCTGAACTCATGATTTTCTGAAGGTATATCAGTGTGAATTGTTTTGGAAACAAAAGCTGTTAGATAACACAGCAGCTCATGTATTGAATAGCTTATCTGCATAAAAGAAAATTTCAACTTATAGCTGTAACCTGCATTTACTGTTGGAGCATTGTCAAGTGTTGTTCAAAGTATAACATTTGACATTCTGAGTGACCTGGCTGTCACATTTCTGGTGAGAACTAACGTTAACTCAATTCAAAGGAGAAATAAAGTTTTTAAGCAGAATTTTGCTAGATTCTGGAAACACTTCTGCACTATGTACAGTCTGGTTTACCTTTGTGAAAGATGACAAAATTAATTTTAAAGATGTTAAGGACGACAGAAGAGACAGCTGAAATGCTAAGCAAGATTATGCTTTTCAAGTCAATATGTGTAACTAGTTATACTATCAAGCATGTGGGACAAATTGCTGAATTGTATTGCATTATGTATGGTATTATGTATGATATTATGTATGGTTCTGACAGAAAAGTATCTGCAATCTTTTGCTTAATTATTTCTGCACCCGAATACATAAAAATGAACAAATAGTGATATGCTATTAATGTTCCTTAGCATGTGCCTCTCAGTAGTTCAAGGACCTTAATTGGTCATCAATTGCTTGCACTTAAGTGGCCCTCTTCAGCACTAATGCTGTGGCTGATTGAATACCTATTTTAAAATTTTAAAAATGCTGGTTTGCTCTGGGAGATAACAACTGACTCTTCATTTGAAAGGAGAAGCTGACTTTGTATAATCTGCAAGCCTGACAATGGGTCAAATTTCATGGATATCTATTTATTACTTACATATTTCTGTTAAGTTCTGCTCAGTATTTATGCAAATTTAACCTACACTAGGCCATAAGCCCTGGATTGCAAAACCTCATATACATACCAGGGCCATCAGCAGTCCACATACCCTTATCCTGCATTTTAATGCTGATTTGCAAGGTTAACTTTTAAGATTAATAATCAAAGTGCTCTATGCAAAGATGTACACAAAAGAAACCATGTGCAGTGTACCACAGATTTTATTGATCCTACAAAGACCAAAACTGTGCTATGTAGTTGTGTGCCATCTGCTGCACCTCATCTATCTACTAACTCTAGACATATGTACAAATTACAGCTTTATAGAATGCTCTATAACATGTAGCTTAAGGGAGTGCTTGGATTTTCTGCTGGAACTACAGGAAAGGTGCAAATTATGATGCATGAAACTGTATAGTGAACAAGCAGAAAACACAAGGTTTTTGTAGAGGCTATACAATCTCAAATTTACTGGCCACTGATCTGTATTGGATCTATGACAATGCCAATGTTATTTCTATTCTTATTATCACCTCTGTGACTAGCTATAAAGTTTGCACAGAATGAATCTAAAGAGAAGGTGTAGGTGAGAATATGAATAAGAAATATTTTCTTCCTTTCTTCAGTGTAGCATGGAAAGATAGAATGATTTAACAAAAAACCTTATGGCAAAGCTAAGAGACAAGTCTATAGTTTGAGTCAAGCAAACTAGTAAGACTAGTTTTCCACTCTGGCCCTAGAGAGAAAACTCTCCATATTTCTTTGCTGTTACCCTAAATGTTGCAATTTCCCTGAACATTTAATTTGGAAAACACTCTAAGAAATATATTTCTTAAAATATATATTTTCTGAGGTTGATAGACACTTACATCATCCAGTAAATATGTATATAGTTAGAAGAACATTCCAAAATAGGAAATGGAAAACATGGAGTAATGAACCTATACAAACCAGAATGAAATAAGAAATGAGTTCTGCTTCCTGATTATGAAAGCTGGCTTAGCTGCCATTCATTGCTGAAGAGTGTCTACAAACTGCTCCATGGCAATGAAATTAATGATGATTCTTCCAGTTACATTTATGTAGGGTTACATAGGGTTACATTCATGAAGGAATGGGGTTCTTCCCTGTTCTGTGCCTTTTGTAGTATAGTCATTGCAGACTCACTGAAGGCAAATGTACAGTCTGGTAGTATTCCAGTAAGACAGGCAAATTACTTTGCACAGGTGTGAAGTACTACCCATGCTGAAAAGGAGGGTAATAAATCTCAGATCCAGAGCATCACTGGCACAAGGAGAAAGTACAGCTCAACTTGCAGAAGAGGCTTTCCTGGGGCCTGGACACATCTGTACAGAGAAGCTCCTTTAACAAACTAGACCAGATGATAAACTGGCCTCCCCTGTGCCAGCTGCCTCCGGATGTAAGCGAATGTCAGGGGAACTGGAGATTATCAGGATGCAAGGAGATTGAAATTACATGTCCTACGCCAGCTTCTGTAGGACTGGCATTTAAGAACGCTTGTTACAACAGTCCAAACTTATCCAAAGATACTTTTGTGTAGGGGGGAGGTCCCTGAACTACTTTGCACTATTGAAGGACTATGTGAAGGCACAGAGCAAGAACCAAGACCAGGCTCCGCATCTTCAGAAGATAAAAAGAAGTGAGTGGTTATTTCTCTTAATCTATATATAGTGCAAATAGATTTTGTCTAGTATTGCTTGGTACAATGGAATGCTGGTAATGTAGGAGGTGTTAACATGATTTTTAGTCTGATCTTTTGGGCAAACAAGATCTCTGTGACTTTATGCTGTGTTTGTTTGTTCATTCTTCTTCCTATACATTATTCCCTTTCCTATAAGGTTTTGAACTAATAACCAATTTCAATCAAAGAGACAGAGATCTAGGACATATTGCCTTTCTACAAGCATGGTGAAAACCAGACAACTAGCTTGAAGTCAGAGATCGGAGAACTGAAAATCCCCGACAGAAAAGCTGCAACATGACCATCCCATTCAAGTCATCCTGACAATTTACCCCCACCTTTTCATCCAGCCATGCTAAACCTCCCTGGTCAGTCAGCACATGTATGTGCCAGCATCACCTCTCACCTAGCTGTAAGGCCAGGCACACTCAGGGAAGATGACTGCTACTGGAGTAGCTAGGGAATGTGGGTAAGAGGGAATAAGAAATGCTGAAGAAGTGATGTGAAGTTACTGAGGATGCAGATGGCAGAAGTCTTGTGGTGGCATAGGGTGTAGAACAGAAATCCATAGGAAAACAGACTTCATTAATCCCATGCTTACAGAACAAGATGTTTTCTATTTGACCAAATATCTCTCTAATCAATAAGCATTTCATTCTGTTACAAACTGAACACAGTAGAGAAGTCATCTGGGTAAAGCTATTAAGAAGTTGATTTCTAGAGCTGAAAGTTGGCTGTGTGTGTTCAAGCATTATTTATTTCTTATTTTCTCTGTTGGTAAATTTTTTTTCTGAATTATATTTAAGAAAATATCTAAAACCCAAACCACAGTCCTTGTGATATCTCATATGTACCAAAAACTATTATTGGGAATGGTAAACATACTATTTTTAACATCTGTGTGTTTTATAAATTTTCAGTATTAATGGGAAAACCAACTTGCAGCTGAACAGAAATCTGAAAAGTCACAAGTGATCTTTACAACTTGGCAAGGATATGCTTCTAGAGAGAAAACAACTTGCTTGAGCAAAGCTAATGGTATCTTCTTAAGTTACCCTTTCCGCTGGTGCATTTTACTTTAATAGTTCTGATTCTGCTAAATGCTCAGGCCTACTTTATTTGAGAGAAAATAAGAATTCTCCTTTCAAATACTTACAAAAATGAGACTCTCTGCCCTGTAGCCCTTAGGAGTGGAAAACTGCTCTGATTCCAGGCAAAGCTTTATTATGGAAATCTCCAAAGTGAATGGAAAGCAGCCCACACAGTGTACAATCACTGCTTGTGAGTTTCTTCTGTGGATTATTAAGATTAAAATGATTAGGTTACTGACTGTGTGCTAGGAACAATTGTTCATTTAACTATGCATAAATTGTTTTAAACTTGTGAATAGGTCTTGTTGCTGAATCAAACATTTTGCATAAAAATGTCATTAGAAAGACACCCTGGTGTGGTGTTATGGGATAATAATTTCAGTAATAGAAATGTGAACTCTCTTATATACAACATAAAAGCTTGTTACCTTATAGAGTCTGCAGAAAGTGAGACTGCCACAACTCCCTTGTATGTTGTTGCCCTTTTACTGATGGAGAAACAATGTAGCTAGAGGTAGGTATTAAATCATCCTGTTAGCTCTGCCCCATTATATTGTACACTTCATGTTGGAACTGAAAATATCTTGAAATACAAATTTATAGAGTAGCATTAAAAAACTTCAAACTCAGTGTGTTTCTTCAAGGATGAACTAACTGTTTATATGTATTTTATATTTAATAGTCTGCAAAAAATACTAAAAAGCCAAAAGTGGGGTGTAGGCCATTTACAGTACCCGTATTTGAAATGAAAGTTCTTAGAATCACTGAAAAAAGTTCTGTTAAATGCACTGCATTTTATCATCTGATTTTTTTGCAAGCTCTATTGATCAAAAGTATTCTGGCATCAGAAAAGGAACAACGGACTAATAGCCAAGCTCCTTCGTGCAACCAAATAATAGCATGAAGTAGTAAATGGAAAGCAAGACAAAGATGACCAGAGAGATCACATAAAATGTGGTATTGCAGAATATTAAATCCACTGCAGATAACTAGGGGCATATGAACAAAATTAGTCAGTCTGAAGCTGCAAGCTGGGAAACATGAATTTGTATCACACTAATGTTTCCCTAATGGATAGCTCCAATGCACTATGGGGATTTATTTTAAAATAATGTTATTTCACTGCTAACTGACCTTCCTGTCTAGTTCAATTTATGTAAGGAATTGAGATGCTTAAAAGGTATGATTTTTGGAGAAAAGGTAATTTTTGCAAAGTCACTCTGAAAGCCAGAATCAGAACAAGACTTGTTTTGACTTAGAGACATATTATGATAAACAAAATTCTTAGAATAGAAGCACAGAAAATCAGTTCTATTTAAATATAATTCTGAGACCATATTAGATCTGCAAGCATGGAGTGAGCTGCATTTTGTCTGAGTCTCATGCTCCCGTGAAGCTTTAGAAGCTTTAACAGGGCTTTGGGCAAATGGAGGCATCTGTCCACACGGAGCTTATTTCAAGTCAGGTGCCTAACATTAGATTAACTATATTCAGAGAATCATAGAATCATTTAGGTTGAAAAAGAACTTTAAGATCATTGAGTCCAACTGTTAACCTAGTACTGTCAAGTCCACCGCTAAACCATGTCCCTAAACACCACATCTACACGTCTTTTAAGTACCTCCAGGGATGGTGACTCAACCACTTCCCTGGGCAGCCTGCTCCAATGCTTGACAACACTTTCAGTGAAGAAATTTTTCCTAAGATCCAATCTAAACCTCCCCTGGTGCAACTTGAGGCTGTTCCCTCTTGTCTTCTCACTTGTTACTTGGGAGAAGAGACCAACACCCACCTCGCTGCAACCTCCTTTCAGGTAGTTGTAGAGAGCAATAACGTCTCCCCTGAGCCTCCTTTTCTCCAGACTAAACAACCCCAGTTCCCTCAGTTGCTCCTCACAGGACTTGTGTTCTGGACCCTTCACCAGCTTTGTTGCCCTTCTTTGGACACACTCTAGCACCTCAATGTCTTTCTTGTAGTGAGGGGCCCAAAACTGAACACAATATTAGAGGTGCAGCCTCACCAGTGCTGAATACAGGGGGACAATCACTTTCCTAGTCCTGTTGGCCACACAGTTTGTGATACCAGCCAGGATGCTATTGGCCTTCTTGGCCATATTGGCCCACAGATAATGCACCTGTCAATTGCACAAAATAGAACTAAAGAACAGACAGTTCCTCAGACTAAGTGATGTGGGGCAATGCACAAGTAATGCAAAGGCTTTGGGCACTGGTAAGAATAGACACTGATCTTGTTCAAGTGTAAGCAATAATTCCATTTCAAGTAATTATTAATGCAATTGTTACTTCCTGTTTGCTTTGCAGTTGCTCTTGTTTCCCATAGATGTAGTGCAGTTTTAAAAGGCCATGTTTATAAGACTATGGCATGTCATCGCAGTGTGTGACTGAACAAAATGTTAATTCTGCTTCATCCTGGTTGTCGTGGTTAGTCCTTGATAACATGAAAACCTGTTTATATATGTGATATTTTAACAGATATTAAATCAGCCTGTACAGTCATACTATGCTTATACTAGTAAATTAAACAGTGTCAGGCAACATTCATCCTACTGGTATTTGGTTGTCTACATTGCTGAATTATTAGTACAATCCTTTCTTTAGTTTTGGCCTGGGCAAGCTACCTGTCTCCTAAATTATTCTTGGGTACAGTTTGGGAGCTATCACAGTCCAATGACTATTCCCAGTAGTAATTTTGGGTATTGTCAGTGTGTTTTGCATAGAAAGACTGTTTAACAGTATGGGTGCCAGGCTTTCTAGGTTAGCTGTCTTCAGTGCTGGAGAAAGGTCAGAAGCATATTTAATTTATTGACATTGAAATTACTTCGCAGTGTGGTAGTACATCACAGCTGTAACTTAGCAATTAGTAGTTCTGGGGCTGAGGAAAGAAACAGCTTCCAAGAAAACTTTTGGGCTGTAAATGACCATGTGAGCAGATGCTATTCTTTTAGACCAGACTTAAACCTAATTGTTCAGAGATGGATTCATTTTGATTTTTGCTTTGCTTTGCAATAGTCTAGAAGATCTCACAGTCTGTAAGAGCTGAAAAGTATGTAGGTAGCTACTGTATGTCATCTTGTTGCTGTTAGTTAACCTATTGGGAGATAGCTTTTACCTCCTCAACTTTATTTTAGAGCTCTAGATGTCGATTCACACAACATGAAGCACAGGCTTCGTCAGGATTTATTTGGCTTCTACCATGGCAATTCCCTTGTCTTCCACTATGTCCTGATTCTATCAGAATTATTGTTCTGTGGACACAAGGCACAGATAATGACTTCATAGAAATGCTATACATACATTTCAGAATTTTGGTTTGTGTTAAACCAAAGGGGGATGAATATGAAGTTGTAAAAAAAAAAAAATATATATAAAAATAAAAATAGGGTGACAGCAGTCCTAAAGGATGGGGGGAATGAGATTTCCCACCTTGAGAAGAGTGTGATAGTGGCCCCCAATGGGGCTTCAGACAATGGAAGGCTCCAACATCTTTGTGAATCCTCTGTTTCTCTGCTGCCACATTGCTGCCAGAACATGTATTCTGGGAGAGGGACCAAAGCTTCCTTCTGACATGGACTCTAGCTGGAGGGCTGAGGGAGAGCCATACTGGGAGACCATAGTAAGGCTGGGGAAAGTGTGACCCAAGCCTTCCCTGGTAAATCCATGCTTGAGCTATCTTTCTAGTCTCCTGATCACATATACAGCTTCTGCTTCTGTCCTTTTTCTTGGCCATTATGGAATTTAGTTATTGTAGGAGGTGACCAGCAAAAATCTCAATAGAGAATATTCAATAGAGAAAAAAGATAGAAGACATGATTTTGTGTCTGGGGGAATTTTTAACCCAGATACATATCCCTTTTCATATGGCTTCTGTATCTCATTGTGAAATTGTTATTAAATAAGGCAATGGCTTCTTTTCACATTAAACAAGAGCAAATGGGAAAATATTTTCACAAGAGTGACCTACTGATTACCAATCTGAAATGTAGGTTCCAAGTCCATTTTCTAGATTTATTATTTTCTGCCAAAATTAATTTGGACAAAAAACATAGTAATCACCTAATATGTGGTTAGCAATTTTCTGTCTCATTACACAACCCTTGTATCTTATTACCCATTTAAATGAGTACCTGTTAAATGAACAGACCTGTACAATGCAAGCAATTTTTCGATCCATCAAGCCAAAACAAAGAGGACTCCAATAAAGTCTTTACAACAGTATACCACATTATAGAATGCAATAAAAATTGGATTTATCCATGTAATACATCAGCTAAATGATTATAAAACTTTGTAACAGAATCAAAATTACTTTTTGGGATGTCCCATGATTGTGCTATAACCCTTATCTTTCAAAATCCCAAGGAGGTCTGAGCAGGTATTCTACATCATCCAGGTAAGATCTTTGAATATTTGTCCCTATAGTGCTCATAAAAGTGACACTATTAACGCTGGCTGCAACTAAACTCGATACCAAATGTGCAACAATCTATCCTACTGACTTCTGTCACCACATCTGTCCTTATTTCCACTACTGTGAATCTGCAGGCCTGAATCTCTTTAAAACAGAGATAAGTACAGCAAGATGCAGTGAACCTGAAGATTGCAGATTTATCTAGTCATTCAAACTGTGATTTAGCCACAAGTTCTCAGAGGTGGAAAGAAACACTTTCACTCCTGATTCTCATCATGAAAAAATACAGATCGAAAGGTGCACACTGTAGGAAATTTTTTATGTCTGTGAATAGAGTTAATTAGAAAACTTACTGACAGGATAAGAAGAAAGAAGGCTAACACTGGCTGATCATCTCCAAAACATTTTAAAGCAATTTGTTTTTAATGAGGATTAGGAGAGGGAGGAGAGGGAATATGTATTTTTACCAGGAATTGAGTGAAAGGGAAGAAACATTACAATGAAGTGGTAAGACAAACCCTCAGAATATGGTGTTTTAGAATGACTGAAACAGAGTGAATTTGTTTACTTGTCAAAGCTACTAGGTAAACAGTTTGTTAAACTTAACCTCACTTTTTCCAGTCATGTATTTGTTTATTTCTGAGTTATACTGAGTGACCTTGCATGGACCTTCAAATTCTAGTCCTTTCTGTCTATAGAAGTATCTAAGGATATGCCTGAACAGATATATGACTGCAGTCACTTGTAATATTTACTGTTTTAGCTGCCAAAAATACTTTAGACTTGTTACTTCACTTCCACAGCCATGTAGCTGAGACGCAGTTTAATAAGCTATCCCATTGCACTGCTATATATCTGCAGGCAGCTATGTCCCAGTTCAGATCCTCTAGCTCTTTGAAAGCAGTGTTGGTTCAGGAAGAACAGCCTTACAATTACAAGACTGAGCTGCAACCTGTCATTTCTGAACACTTGCTCCTTGCTCCTATCCAGCAGAGAAGAACAAGAGAAGATAAACACCTTTATCAACCAAGATGTGACAATAACTTGTCTCACATGAATGGTAGCTGACACATTGGTTCTCTTCAGCTGTGTTGCTTTCAGCTGAAATAGATGTCTCTCCTCTCAGAAAAGACTCAAAGCTTGTATACTGTCTGTTTCCCCCACTCCAGCTCTAAATTATATGCAGTTTTTGTGTTGTGAATGATGGAATGCTGAGCCCCAAACATAAGATCAGTGAGGAAATTATAAGACCATGACCCAAAAATAGTTGGACTTCATGCTCAAATCTTCTTAGCAGCTAAATAGCTCTACCACAGTTTTGTCTGGGAAGAAGAATCATATGGACTTCATTTCATGTCACTGGTCTTGTATATGAAGTGTGGGGATAGCAAAGCAGTGTTGCCCCTGTTTAGACAAATACCTCTTTTTGATATATATTATTTTCTCATTTACTGTCCAGCTCCTAGGATGTGTGTGAGTTCTGACAGCAGTAGTATTGACACTTCTCTGTCTCAACAAAAACTAACTGCATTTAAGTTATGAAGAATGAAAGATACATAGCATACCCTGCATATGAAGAAATAAAGCAGGGAGAAACAATGATGCACAAAGATCTCAGTAGAAGTTGAGTTACACTCAAAACAGTTGCAGCTTTTAAGAAGATCACCACCTTGAACTGTTTCAGAGGATGATTTGTATTTGCTACCCATGGGATTTCCATCCTCATCTGAATTACTGTCAATTTTATGTGTAGGGCAGAATTCTGTATTATGATGACATTGACATTGCGTGCATGTTTGTGGTTAGCCTCTGATGGTGCCCTGCTTTGATAAAATCTGCTCTCTTCATAGTGCTTACATATCCTCTATGCCATGAATGTCCAAAAGAGAATTTTAGTTCAGAAGAAAAATCCCTGTTGAAACAGAAGTGGCAGAGTTTTCCGTTATGCTATTTTTCACTGTAATCATAGTGTTATAGATACAAATCCAGGAACACTTACCATTTCCCAATGATCAAATAAAACACATGAAAACAGAGTAACAGAGGTGGAAAATGAAGATTCATGTCTTGGCTGCAATGAGTCCTTAACTGAATACAGAGTAACATAGTTCAAACTGAAAAGCTGAGGACATGCATCTCATAACAGAAAATTATTCATAATAACCACTTTGTTGTGTGATATGGGGGCATCTTAGATTCATGGTCCACTTCAAGATCCCAGCTAGGACTTGATGTTGGCTCTCTGTCATGCAAAATGTTTATTTGTTACTCTAACATGAAAAGAACACTCTTTTCAAACTTTGACTATCCTCAGTTTCATGCTGATGCAGAAAAGGAGTAATTTCAAAATAACAGATTCTTCTTGAGGTATATTTATGTGTTTAAGCTCTTCAAACTTTTGACACCTGAGCTTTCTTTACTTTTGTTTTTGACACACAATTGTAGTACTATGTGGAGAAAACAGAGACATAGGACACAGTTCATATAAACTATTTGAAGCCAAAAAATATAACTCTTGTAACAGGACAAAAATTATCTACAACCTAGAAAAATAAGGAGCGTATCTTGATTTAAAGCAAAATCAAAAAACACTACCCTGTACAACAATTAGAAGTATATATTATAGATCTCAGAAGCCTTTTAAAGTTCATTTTCCCTTGGAAATATCTAGGCGTTAATGTCCTTTGGTAGTAAGTAATGGTCTGAAAAATTGATATTAAAAAGACAAAAACAGTACAGGGTCGGTGGGAAGTTTTTTCTTACTCTCTAACTTTCTCTCTTTATTTCCTTACAATTTTATTACTGAAACTGAAGCTTTTTTTTTTTTTTTTTTACTGAAATAAAGTACACTAAAGCACAGAAGCCTTGTTTTCAGAGTTGAGAGAATTTTTATTGCCTTGCAATAAATCTCAAGAAGCAAGGAATTGTGATGGAAACACTGAGATGTTCCTGGCTACATAATACAGTTACTAGGCTCTGAGCCATGCATGCACGCACGCACATGCTTTAAAATAAACTTAGTCAAGCAGAGTAAAATAAATTTTCTAAGAGCAAAAGCTGAGCTAAGATCTTTAATACAAAAAGCTTGATTAAGGAATCAGACCACCCACTGCTGGAAGAAAAATACATGTATCATATATTATGCATCTTTCGTATCCACAGGCTGATATGAAACGTTGCAAGGTGGAACTCTACTGACTGGAAAATGAAAAAAAGATGCATTGAGATAATAAAAGAAAGCCAAAAAGTTTTATTAATTCATGAATTTACATTCTCCATAGCCAAAAATTAAATCTTCCTGTACAGAAGTCTTCAGCATGTTCACATTAAGGGTTCAAATCATGATGCTACTTGGATACATGATTAATTCTACCTCTATTTATTAAAGCAATCTAAACATGTGATTAACATTTACAAATGTTTAAATCCTTTGTGAATTAAGGCCCACATAGCTGATCTGAAGTCTTTTGTCATCACTATGAATCTTTTCTATCAACCAGAAAGACCTTTGTGTTTATGCAGGGGTAATACTTATCTAGAACATTAGAACATGCTCCTAAATACCCATCACACCATAAAACTAAGATTAAAATTAACATATTGAATCAAAAATTGCATTGCTATAGTCTTGATTTTTAGCTCTTGTTTACATTTCTCTTTGTTACTAATACCATTGCTGTATGCCAAGCTTAGTTTCTGCTATGAAATTGAAGTACTTGTCTTGTAGAATGATAAAATAATAGATTTGACTTCAGTATACCTCTTTGCTTGCATAGAGAAGGCTAATTTATTTGATTAAAGGATTTCCCCATTGATGTTACACGAAATCAGCACAACTTATGTAAATACTTCCCTTGATCCAGAAGGAAGGGATGTATTTGTGTTGTATCAGTTGCAAAACCTCACTCATTCTGTGCCATGTCATAGAGGCTGCTCCTAAAAGTGAGACATTTTCTGAGAAGAGGAAATACCTAAATTTATAACAACTTTTCTTTCTTTCAGTGAAGTGTTGTTATTGAAGTTGTTACCTTATTCAAGCATAGTTTTCTCTGAAGCAGGGCTCCTTGTTCTTCACAGTAACTTACCACTTCCTCCTCAGCTATTAATAAGGAAATTCAGCATCTCCTTAAGGAGTGGTTTAATACAGGTTATTTTCCCCATGAAAACTGTATAGGAAAGATATACAACATAAAATTCAATTGGAGCACCTGAGCTGAGAAATGAAATGGTTAACGTCACCCAAAGTGCTCATTCACTGAGATCTTGATCCAAATTTCAATGTAATGTGACTATAACTTCGATAACTAGAAAGCATACCCACATTGTAGTTTGAATGAGTTGAAAGCATGAAGTGCTGTCTTCTGAAAGTACAAGAGTGGAACAAATATATCAGGTAGATAGATGGGAGATAATTAAAATGCCTGTGGGTGACTAATAACAACTCCGTAAGAATAAGAGTTAATACAGTTCTTGAAGAAGCACAAATATGCTAACACTTCACTGTGTTTCAGATCATATTACCATTCTCAGGACTTCAGTTGTGAAGCAAAAGTCTACTGGTGGCTAACAACCACTGTGCACCAGAGAAATGTAGCTGCCATTTCTTGCAGTAGCAAATGACACAGAACTGAAAATAAAGTATCTTATTTATTTGTTTATCTTTTGCAGATAGAGATACTGACAAGCATGAGTATGGTCATCACTAAATGGTTACATTTTAGCCCATTTTAATTGGTTGCAATATGGTGAAACCCTTAAACAAAGTTCATTAACTATCCTTAACTTCATTCTTCAAGAAGCAAAGACTGGGTCTGAGGCAACTGGTAAAGCTGTGTGGCCTAAAGCCACAGCAAATTCCAGGGTCCCAGAATGACCTGGTCTGCAGGAACTGCAGAAGCTTTGGAAGGGTTGTTGCAGCAATGATGTTCCCCAAGAACACCCAAAAAAGAGCCTGCCTTGGCTGTTTTTGTTCACAGCTACCAGTTTTGACAGAATGAGACAGCTTGCTTTATGGGTGCTGAAGCACCATGTGCTTATGCTGTTCCTCCTCTCACTACTGTTTCCAGCTCATTTCAGCCTTCCAGGTGTTTCCAGAGACCTGCTTTAATTTGCCACTCTCCTCTATGGGATCAATTAACCAACCAGACTGAGTCAGTACATTTATTTGGGACCTTACTGTAAAGAAATAAAAATGAGACACATTCACCAAATCTACTTCCTATTTACGTAGCTCAGTTAGAGCTCTGGCCTATGGACATTGAACAGCTATGCCACTGGTTCAGCCCCTGGCTTCATTCCAGCATTGTTACTGTGTTAGTAGGTAGAGGTCCCCACCAGATAAGATTGCACTGGGACAGGAAAATAATCAAGTGATTTGGAAGCTAGTCTGTAATTCTGAAGACATGGGGCTGGTTTCCTCCTCTGTCACGGACTTCTGTTACTGGGGAAGTCATTACTTGTGTTGAATCAACACAAATTTTGTGTTGATTATTAGTCTGTTTTTTTTTTTTTTTTATCAAACAGCAGTCCTGTTTCCTTTTCCAAGCATTATTGACTTGTAAGTAGTAGTATAATATCAATATAGTCAAATAATAATATAAATGAAAAAATATTCTTGTAGAAACTTAAGTGGTATTTTGCAAAACCAAAGAGTGTACAGGGAGACTGTGTATTATGCAGGTAATGTCCTCCTAGCATGGACATAGACCAGCAGAGCAGTTCTATTGCTGGAATAGCTGATTTCTTGTCACTGTAGAAGGCTCCAAGGAAGAATGCTGGCTGTTCACTAAAGCAGGCAACTTTTCCCTTTTCCTGGTTACATAGCACTGTGTTCCTATTTAACCCCTGAAGCTCTTTGCAACTCACATCCCTCATTCTCAGACTGTCCCACTCATGATTGTAAACTAGATCCCCAGCTCCATGCTTTTTGCTTTGCAAGCTTCCTGTGTAGGAGCTTCTTCAGAAGCAGTATTGTAGGCACTGCTGATATGTATACACAGGAAACACCATCATCAAAGTTAATTGCTGTGAGAAAACTTTTCTGAGGCACACACACAAAATAACTCCAAGTCACTTACACTTTAATAGATGACTAAGTTACTTACTTCTCCTTTCTTACTGCACAGATACTTCAGAGCAGTTCATATGTGATAGCCTGATGTAAGGAAGTGTTGGATTAGCTGTATCTCTGGGGTTATTTAAAAGCATGGAGCTTCAAGCATTCATTTGGACTACTTGTGCCTGAGGCTATCACCCACATGGAGCAAAATGATCTACACCAACCAAATCATCCCCATCTTATTAAAAGAGAGTTACTGGCATAGCTGTCAGTCAAAGGCAACCTCATGCCTCTGGCTGATTTGCCAGTACAAGCTTTTTGTTTGAAATTACCCAAAGTTTTAAAAGACAAAATGGCATGGGGGTGTTCACTAGGGACCCAATTAAAATTAAATTAATGTTTAATTATGTGCATTTTTGGAATCGAACAAACGCAACTATTTTAAAGTAAAAAATGTATAGCTTCTCTAAGTGGCAAAGTTAATTAGAGTACTTTTAATGTTACCTCTTCAGGCCATTTTTAAATTAACAATCAACAATTATCTTCTGAACCCCTCTTCCAGTCCTGAGAGGAGTATATTTAATCATCAAGTGTCAGATTCTTTTTTTTTTTCTTTGTTTGATAAATTTCCTACTTATGAATTCAGTTTCATGTTTACAGAACATAATTCTAAAACAAGAAAGCCCACTGAAACCTTTCAAATTGAGTACAAAACAAACTCTGTCATGTACAGTACCATGGACCTGAATATAAAGCAAGAGTTTAATGTCTTAATAGGATACAGGATGTTCTTTGTGACATTAAATTTATATTAGCAGCACTTTTAGCAAATGTATAGCAAATAATCCAAACCTCAGACAGAGAATTCATCTAAGCCTGTTAAGAGAGCAAATCCTTTGTATGTCAAACACAGATGTAACCGTGACTCTGACCTGTTCCCACCATGTAATCTCTTGTGCTCCCAGGTATATCTTAGGTATCTTGCCTGCTTGAATTGTTTATTTTATAAAAGGATCATAGGATAGGAAGGCCTGTGAAAGTCAGAGAATAGATTTGGAGACTATAGAGGCAACACTAATCCCTATTCAATACCATATAACATTTTAAAATTCCTGTAAGAAAAAGTGTCCATATGGTGATTTCATGCTGTGTGAGGCTAAATAAATTGGACAAAAATGAGAATTATTGCCTTACAGGAATTTTACACCAAAATTTGCCTTAGTCTAACTCTTCCTACTCTATAGTCAGAGTATCATAGTAATTTAACTCAAAATAATGTAACAGATAACTTTTGGTCTTTGAAATAAGAAAGTATACCTTCTGAAAAAAAAATATTTTTTTCAGTTCCCTTTCAAGAGTTTATATTAAAAAGGCCTAGGCTATCACAGAGAAACTAGATATCATATTAAGGTTCCCACAAAACAATGGAGTTACAGCATAACAATTTAAGTGGAAAATACTCTTTAAAAGTACATGATAAAATAAAAATAATTTATTTTTATCTCATCCTTAAAGTGAGAGTTGTTTCTACATGGGACAAAACCAAAGCAAATTGAATCCAATGTGAGATTTTTCAATGCATGCAAAGGTTCTTGGGTCTAATTCTTCTGAGAACACCCAGGTTTTCTCCTTTATGGTAATATTGGTAGAAAAATATTACTGCTTCTCTCAGCAGCTAGAACAAAGAAGTAAGTTAAATAATAGACACTTGACCTAACTGTTATTTTCAAATAGCATTCATCCTTGTACAATGTACCGAGAGCCTGAAACGTTACAAATCAAAGTTCAGTCTTGCACTACAAATTTGGAAAGTGTAAAATATTAAAATTCAGAATGACCATTACTTAAGAAGACATTTCCCTACTTAAGAAGACATTTGCTTAAACTACATTGATTTTATTATTTTCTCTGTGCAAATGATGCTACTTTCTATCATTTATGTGTGATAGTTGCATAGATGATATACTTAGAAAAGTAACAATAAATAAAGGACAGTCCCTGAACCACAGAAATCTTACAGTTTATCAGACAAAAATGTACAGTGAGATGCATATTGCTGAATAATGAAACTCTTATTCATATTTAATACTAGCTTGGTTTCAGTGGGATCAGTACGAGATATTTTTTATCACAAATAAAAGACTCAGTTGTGTAAAAGGAGTAGGAAGGAAATGAAGAAACAAAAGATATAGTTTGGCACAAGTGGTTTTATTTATGCTGTTATTATATCTTATTTCAATTAATTACTTATGGCTAAATGGAAGGTGAGAATCCATTTTCCTAATTTTGCTTGAAATTTTTATCACAGTTTCCCTTACACACTTAGGTAACAGTGTTAACTGTATGTGTCTCTATCGGTCTTCCCCTAATAACTTTTGAATCTATGAGTTTGTTCAGTCCAATCTTCTAAGGAAGGTTTCAAAAGGGTGGATTGGTTTCAGAGATGACCACATTTCCACCAGTTCTATAAATAAGTAAAGGTTGAATGTCTATTTAAGTATCATAGCACCTAAGGCTACAGCATGAGTTCCAATCCCTTAGAAGATATAGTGGTATCCACTTTGCAGAGAAACCCTTTGGAACTGGGAAAAATTCAGTTGGAACTCACCCCTGCTTGACCATCAAAGTCAGTTCATCATAAATCATATAGCGTGGAATTTATCACCTACCTGTAAATGTCTACAGTGTAGACGTGTACATATGAGCTAGTCATGCTTTTTATAGTCAGTTGGGAGTAAAAGGCACTGCAAAGGCACAATTTGTTTGACCTGCTTCAGACATCTATTTTAAGATGAGATAAATTGTGCCCTAGAAATGCCAACTTCTCTCCATTGACTGCAAAGGGAGTCTAATGCAATTTACTCAAATATAGATGGTCGTTTAAATCCCCATCAAAATTCATGGGAAATCAAGGTACTTATTCCTCAGCTACTTAGTAGAATTTTAACTCTGAAAAAATGTTTCCCATACTCATGACTCATCTGACAAATAATGTGACATTTTTTAATTCATTAAAGTTTTTGAGAAAAGCTGAGTCAAGTGTGTATTTCTCACATGAGAGCACATACACTGTCTTTCCATTATCTATTTAGATGTTATATGTGTGCATGTGCACACAAATGGACAGTGCAGAGTTTTCTAGGCCTCTTGCTGCCTTGTGCTTTGGTTGTGTGACAGTGTCATGGAGAATCTTAGCCTGGGGTATGTGCCAGGTAATGGAGCTAAAGTGAAGGGATAAAGACCATAGCTCAAACTTGCAGGTAGGAGTTATTGTCTTCAACTGAGAAAAAAAAGCCTGAAACTTTGCCAGGAGGTTTCAACTAAAGGCAGTGAAACTCTCTGGCAATGAATCTCCTCCCATATGGGCTCAGTAGTGGTGGATGAGTCTAACTGGAGATTAAAGGGTATGTGACCAGCTGCCTGAAGTCAGACAGGCCACAGAAAGAAGAGATACTCTGGCTCTGCATTGCAAGTATGGGAGCTACAGCTCTCATTTCAGGGAAATGTAAGGGAGTTCTCAGTCTCAGTGCATAGAACTGAATTTTCAAATCCGCAAAGACTGAAAGTGTGTGCATAATTATGTATAATATCTGTGCATTATATAGAAATATATAGCTCCATTCCATTTTGCGTATATATCTATCTAGGTCTAGTAAGTGCATAGTTGTGAGATGTATTATAGTAATATTAGCCAGAATTAGACTAGGGAAATAATCTAGTAGTCAGTACTCTTTTTTTCAAAAGCAATATAAAAAATTAACCTGATATGCTCCTCTTTGTAATAACTTCAGTGTATGATCTTCTCTTGTTGCTGCTACTTGCCTGCGTGAAGTTCCAAAAAAACCAGTGCAATATCTGAAGCAATCTTTTTGTTTTCTTTGTGCTCTCTTATTCTGCTAGCTCTAACACACCAAAAGAACAGAAGTGGCTGGACTTGGAAACCTATAATAATAAGCTTGTAAGAAATGCATATATAAAATTATGTTTGCAATTTAAAAACTTCTGCAATTCTGAATTGTTTTCTCTATCCACTTTATGATCCTCACCTCAGCTTTTCTTTTGCCCCACTTACCTTTTCATCCCTGCTTTATTAACTTCACACTGTTTCCCTTCATTCTGTTTAACTTCTCTCAGAATTCATGGGGATTATTTTTCCAAGGATTACAGACTTCAGACTTCAAAGTATGAAGTGTTGTGATGTGACTGTTACCATTCTGTTCTGTTTTTACTCCTCACAACTGTCTTGTTCAGTTATATTAGAGAGAACATACATTATTTTGGGCTCTAACAATGCCTTCTGTAGTTGAATGAGTGAATATTTTTTTTTTTGGGGGGGGGGGGGGGGAGGGGCTTAGACTCTAAAGTAATAGATAAGACTGATAATGCTAGTGGTAATAAAGACACAAACTTCCAGGAGAAAGCTGGAAGCTCTTGCTCTTCAGCAAAATAAAAGTCATTGAAAGGATTTTAAGTGCTATGCCTGAGTAATGTGTTTTTTCACTGTCATTTGTCTTTATGCATGTGGAACTCCATGCTTGGCAATTAATTATATGGTCTAGTTTCCATCTCTAGTGGTTAGATTTTTCACCAGGAGTTAGGCAAAGAACTATAGCATTTCCAAGCCATAGTAAGAGAGTTTGGAATGGACACGTGAAAAAATTGATTGTGTTAAATGGCCAAGGACTATTTAGGAAGGTTCCATGACCTTAGTTAAGTTTCCTCTGCACATCTAAGTCAATTTTTTTGAACATTCTCCATTTCTATAAGATCCTCCCACAAAAATGATGTTTGGTTTATCAGTAAGGCAAGAAGAGACAAAACTTGGAAGAGGCTGTGATAACATTATCTGTTAATTCAGGAAATTACAGATGTGACAAATGTCACTGGATTATGGGTTTTGTTACTTTATTGTTTCACATTATACATGAGGAAGGCTCCTGATTTTAAAACCTGATGGAAACTTTTAAGGACGTAAAATGTTCTGTTTAATCCAAAGTGATTTTTTAATATAACTTTTAACATTTTTTTAAAATTTGTGTTTCAATATTAGGTAAATTTCAAGACAAAATCAGTGAAATTTACCAAAAGTATTGGGAAAAACCCCAGCATTTCAGCTACATCTCAGTGTCTTCTTTAGTTCTAAGTGCAAAATTTTGGTGAATAGTTTCAGTGCAATAAAGAGAGACAAGTTTTATGTGAAAGAAGTGGATGGTATGCAAATATTGATTAAACCATTGCACTTGTTATCCATATGCCTTACTTCCTACATTCATTTAGAACTAAAAATACTTTTCTCAAGGTCTTTTTTGGAGGAGTGCAGAAGGAAAAGAAACAGTACAAAAATTTCAAGATTAAAATAAGTTTTTTGAACAATGTTTAGATGTTTTATTTACTGTGTGTAATAGACAGGAAACAGCCTGTTCGCAGCAGGGAGCTGACTCTCTTTTACACATAAATACAGCTTCTTCGACTACTTTGCTGTACTTCAGGAACAAATGAAATGATGAATACAGTTTCTATTAGGCAGAAAGCCCAGGAAATTGGTAGTTACAGATTCTAGCAACCAGACTGGTGGAGTGTTAATGATTAGTTACTTTTTACTGTGTATTACTGATAAAAAACATTTTATCCAGGATTAGTGGCTAAGGTAAGCTTCTGTCTTTTTTTCTTTTTAAAGTGTTATTGAAATTATGAAACCGAACTCCAGAACTGCAAATTTAGTGGTTTTTTGCTGATGTAATTATATGTTGTATTTCTCTAGCAAATGCTTGTAGATAATTGCTGCATTTGTACTTTTACAGGTGGGCTGAAAATGAAATATAGAGTACTATTGCTGAAGAAGGTATAACAAAAGATATGAGAAATAAATTACTGTGTTTGCTTCAAGCATGTAAAAAGCAATGCTTTTTCCAATTGCTTTGTTCATTCAGCAGTTTTCCCATGGACAAAAGACAGTTTTACACAGTCAAAAGAATAGTCATCGATCTGTTAGACAAAGACTCTGTGGTGCTATTCTATCGTGACCCTTATATTCCATAAAAAGGAAGTGTTCCTCTCATAAGAAAAAGAGAAGGTGTTCTTATTTTCTTATTTATGTTTTCACAATGTAAGTCGGAGTTTTTGAATCTCCAGCTGAGTGCCAGATTCCAGTTTGAAGAATGAGGAATAGCTTGTCATTTCCGCAGCTCTAACTTGCTTTCTCAGCAAGTTCTCAAACATCCACCAGCAGAATTGTATTACCAGAGGTCACTGAAGAGGCTGCTCCTGACAGTATGCATTATAACAGAGAGTCATTATTGTTGCAGTCGTAATTTTTATTAACATTACTCACAACCTATAAATGCCAAGATTAATTCAGGACCAAACCCTTTTCTCACTCCCCTCCCCACAGCTACTTCCCTCATTCTCCTGCCAGCTTGCTTATCTCCAGGATTTCTTTGAAATACTGACCTGCTAAATTAGAACAGCAAATACAAGTAGATTTATTTAACTTTGAAAGCCTTGTTGGCAGAGTCTTTTCACTTTGTTGTGAAGTAACTTCCGCATTGAAAGAGCATCTTAATGTGTTATTATTCTGTTCATTCCTTTTTATCACAAGCACAGCTTTGTTTTCCATAAACTCCAGAGCTTTATTTCATTGTCAATGTGATTACTTACTCTACAGTGTAATGAACATTATCTGAAGTTCACATTTGGTGTGCTTTTCTGCCTGGTGCTCAAAACATATTAGTGTAAGCGCTGAAAAAATATTGGTTTATATGTTAGTATTTTCTTCCAAGTTGCACAGAAAAGTCTTGCTTTGCTAAGTGCATTTACACTGGTCAGGAATGGCAAGGGGAAGACTCTTACCTCAAAGGACTATTCCTTGGGTATTTTGCTCATTGGCAGCAGCTAGTTCTGGCACCTTACTTCCAGTTCATCAATGTGTGAGATTCCCAGTTGTCACTGGGCACATCTATGTGGGTGCACTGGCTGCACTTCCCCTCCAGGGCAGCTCTGTCTTGGGAAGCCAGGGCAAAAGGTAGCATGGTAGAGTGGAGCAGGGCTATGAAGCTCACTGATATAAAGGGTTTGTTTACAAGGGCAGGAGAGGACAAACACGAGGCACTGCATGCACTATGAATTTCCTGCAGAAAATTTGGGATCAGTTGGGAAGACATATAGGTGCACTAATGCAGACCTGTGACCCAAATAATAGACTGATACCTCTCTAAAGACTTCAGTAGCTTCAGTGTGGTACTGTGAGAATGTTACTGAGCTGGCACGTTTTTGGCAGATCAAGGCTTGTGTAAGAACAAACGTATATCTCTCTGCACCTGCCTATATAGAAATATCCAAAGACATCAGTAGACTTTAAATAAATGATAGGTTAAAGCTAAACCCCTCAGGTGAGACAACATTGTGTTCAGGATTGGTGGACACTCAATGTCCCTCACCAGTAGTGAACAAACAAATCCTAATTCAAAATAGAAAGTATAAATAGTTAATCCAAGCGCAAAATAGAAGGTGTTGTCGGTTAGAGCTCAGAGTACTTTTTATTGTTAACCTCTTATTTTTGCATGACAATATGTGAATATCAGTGTTTTGTTCTCATGATAGTAAATTTTCATTCACAAGCATATTTCTACACTAGAAAAATATTTCTACACTAGAAAACCCAAATCCTTAAGATAAAAGCAGACTGCTGGATTAAATTCTAATAGTTAGTTGTTAACTGAAAGCTTCCAATATGAATGATTTTCATTTTAAAATGAAGGGATTTTTCCTAAACTAGCTCCTTTACTGCTACTGCTACAGACACTTGACATGTCCTGTTTTTGGACACAAATAATTCCACTCTTCATGATGGCATAACTTCAATATTCATCAGGTACATTAAGCTTCTGTTGATGGGTTTTATAAATTACAAATTACAACATAATATAACTTTTGACCAGAAAGGATTATAATAATTAAAGCCTGATCTTTTGACCACATTATGGTGTTAAATCTTGTATGGCACAAAAATATTTATTGAGGGCATAAAAACCAAGGATAAACATTCAGCCTTTTTGTCATTATTATTTAACTACTCTAGTCACTGAACCTGTCTGGTTCCATTTCTGTAAATACTACACTATATGACCTACCTTGACCAATACATTTTACAAGCTGGAGTCATCCATTAAACTTGTGAAATGACTTTGCCAATACAGCTTGTACAAAAAGCCAATAAGTAAAAAATGGTTCTCCTACGGGCTGTCTTAGCACTTCTTGCCATGATTAATATAAACAATTGTCTCAGTTTGACTCCAAGGAACTGATAACTAAACAGAAATAATTATGCTAATTGAAGGAAAAGATAAACTTGTATTTTATACCATTGCCTGGAGTTTACATGCAAAATACGTTTAATGTGTGCCAAATATACTGTGTTACTAAAAGACATGGGAAGGCAATGGTGAGGATACAAATATTAATGTTACTTACTGAAAGTGCCAAATGCAGAGTATACTGGCAGTGCATGGTACAGCAATGATGAATTTTCTTTGACAACTATGATAAATAATATTAGCCTAGTCTCTTTAGGTTTCTATTCCAGCAGCTATGCCTCTACATATGATAAGTAGGTCAGACTAATAAAAAAACAGTCTGTCTCCAGAATTAGCTTAGCCATTGTAATATTTACTAATAACAAACCAATATTTACATAACAAACCAATATGAATACCACAAACTCTACTGCCTAAAATTGTCCATGCAATTGTCTTCTGTGTTACTCTACATTTTGAAAAGTCTCCCACTAGTCTTTCAGAGCCTCAAAACTTTTTGAATAAAGACCTTTCATTAGTATTCAGATGATGTGGTGTTTGTAGGATGCTACTGGCCAGCATCTAGTTTCATTTAGACCTGTTATTAGGGAGAGATTACTTCTTTTTAAAAAAATTGAGGATCATAGGAGAGAAAAGGAGTCTAATAATTAAAACAGTCTCCAACGACTATTCTCTGCTAAAAACACTCTTCCTATTAAATACAAACTATTCTGTCCTTCTAATCTAGAATTAATTTGTGCAATGTTTCTATTATTTATAATTTTCTGTGTCATCAGCTGCTCAGCAGATTAACAATACTCCTTTCTGAGAGTAATTATAATGGGAGAGCTTTTGTATTCATCAGACTTTTTAATGAGGTTATTAATACTTACATCTCATTACATCTGTTGAATCATAATTTAATTTTTAATTACTACATGCATTTCTGTGTTTTGTATATCTGTATATGTACATGCTGATTATTGGAATTGTTTATATCACAGAGGCTAAGAATAATTCATTTTAGACAAGAAAACAGTTATTGTGCCATTGTTTTCAGTAGAATTAATATATTATAGACATTCTGTTCTTTTGGCTGTTGATCAGAGAACTCTTGAATTGCTATTCCCTAAATTTAACATTTTAGAACCTAATTCAAAATCTGTTAAGTCAATGGAGAAACTCCCACTGATTTCAATGGCTGTTATGTCAGGTCATTAACAAGTTTAGTTATTACATCTCTTTATTTCTTAAGAAAAAGAAAATGTCTTTTAATACTGTCAGAAATTAAGGAAAAAATGGAACAGTGAACAGTAAGAAGGAGGTGTAGCTACTTCAAGTGATCTGCTCTCAGAAGATCCAGAATTTGTATTTGGTGAAGAGAAATGAAATGTGTCCCTTTTTCCCCCCCAAACCTAGAATCCATTCATCAAAGCTGGGATAGATATAAAGAAGCCATCAGGAAATCTGGAGAATACTTTGGCTTTGATCCAGCAAAGCACTCAGACAAGTGCTTGTCTTCAAGCATGTGAATACTCCCATTTGAGCCAATGGACAACTCCACCCCACATCTGGCTGTTTTCTGCCTGGGTGGATGAAGGGGGTGTTCATGATTACAGTCATGATTAAGGCAAATCTCTGGTCACAGGTAGAGCTTAATTAATTTATATCCATTCTAAATTTCTACTGCCTAAACCTGAAGACTTAATCTGACACTTCTTTTCTTATAATAACCTGTTAAGCCATTGGAAGAACTGTATGTTCTGAAATTGAAGAGGTGACTTGAGACATGATTTATTTTCACTTATTTTCACTAACTTCAGCCTTCTGGCATCTAGCCTATGTTAGCCACAAGGGAGAAGCTCTTCTGGGGGAATTTGTACCACCTGTAATTATTTTACTTTTGAATGGAATGAAATATCCTTTCAGATTTCCTAATTGTCTCCAGAAGTTACTAAGGGGGCTTAGAGAACTACCTTACTATGGCATCATCATTTTTAGATATCTAAATTTAGTGGCGATGATGAAGCTGAACATAAATATATACCTTTAACAGGTGTTCCACTGGCCACTGGCCCAGATGAACCTGTAGTGAACTAAAAATACATTAAGCAATGAATTAGCTTTTATGGGTATTTAATGAATCCCATTTATCCATATTTACACACACATAACCCCAAAAGATTTTTTAATCAAGTGCCTTCTTCATTTGCATTGCATGTACAGAATTCCTCTGCCTTCTCCCAACTAAAACCAAATATCAATGAATGAACAAATATCCAATGAATCTATGTGCAAGCATGGTATTTAGCTCATGTGTAAATTGATACTATTTTAAAAATGTGGAGCTAGATAATAAATCAATTCTTCAAAGACAGGGGAAAACAAATTGAAGTTGATGATTATAGGTCTGTGATAACTCAAATGGCCATGAATGAACACAGCCTGAAGGCAGACAAAACCTCCTGTTGAAATCTGCCATGAGAAAACATGAAGAAGCAAAACAATAAGCAAGACAAATTTGAATAAAAATTCAAAAATAGTAAATGAATTGTAGGTAATACCAAGATAAGTTCCTTGATAAATAATGGAATCATACAATTATAATGCTTCTATTCAAAATATATAGATTAAGCTACATCCCAGATATCAAAATCAAATTTGTAGTAATTAAATTAAAACTTTATAAATTACTAAATTTTCCATTTAGAAACAATTTCCTTGGTTTTAAGGTAGGTTATGCACCTGTTTTTAAGGTCATAATCTCTTACTCTGTTTTTTGTCATTAATAAAATTATCAACTACCACTCAGTTGTGCTGGCTGTGTCCCTCCCCAACCTCTTGCCCACCTGCAGCCTACTCACTGGGGGAACAAAGTGAGAAATAGAGAAGACATTGATACTATGTGAGACTGTTCTGTCATAGATAAAATATTCCTCTGTTATCAACACTGTTTCAGTCATACATATAAAACACAGCATTGTATGGGCTGCTATGAAGAAAATTAGTTCCTTCCCAACCAGAGCCAGTAGAGTGTGTACCGTTAAATAGTTTCCTTTGACAGCTTGACAGCTAGGTGTCCCATTTTTGCTCTGTTCTCTTGGTAGGTCTGATATAAAAAATATAAACAGCAATTACAAGGTAAGATTATCTAATCTCATAGGGAACTCTTCCAAAATTGTAATGTAGCAGGTTAGCTGTCTAAGAAGACAAGATTTAGAAGAGTACAGAAATGAGAAATTAAGTAAAAGGGAAGGTCTACGAACAGGAAATATACAAAAATAACAGTGAGATTCATATTTTAACTAGAGCAATTATGACCGGAAAATAAGTATTTTTATTAGTGCACTGCCTTGTAAGTAATATTATACACTTCTCTGTAAGTGATATCAGCTCAAGTGAGACTGTCTCCTAGGCAATTTAGACTAAAATAAAATGTTACCTTAAAGTGAATGGAAAGCAAAGTCACAAATAATTAATCTGTAGTACTGTAACTAGTGTTTGGATCAAATAACTGCCAGATAAGCTTTTAAAAAATAATGTGCAATAAGTGTTTGTTGTGGTTTCTAAATTATAATTTTATGCAAAATGGAAAGAAATGAACAAGCAGAGTAAAAGTAAAAACAACTTAATAAGCAGAAGGCAGTGAGGTTTCAACCCCCAACCCTTGGATGTAAGTATCTAATGCTAATTAAAGATTCCTGATCCACAATTACTTATTCATTTATAGTATCTAGGAACTCCAAAACTCTCCTAGCATTTGTTAGGAATAACGGTTCTGCAACCCTGTAATTTCTCTAAACAATTGCTGTCTTTGCCAGCTGCATGACAAAATTAAACTTGCCAATTCTAATACTGTAATTGGATTGACAGTACTCTGTTTAAGAGAATGTTCTGTTGGGTAATATCTTTGTACGAGAGAGTTGGTGGCTTCATCAGTGTTTTAGTATGAAGACAAAATATGAATTGACAGGAATAATGAGGATATTAGAGTCTTCTACCTTTTTAGTTGGGGAAGAAAGGTGATCCTGCAAATCTCACTCATGCATAGTCTCATTTATTCTTAATAAACTGCCCTGTTAGACAGCTTCTCCATATGTTTTTCTGGCACACAAATAAACAGTTCAGTGAATGTGAGCTATGTAATTTTTTGATTAATTGTCAGGAAGGCATTTTTTTTACCTGCAAGAATATACAGATCTATATATCTTCATATGGGGAAAAATATATACAGTCTATCAGTCAACCTAACATACTACACCCCACAGTCTGACAGTACGGTCACACACCGAATCTTTTGGGCTTTGTTTCTAATGCTATTCACTGACCACTCAGGAGGCCTGGCTGCGCTCACTTGCAACTGCTGCGATTCCCTTGCTGCTCCACTGGTCCCACGTTTTCTCTTCAACACAGAATGGGCTGCTTCTGCATGACATGTTGAGGAAGATGACAAGTGAGGAACCTTGTTGAGTCTGTCTACGTGGTGTTTTGCAGACACCTGAACGTAAGCTTTATTTTTCACTCACTTGAACCTGAGTGAATTTTATTACTGTTACTGAGCCTAAACTAATACGTTGAAACGCAAAGTGTGTTACCTCAGTATTACATTTCACAGAGTTATCTCATATCTGTCTAAAAACAGTGCTGATGTCTTAAGGCTTTGAGAATTAGGATCTTATCTTGTCTCTAGGAGACTCTGTTGATTGCAGATGTTTTTTCCCAAATATGTGTTGCTTAGTTGTGCGTGTAGCAGCCCTATGGGAAAACTTGTATCCCATTCTCAAAGACAAAATTCCCCAATACAGATTACATAGTGATAAAAAGATTGGTTTTAACAACCTTTCTGAGGAGAAGTCAATTAATAAAATTAGATTTTTTTAATGTTGTTATTAAAATACTGGGTTTTAGCTTTCGGTTTCATTCAGCAGACAGAAAAAACATATTAAAGAAAAATGACAAGACATATTTTCTGGCCAGAATTGCTTCTTTCTCATGTTAATACTTTTAAATTAGTTTAAAGATAAACCAGGTGGAGAAAATTGTGTGACTGCTATTTAGAGTGATGCATTTACAAAGAATTTTAGTGCTTCTCCAGCTGGTGGTTTTATCTGTGACTCTGTGTAAAGATCTGTCTTTTCTACAGTTCTACAGTGTTTATGAACACATAAGTTGATTTCTCAGATAAAGAAAATGTAATGTAAAATCCAAGGAAGTGGATCATAAACTCTGTGAAGAACAGTGGAACATAGTTGCTTTTTTTTTTTTTTTTTTTTTTTTTTCTTCAAATCAAGGTTAACTAAAAAGACTTTTCTTGTTTTATAGTATCTCTTGTTCTTATTATGCTGCAAAGTTGAACAAGTATTAACCCCATATTGGCTGGATTCTGATGTGTCTTATTTTAAAAATTTGCCCAAAAAGGCTAGATTTGGAATTATCTTCCGAGCTGCCTTAGATTAGTTGCCTTTCTTCATCAGCTAAAACCAGTAGTAACTTTATCTAACTCTCAGAGACAAGAATGTTTATAGGAAGAGAAGGATCATTTCTTCTGTGAGAAATTTTTTGAGAGGTTTAACACAGATTCTGAAGAAAAAGATGCAATAACTAGCAGAAGGTACCAGAAACCTCTTCACTCCAGTCCATTCTCCTGATGATTTTCTGGTTTAGGGTCTAGGGTCGCCTATTTATGCCAGAGTTTCTTCCGTCATGTTTTCAAATTTTGGCAGTTCTGCATGAGAGAAAAGTGAGATTCATCTCACCAGTCATACCCATTGAAAGATAAGGTAGGTGGCTTTCAGACACCATTTTCCAGGGTTACTTGCCATATGGGACAGGGTGGTAGGAAACTTTATAGTTGTATCCATCCCGTCAACTGTTAAACGTGATGAATCTCCTGTCATGAACTGTAGAGGGTACCTCACACCACTACTTTGGAGTAGATGTAGATGCATGTCTTTTACACAGCTAAAAGTGGAAAGGCTTATGCTCATTGAAGCTGCTGTTAATATTTCAGAACATCTAATTTTATAGACCCAGCAAATTTAGAAATCTGCCCTGTAAGTGTACCTCTATGCAGCACCACTGCAGAAGAGACCTGTTTTTGACTTTCTATTGTCAACCAGCCCTGCAGCTGGCAAGAAATCAATGTCAGTGTTAACTGAAGTTCTTTGTGTATACTCAGAAACAATGAGCTCTGGGGCATTAGCATATGATACACCCAGGTCAGTATCTTTAGGTGTGTATTGAATGAGGGAAGTTTCAGGAATTCTATTTAAAGATAGAAAGATATGATCAGTATCCTGCCACTGAAAGTCTTCAGAAAGAACTAAGCAAAAGATGCAGATATGCCATCTTCTGAACCCTAGCCTGAATTTTATCTTCTAATTGCATGACCTAAGTAATCTGAATTTCTTGTACTCTTTTATCTGAGGTTTTCATATCATCTAATAATCATTGTTTGAGGCTCAAAGCCTATGAAGGTGAAAGCTGTGACAAACTGTTATTCCTGTTTTCTCAATGGGAAAACTGTTTTAGGTAACAGTAATTTTTGATATTAGCACAAAAATAATAGTTGAGCATTGGCTTTCTAATTCCTTCTTCTGTATTTAATCCCGTAAGACATTATTGCTCCAACTGGGAAGGAGTGAAGGGGAAGATGACAGAAAAATAGGACATTTTCCAACATAAGACCTGTGCATTTCTATCATGTATGTTTTTCAAAGTCAAAGGACAGCCTTTAGGGATCCTACTACAAAGTGTTATATTCTAACAATAAGGTCCAAGGAAAAAATATCAAAAAATACAGCATAAGCTACATTACCTTCCAGCAAGCTTTCTGTGCAAAGCAACTACATTACTTGACTGTCTCTCAGGAGCCTGAGAATTAATTAATACTTGACTGACTCTTTGAAGGAATAAAGTATGGAAGGACTCCTTCCATAGTTAGTGCTGTAACTAAATTTCCTTTTAAAGCATATTAAGGCTTTCTGTGTCCCTTTCTAATTATGTATCAGAAATGCCAGATGTTCTGGGTGTACAAAGTGGCACTGATGTGGGGATAGAAGTAACGTTGTTTCAGTGACTTTAACTGTGCATTCCTATACTGACAGCAATGCTGGGGATTTGGTAAATGCTTTAAATTAGAACTGTTTGGCATTGGAACACTGTAGTATAAAAGTTACAATTAAGTGAATTTTCACTAAAGTTGATGTAATTTTGTACTTAACCATGTGTCTGGGTTTGATTAGGATTCAGAGTGCTAGAAGTGCGGCAATCAATATCCTTGTGTTTTACTACTCACAGGCCCCTAACTGCAGCAAACTTTAAAAGATCAATCTTTTATATGCAGGGAGTTTTGTTTGTTTGTTTGTTTTCAACTCTTAGTCTCACTTTTCTGCTTCATCATTTGGGCTAGATAGCCTGAAAAAATTCCTTTGAGGTGACTGTCTTCACTGCTGTCAGAAACAGTGGAAGAAACTCATGCAGGAAATGGGGTGAGCCCTTCTGAGTAGCAGAGACATCAGTGACTAAAATAGTAAATCTGCTAGAGGCTTATGCTAAGGGTCCTTTTCTCCTTGCTTCAGTTTGTACGAATGATGTTGTACAACACCTTTGTTTCGATTTCTTCTCCTCTCACTTCTTCCAGCCTGTTGAAATTCCTGTAGTAGTTTCTTCGATGGTAAGGTTCACCCTTTTTCCCATGTGTGCATGCAGTGCTTAGCATCAAGGATTCTTAAAAATAAATAGATGCACACAGATATTACTGCAACAGAAGTAATAACAACCCATTGGGTTTTCTACTAAGCTTCATTTTCAGTGAGATATTTGAGTCTGTAGGAGATGAATTTTTATTGCTCCTTTTTCTTCTGATGTCCTTAGGAAAGTAATAATAACTTTCCTTTTATGCAACAATTGGGGACAACATACTTTTTTTTTTTTTTTTTTTTTTTTTTCCTGGACTGCTGATAGGGTAAATAATTTTCAGAAATTAGGTTTATACTGTAGTGGATGAAGCATAGCCACACCCAGACTAACTCAATTACATCTGATTTTGACCCAAGATACGGATCTCCATATCATAGTACATGAGAAGTGGGAAAGTGCCTATGTAAGAATTACAAAACTGTACTGTTGATTAGCCTGCAAATTTCATAGTATAATCTATTTTCCCTTTGATAGTACATGACTTATTTTGTAAAGAAAGATGTAAATAGATTTGATAGAGACAGTAACAATTGTAAAGTTGTTGCTTAGTTTATTAAAAAATGACTTTTGTTAACTCTAGAGAATGCATAGGTATTTATTCACAGAACTGTATTTCCAGTTAATATTTAGTTGGTAGTCAGTAATGTAGCAATAAAATGAATTTGCTTTTCAAGTAAAAGGACAGAATAAATGCTCAGATTCTCCAGCAAAGATATAATGCATTGTTATTTTCTGGGAAGGAAGCTTAAAGAAATCAGATAGGATTATACAGGATAAGGGTAGTCATTAGGACTTACTAAATCTGTCCTGTAAAACTATTAAAGATGCCCAGAAAAATACCAGCTATTTGTTTTAAGTGGGAGAAAGCAATTACTGCTCCTTCATGGGGCCAGTTTCAGGGCTGAACCTTATGTATTTCTTTATTGCACTCCAAGTAAAAGAAGTTGAAATTAGTGCAAATATACTGTTTGACATTTTGGTGTTCTGTGACAAGCTATGATCCGCAAGTTCAGCCCTGCCATCACTCCTGTCATGGGACATGTACTGAAGCAATGGATTCCAGCTCTGACAGTGCCATGAGAGGAGATACACCTCTGCAGTGCTATGTTGTCATGTGTGGTACAGTTTTGAAGTTTGAAGCTTCTTGGAAGGTCATTTATAGTACATTAATGTTCAGAAGGATTTTGGTAGTTATGTTATCAATAACCTTAGAAATAACTTGCAGGCCTGAAATATCTATTCACATGCACTTGTCCAGCTTAGATCCTACTAAGTTTAAGTGTCAGAAAGAAAAATGGCAAGGCCATATATTAGTTCAGATGTTCTGCAGTGGCAAAAGAGTACTTAACTGCACTGTGTGGGAGACATTTCTGTGCAGAGTTTAGTCTTCTATCCTCCTTTCTCTAAATTTTCCTTCTTTGCTAAGAATATTTATTTGGAAAGCTCACTGTAGTTATAAAGTATCTTTTTTTTTTTTTTCTTTTAATGGGTGATTTTTGTAGAAAGCAGATTACTAGCTAGTTTTTAAAAGGACATTGAAATTTTTTACTTTCTATCCTGATTCCAATCACTATAATTGCTCTTATACAGCAAATCTAGTAGCTGCATTTATTTCTGCTTCCCTCATATGAAGTAAGTTATGGGCTGTTGAGAAAATCATATGGCCAGTGGCCAGGTATGCATATATTAAAAGGGGAAAGGAGGGGGAAATGCACCAAGAAAACATTTCTACCACAGTGACAGATTTGATGAGATGGTAACTGAATGATGAAAAATTACTGTTAAAAATAATACCAGTTAAAAGCCCCAAGTTGATTTAAAATCAAAACCACTTTGGTTTACATCTTGGGTAAATATAAGGCCTGAGGTGGTTTCAAATAAGATTGTCAAATATTGAATGTTTTAATTTTAAGTTAAACATCTTAGATACAAAAACCCTTGATAGAAAATACAAAAATGTGGTTGTCAGAGCAGGAAAATCAGTATGTCAAGGAGGTCAGAAATGAAGATTGTCAGGCAACATAAATTGACAACTGTTGTCCTGACCTGGCTTGATAATGACAGCCAGAAAACACTGTATGCATTCAACTGACAGGAGTAAGAGGAAAGTATCTCCATGAGAAACTCAACACAAGAGATACCCCAAACCTAACATGATTCATAATAACCTTATTGTGAAGCTGATTCTCTTTGGTTGCACAAGGCCTTTAACTTCTACATGTCCACAGATTACTTATATGTCTCTCAGATTATCTGATAAGAGAAACTTTGCATTGAAACAAACAAAATTCATTCCTTACTGCACACAAAATCAACTATTTTGTGCTATATATATCATACTTTATCTACTGATTTTCTGCTTTAAGTTCACTTTCTACAACATATATTCTCAGGGAAACGCTGTTTTAAGATGAGTTTGTACTTTGTGAGGAGGAACTTCCCTGTAAGCCTCTTGAAGTACTTCTGGAAGTTATTAAAAGCATGCCTACTTTTAGTTTTACCAAAATTATCTCTTTGATTTATTTATTCTGCTGTGCAAATCCCTGATTAAAAATATCTTGTGAAGAGAGAAAAGGATTTGAATATAAATTGGAAAATAGAATAAGCATGCGTACATCTGTAAATTTTCCCCTTCTGAGAAAATAATGAGTTGATAGTGGCGGGGGAGTGACACTTTCAGTGAGGATGTTTCCAAATTTTAAGTAGGTAGCTTTAGCAACTAACTGAAATAAAAGCTTTAGAGAGTAAAATGTAAACGATCTGATAAACTGAATGATAATGATTAGCTCTTATAAGGATATTGTTTAACATGGCCTATTTCCAAAGTCTGCAAAGTTTAAAGGAAATCGTTGAGCATTCCTTATTTGAGCTGTCACATGGAAAAGGTATTTATGTTTTATTTTTTTAACGCAGGATTGAGGGCTGTATAATGCTAAGAACTGCATGATATGGCATGGCATGGCATGGCATGGCAGGTAGGAGCAAAACCTAAAATAGAGTGCTGCATGGGAGAATTAGATGTGCAATTCAAAAAGGTGCAAAGTCTGTTTACAGTCATTGCCTCTAAAAATTTATCCCTGGTTTTCTAAGAAACCTTCTCTACCCATGAGCATTTTGAAGCACAATATTAAAGAACCATTATGAAGCTGAAAATTTAAGTGTTAAGAAAAGTATAAATCTATAAAAACTTTTGGAGCTAGAGAAAGTAACTTTAGAAAAAAAAACAACCCAACAAAAAAGTTGCTGTTCTAAAACTGAAATTAAATGGAGGTAACAACCTATGCAATATTATTTGTAATGTAGGCTGACACTGTACCAGACCATGCTTGTGTACCATACTCTGTCTTTGAACATATTTCACCTTGAAAGCCATCAGACTAGTGTAGGTAAGAATGCTGATCTGAGAATGGTGCCAGGAAATTTTTGTGGTATTTTTATTCTAGTTACTTTATTTCAGCAGGCACAAAATCTCTTCATTGGTGATCCATAGAGAAGCAACATAAAACATTAAAGTTGAGGAATTTTTTTTTTCTTTTTTTTTTTCTTTCTTTAGGGTAGGGGTATTAAAGAGAAGAACTGTTCTTTAGTAGTTTGATAAGGGGCAAATACAGAGATTTCATTTTGCTTGCAGTTTCTGTTAATAGTAGTAGAAATTATTTTAGTTAATTTTAAATGACAGTAATTGGGAATCAAATCCAAGTCAGTCTCTTCACCTTCCAGTACAACTGCTGGAGGAAGATAGGCGCTATCAGATGACAGTTCATATATCAAAACAGTTGCTGAAAATAGTTACACCTATTTTGATAGTGTGCTTATTTCTCTATATTGGCAAAGATAACTGGCTTGAGCAAGATACTTAACTCTTACACGACAAACTGAGTGAAGTGTATCATGTAATATAGTGAAGGAGAGTCACTCATGCTGTATTCAGACTAAGTATGAGAGATGACTGACACTGCTGTTATGACAAAAAAGCATATAAATAGAGATTTGAGAAATGTAGAGTTAATATTCTGTGGGTTTCCATATCCAGATTCACTATAGCAGAGTAGTTGTGATGCCTAAGTTAGGACCTTCAAATAGGCAGTTTACAACTATTTTTCTGACTAGGTTATACAATGCAGGTATTAAGTTCTCTGGATTCCTGATTATTTTCTTGAACAAAAATCTATGACAAATTCATAATAAGGAGTCAGAAAACTGTCTTTACCATGTTTAGAGAGAGTTACTAGTACCTTAGAGTCTGTTGATTTATCATTTGTTCAGGAGTTTCTTTGTCAGCATGCAAAATGAAAAAGGCATTCAAAAGAAAACAAAGAGAGGAGTCTGATAGGATTGCTTTACAATAAAATATTAACAAGATTTCTAATCCTGGCACATTGCTGAGTCAGTGTGACACAGGTCTAGTTATTTGAATTCCCTGTAACTGTAAAGCCAAAATAAAACCAAATGCAAATATTCATATTTCATATGTATCAGAACTTCTCTATGCTACACGTGTAGCAATATATAATTTACAGCAGTGTTGCAGGAAAGATAACAGTATTGCATGGGTTGTTTTAAATCTACTGATATTTCTGTTGGCTTCAGAAGGGGGGGGATCTTGCCTCTTTGTTTTTCTTCCACAAAACAAAAATTGTTATTTTATTACTATCTCTTAGTTTTCTGTATCCTAGCACTGGTTTTCCTTCTCCTGTATGTCTTCACCTAATTCAGTAGTATATTGCCAAACTTGCATTATTATCGGGAACCAGAGAGAATCACTTAGAACCATGATTAAAGGAGTTGAGAAAAGATTTTTTTTTTTTTTTTCTGTAGTAAAGAGAAGTTTATTTAGAGTAGTAAACCTGGAATATTAGTCAAGACTTTCAAAGGCATTATTTTCAGTCATGCCCAATCCTCATTCTGCTGAACATATACAGCTTTGTAACACCAAAACTACATTCTCTGTAGCCAAAATTTTGCTTTTCAAGCCCACACACTTCATATGATTCTTAATGATTCATTTGTTCCTGTGTTGTCTGTGTTGGTAATGGACCTGCCATCTGATTCAGCATGTTAGGTCTTTGCTGCCAAACCATTTCACATGTGCTTGTTTACTCCTATTTCATGCGCTCTGCTCTATCTTCTTCTCCCAGCTATGCCTTCTCCTCGGCTTTTGTGTCTGTCCTGCATCATTTCTTGCTGTGAGGAACTCTGCTGGCCTCTGATTTGGGCTGTGCTTTGGTGACTATTGTATTACACAGTTGTGAGCAATTAAAATTTTCATATGAAGGAAACAGGCCTCTGACAAACTCCTGGGCTGTGAGCACCCACTGAACAGTGCATCACAATTCAATTCACAAGAAGTGAATAGAATATGGCAATTGAAAGCAATACACAGCTGTAACTAACAAATATATCTGTTTTTTGAAAACAATATATTTTAAAATGAATAGATGTCGAAATATATGTGTGAGGAGCTGTGTTATTTTGATTCCTTTGAAACAAATGTGATGGTTTATTTCATTTATTATGTTGGATTTTTAAGAAAGGCCTGACCTTGCAAGTTGCCTATAGCAGCAAATTCCTGGAATCATGTGGAGACACGTTAACATCAACGCGTCTCTGTCTGGCAGAAGTCTACCCACTTGATTTAGTGCAGAAGAGCTCAGCATCATAAAATCTTCAAGCCAAGATTTGTGCTTTTTACTTTCTTTAATAAAGAACCAAGTGTATAAATTGTCCTGAATAAATAATAATGTCAATAACTGCAGAAGATTTTAGTGAACAAATCCTGCCTTTCCATTTTTAAAAATGTCACATCTGGCACAAAGTTATAGGTAGTAAATGTTTGATTGAACATGCTAATCTGAGCAGGGTATGTTTGAGGGAATAGATTGTCTTTATATATTGTTCTCCACTTTGCCTAGCACTGTCTCTCTATATATATTAAACAAGCATTCTCTTTTCCCTCCTTATCTCTTTAATATCACACAGATTGCTAAAATAAATCTCAAATGTTCCTCTATTACATCTCATTTACATCTGTTCTTGACAGATTTCTCACTGTTTTCAGAACTGGCAATGTAATGAAAGAGATATGAGTCATGAGAAACTGGAATAGAAGATAAAGGAAAAATTATAAAGAAAAAAAAATGAGAAAAATTGCAGGGGGGAGGTGGGGGACTCAGAGATATTAAAAGATATATAGAAGTGCAAAATTCATCCAAATAAGATGCAATAGAGTAGATGAACTACAAATGTCAAAAGATAATTTCTTGTTGTTCATCTGTACACAAAAGTTGAAAGCTAAATAAATCCTCAGCAGGCAGAGATGAATGTCTGTTCATTGATGGCAGGTATCTGTGAAGCTCTGTTCACAAAAGACATGGCTGCACTCTTGCTAGTATTTGCCTGTGCTGGCATAGAGCAAGCAGCAGGAATACCAGCAAAATGGCTTGTGCACACGTAGGATTAATTCAAGCAGTTCATGGAACAATGAAAACCAATGCAGCTTTTCTTTAAGATATTTCACCATCTTTTCCTCATACAGAATATTTAAAATACAGAATTCTTATACAGAATATTAAAAAATATCCTAAAATTTAAAAAGAATTATCCAAAGAGATTGAATACTGTGAAGAGAACATAAAACTGCATCTTGTCCAGAATGATCATACACTTAAATTTTTTTTTTCAGCTGACACAAATATTTTATCTTTGGAGCTGCTCTGGTTTGTGGAAACTTTCTTAAAATCATTGATGAAATACTCTAGAGCCAAAAATATCTTTCATCTCCTATTCCTATGGTAAGTATCTTGCAAGTGCCATGCCAACAGTGCCAGGGGAACTGCAGTTGCCTCTTGTCTCAAGAGTAAGATTGGCCATACCAGCTCAAATCAAAAGCCTATGCAGCCCAGCATCCTGCCTCTGATGCAGACCAATAGCAGATACCTTGCAAAGAATATAAGAGCAGAATAAACATAGGGCACATAAAAAGCTTCTCTTGGGGCTTTATTGAACAACAGAAATGTGGAGGTCAAGAATACCAAGGACGTAATAGTTTTGTGTTGTTAATAAATTTTGCTGGATTGCTTTTCCGCATACGGATCTGTGACTAGTGTATACCTCAGTTACTATGCATATCATCAGGCTGGAGTCTGGTTCAAATGATGTTAAGAGATTTCTTGATCAACCACAACTAATTTGACAGGTTAGAAGAACCTAGGGCACCAAGCAGCTTTGTATATTGGTCTGTGAAACAAAAAACACAGAGTTGTTTTTTTCCCAGACAACATAATCTGGGAAACCTTATCTCCATTTAGTCTTCCGAACAACGCTAGTATGTCAGTATTTTTCTGTGCACAAATTTATTAGTCATTTAAGTATATCTGCCCCTTATTAGCTTCTAAATATTGAACTAAAAACTGCAATTAACAAATAGCAAGGAAACTGTTTTGATGTTCCTCAGGTCCATTTTATTTCTATTTATTCAAAGACCATCAAAATCTCTTCAAAACTATAATTTCAGTATTTGATAAATTTTTCTTTTTGCTGAGAGATCTTAATATTTTCACAAAACTAAGCCCCAAGCATTCTACTCTGGGGACCATTGATAATTTAAAGAGGCAATTGCCTCTTTAACCTCATCCTGGGAAATCTGATCCAACAGAGCAGTGGAATCTTTAACTAGAACTCCAGGGAGCTGGATGTTATCCAAACAAGTCTTAATCTGCACAACATCAATATTCATTTTATTAAAACCTTTCTGTAAATAATGTAACAAGGGAATATATCTAGGTTTTGTGGTGTTATTTTATTTTAATTATTGTCTTATTATTACATCTTAATAGCCAACTTACTTGCTATAAAGTTTACAAAATAATAACAGAATTCAGAGAGATATGCAGATCTGATCTTTTTAAGTATATGCTTCAGAGATCATCTACTATAGTGAAGCATCTTTATTAATGGCTGCATCACATGTCTGCCTCCTTTGCAAATCAGATGAATCCTACTGAGAGTACCAAATGCAAATGTTAAATTGCATTCTCTCTTCTCCATATGTGCCCACCACTGATGTTGCTAGCATGCTATCCTTGATCAGTAGGAATGACTATCTTTAGAGAAGCCATGCTGCTGAACTATGAAACATATATAGTGTCATTTTGCTACAACTATTCACAGAATAATATAGCTGCTGACATTGACCATAGAAATCACTCTGAACAGGATAAGTTTACACTGTTGACACATTTGCAGTTGTTTAATAAAAAACACATTAAAACAAACATAAGCTATAAAATCAGACTGTTTTATTTTTTGCACAGTGTCATGACATAGGAGAAAGAAAGTAGATATTCCATTTTTTCTGAAGTTACTAGAACTTTTGTTCTAGTAATATTTCATTAATAAGACACCAAAGAGTTCAGGCAATGCAAATGATAACACAGTCTCCCATTTTATTTTTAGCCTTAAAATATTGTAGTAATAAAACCTGTCATAATTAATTCCAATACTGAATCATAGATATCAGAGACAAAAAAGCCTTTAGAAGAACTACATCTTCTCGTCCTCTCTTGAGACTTATCGTGGAGAATGCAATTGTGAGGCTAGTTTGGTTTTTTTTTTCAAGAAAGATAGGTTTTCCTATTATACATATTTCTCTGATCTGTTGTTATGTTTTTTATTTCTAAATATCACATGACAGATTAATGAATTTGGTCCCAAGGAAACAAACTGAACTTGGACCAAAATTGTATCAATATTTCATCCAGAAATGGAACTGTCCCTGAAATTTTTGCTGACCTCTGACTAGAATCAAAGAGCACCATTTTCAGTCACAGATGAAATGAACTTGGAACTAAAGAGAGAATGCTCTAGTTCTTGTTCAGTATGTTTCTGTCAGCTAGTCCTCAAGCTCACTTAAATGAACAAATTTCACACAAGAGAAATCAGTGGCAAAGCTATAGCCAAGGCTATAAAACAAATTACTAAGAAGTCACATGTTGTGGGTTCATAGCACATCAGCAGTGACACAGTAATTGTAAGTTTTTGCAGCAGAGAAGCACTGAGGTAGTTTAATATCAAACAGGTAAGCTCACCGTAGTGCCGAATCATGGGCTAGCACAGCTAGATTGTGGGGTGGCATTCTCAGGTAGTACCACCCTGACCACTAATGTAGAACAGCTGACAGAGCACTTGTTCACAGCATAGCTCACCTAAAGGCTATGTCATTCCGTTGCCTACTTCCTCAAGTACCATTGCCTCAGCTTCTTGTTAGTAATGTGGGAAAGCTAGGGAAATATTATTCTGGAGTGAAAACCATTAATTCATATGTGTTTTGCTGTCTAAAATTTTTACCTCATAAAAATATTTCATTTTCTTCTCCTATGATAAATTCAGTATCTAAAGTATTGATTGTTGGATGCTGTGTTATGGAAAAGAATCCAGCCCCTCAAACCCCAATGCAATAAACTGTGATAAAAATTTTCCTAGGAAGGACAACTGTTATCTTTAAAGATAAATCTGTATTGCCTGATTTGCTAAGTAATCTGAAATCATTAAATCTCCTTAGTACTACCCTAAATGGAGGATAAAATAAGTTGTTTTCCTAGCAAAGTTCTATATGAGACAAAGGCATGCTGATAAAATACATGGTTGAGTGGAAATGATAATGCTGACCATGATAGGAGCTTTTCAGTTTTAAAAGCAGCTCTACAGATGATTTTGGTAACTACTTTCCTGTGAATTATAGTTAAAGCAGAAACATCAATCGCTTGACAGAATGACTCCCTCTACATTCATTTTCCTACCTTATTCCATATCATTTTGCAGATATGATACACCAGCAAATCAAAACAACCTTTGTGGTTCCCACTGCAATTTAGGGAGGGACTGCAGAAATCCAAGCTTTCTTATGCTATTCTAATTTATACTGTCTGCAGTGAAGAATTTATTTCAAATAATCCTATGTCCAGAATAATTTCTGAGTACTACAGGCTACCATGAGTATGTGTAAATTAACCTGAATGAAGAAACTGTTTCATCAGTCCTGGCTCCATCAAAGATAAAATTCCTGGAAATAATGAAGCTAAGTAGAAGAATTTCAAGCAGTTCTTCATGTTAGTGAAGTGGAAGATAATTTGAAGGTGGTTTTATTTTTCATAATAGCATTTACAACAACTGCTTTTTCTAATTAATGTGTATTCTTGCACATATTATTCTTACTAAAATGTGAACAATGATACACTACAGGTAAAAATGAAACTTCTGGGGTATATGTTTTTAACAAATAAAACCAACATTTTAGAAGTTTGTCACAGAAGGCTTTTCATAAATCTGAAAACAGATTAGGAACAAAACCTTAGAATCAAAATTAAGCCTTGATGAGAAAATTTGAACCAGACTTTCATGACTGTAGTTGCTCAGCAAATTCTAACATGCATAGCACAAAGCCACCATCCATTTTGAAACAGAGCACAACCTGAAGTATTATAAAGCTCCTGGGAAAAGATATGAGGACGTCACCTGACATAAGTTAGTCAGAGTTGCAAGCGTCAAAAAGTATGTATAGCATAGATAAAAAGATCTTGATAGCTTTAGTGAATCCCTTCATATAATCTTTGTGGCAGAAGATGAATGGACTGTTCACCTGAGAGCAAATTGGACATTCATTATTCTAATATGGAAACTGGTACATAGGTATTGCAGCAAGCACTAACACTGTAAAACATGAAAATGTAGTAAAAAAGCAAATATATAAAATCTGGGATTGTGGAAAATGAGCTAACCTTAAAAAAAAGAGAAAAAAAAAAAGAAACATACAGGTCATGAAAGTGAATTCAGAAAAAATGAGTCATGAGCTGAGGAAAAGCCTGATGGTCTCTCTTTCAAGAGAAACTTATGCTAATGATGTGGCAGAATAGAAGTGGAAGACCCAATTCATCCCATCATCTGTGTGTATTTAAACAACCTTGACTTATCCTAAGGGAGAAAGTAAAACAGAATCATAACTGTGCTATCACTACAAGAGTTATACTCCAAGGTTCTTAGTTTTGGTCACTTTAGAAAAAAGAAAGAAAAAAATACAAAAGGAACCATTCACTTACATTTTAGCTAAAACAATGCACATGGATATATGAAAATACATTTTATTAACTACAAGGAGGAAAATGTTATGAGATATGATCAATGCCAAATAATTTTTATGCTTGATTGATGAGCAACATCTGACAGAGATCCCTAGACAAACAGGGGACACATTTATGAGCATTTATACTTTGAGGGATTGCCTTAAACTGCCATCTGAGCTTTGCTCACTTTGTGTATATGGAAAAATATAATTAATTTTGGTGATAAAAATGCCACCACAGTTTACACAAATTTTAGTCCGGAGGAAAAAGTAGATAAGCATGACCAGAAAAACATGAAGAGTGGACTGAACCATAATTCCTTGGTTAAAGATAAACTAACAAATGTAATGTCCATAAAATGAAAATGGGGTAGCTGGAACAGAAGACAACAAGGTAAGATTTTCACGTGCATTGCTGTTACATGCACTTCACTGACTTAACAGACAAGAAAGGGAAAAGAAGATTTAGCAGTAAGAATACTCAAATAATTGCACTTGTGTGCAATCTAAGGTTTAAAGCACATGTCTGCAAAGATGTCCAATGAGTATAAGGGCTAAGTATCTAAAAATAAGGATTAAGAAACCAAGGTTGTTAATTGTGGAGGACCTATTCCTGAGGCAGGAAAACAGTATGTACAAAAATTAGATCTCCCACAGATGCTTTAAGGAAGATATTTGATATTTTTTTGAAATAACACAAACAAATGTTTTACACTTGCTAACATAAGCTGAGTATCTGTATGCTCCAGCAGAGAAGGAAACTTCAGCAGTAATGTGTGGATATAAAAAGATCCTTTCTTTAAATATGCTGAAATGCACCACTTGCTTCAGCTGCCAAAAGGAAGCTGGACTATCGCCTTTCCCAAGAATACAGATTTTATTTTTCTGTAGAAATTATGATTTGTAAATTGAATATAAGTTTCACTGCACTTTGCTGATTGCAGCTGCCTACTTTGAAATATTTGTCAAATTTTGATGAAGCATGGGCCAGATCTAAGCAATCAATGTATTGATTTGATTTTTTAAAAAGACTGCTTTTAGGCAAAATGTGGACTTTATTAGCCAGAGTAGAAGTTCAGGAGGGCATCAAGGATTTTAAACCACAACAGCACAATTGTATTTCCAGTCCCTCTCCCAGCCATGTATGGAGCTTTCTAAGGTTTATAAATATAATACATTACAAGGATATTTGTTTACAAATATCGGTGTAGTGATTCAGAAAAATGTGATAAAAGACACTACTTCCATTTGGGACCTGAAAAATGTGAGAGTAGGGAGCTTATACACCAGATTTATTTGAGTGAGTTCTGTCCTACCTGATAGCAATATCTGTCAAGAGGGTATAATTCAGTGTGTGTGAGTTTAAATGGGTTGCAGTGAAGATTAGTTTAATGGTGACTGTCAGACACTGGATGAAGGGTCACATCTGAGACAAGAATCAATAACGAACCAAAGGCATTAATCCTTTTTGTGTGGTTGTGTAACATGTGAGTTGGAGGCTATAAGTTTTATATGAAATGTATGATTCAATGTATTAAAAAACTTAGTTGAACACAGTCCTTCCAGGCAGAAGATGGTGGTTTTTCTCACAGTAAGTTAATCGTTGGAGAGTAGTTTAGTTAAGGACTAAGTCAATGCGTGAAGACAGCCAGACCCCTGATTTTACATTGTCAAAACAAATGATCTGCCAGCAGTAGTTTTTGCATTTCAAGGGAAACCACAGATCAAAGCAACAGTGTAAGCCATGCTGGAGGTCAATTAGATATGTCTTGTCGGTTCACTAAGGGCTTGTGTTTGAGTGCCTGGAAGAGTATTGCAGTAACTGGAAAGGTGTAACAGACTTTGCTTGGGAAAGGATGTCTATCACTAACTAGCTCAGTTTTAGGAGAGAAGGCGCTGGAGCAGGGATGTGAGAAACTCAAGGTCCCTTAGACAACTGAAGTCTGAACTGGGTTCTTGGTGAGAAAGTGTTAGCCAAGCCCCCTGAACACCATATTCATTACAGCATTAGCCTCCCAAACCTTTTTTTTGATTGCCCTAGTAAGGGAAATTTCATTTTAGTTATATTATCAATATTATCCCTACGGAGAGTTTGTCCCTAGAGGAATTATATTTTCTCTGCATTTCACTAATATTCTTAAATATGTTATATTCCTTTATGTATTTCCTCCTTCACTGTACTTGCAACTTCTCTTAGTTAGTTATCATCTTTAAGAATGATGAATATACCATCTATTCTCTTCTTTCAGAATATGGTTAGAAATGTTAAATCAGAATGGGCCTAACACAAATTTCAGAGGAGAGCTCACCTAAAACAATGTTCTTCCATTTAAAATTACCTTACATTGACCGTCTTTGAACCACTACTCATATCACAATAGGCTCCTCCAGAATAATTTTATTTAATTCTATAAGTCTAATTTTGAGACACATTGTACAAAAATCTCTACCAAACTCAAATTATACTCGGCTCATTTAGTTAACTGATAACATAATCTTATTCAAAGTCATTCAAATTTACTTTCCACTTTTATACTTTGAACGTTTGCACTGGCTGTTCTTGACTTTGTTGTTAACCTTTGAATGCTCATAGATCTTCTTTTCTAATATTTGTTTCAGTATTTTTTTAGGGAGAGAATTTCTCAATCTTTTCTTTGTCCTATTTGCTCTCTGACTGATGCTCTTTCTCTCCCACAGTGACTGTTTAACGTTTTTTGCCCTGTAATGAATTCTGCCTGGAGACAGAGGAACCAAACCTCAGAGCAGACTTTGCACAGCTTCACAGAATTCAGTGAGAAGTGTTGACAAAAACTCCATCATGTGAAGTCCTGGAATACAATGTCTCAAAAGATTATACTGAGAAACAGCCTGATTTCTGACTGGGTCACCAGCATCTCTATAATTTGATCAGCAAACCAACACAGAGGAGTATGTCCACCCTGTCAAAGGGACAGCCTGAGAATGAGCCTTATAAGATACAATGTAGGAGTGACTTAGCCTTTTCCAGAGACAGTTTTGCTGTCAGTCCACCAAAAGTTACAACTTAGCATCATCCTCTCCATGGAAACCACAGTCTGTTTTATAAGTAATCTGCAAATACAGTTATTGAATTAACCTTGATTTATTGGGGATTGCACTGAATGGAAAAGTAAACCCAGTCTTGTTTTCTTACTTGTGTTCATTTCAAGGTTTTTCTTCTAGCTCTGTCCCCAAGTCTAGAACACACTCTGTTTGTGTTCTGGGACTGTTTAGAGCATGATGGAGATAAGAATTGCATTGGCTATTTTTGCTTTAAATATTCAATATTCCTAAAAGTTACTCTAGGTTTCTAAAAGTTGATGGGTATGTGATTGCATTGTTGTGTTCTTCAAAGACCTTGAGAAACTACTGAGAATAGGAAGGTTAACAGTTTCAATTTTGTTTTAATGAGATACTGCATTCTTGAGAAGCTGTAGAGATAAGGAGAGAAGTAACTACAAAATAAATGAGAAAAAGCAGAGATGCAGCAGAGAACTAGGAGATACAGGACTCTACAAATGAAAGGCTCAAGGAACATGCTGTGGGAAATAAAATAAGGAACAGTCAAAGGGAAAGATCTCATCTTTGTATTGCATGTTTCTATTTTTGTAAATCAGTAATAGTTGTAAAAAGCTGCATTGAGATCACCATCTGGTTCTGACACCAGATTATGGTAATGTAAAGTGTAATGTTGTTCAGCAAGACTCGGTGAATGATTTGAAAATATGCTGAGCTGTTGCTGCATCACTCTTCAAAGTGAAAGTCAGATTAGAGGTAGAAAGGAGACTGTGCAACATTTGTTTGTCCCAAGGTCACTGCAAGAAGCTTTCACAAGACTTTGTCACTAGTTTGTGATGAACCCCGTGCTCTGAAGCTCACGTGTTTCCAAAACAGATGATTGACGAATGCTGTGGTATTTTAATTTGTTTTCCAGCTGTTTAAAATAAAGACTGAACAGCATGACAACAACATTAATTTCAAGTTTTGGAAATGTATGAGTTTGCCTGTAAAACTGCAGTTTTTAAAAGTTGCAATCTTACTCTGAGAGTGACACTACTTGTGACTGTCCAACACGTGCTTCTAAGGAAATACCACAAAACTTTTGAACATCTCATCTGAGAGTGCCACGATTCTACAGTAAACTCAGGAAAAAATATTAAAATAACTGAAATTCATTGTCATAGACTTAAAAAATGTCAGGATGATTTCTGAGTTTGTGTTTCTCAGACAGCAAGTGTAATCATTACATAATGTAAAATGTTTACACCAATTCTCAGCACAGAAAACTGTTGTCCTACATAGTTACTGATGCTAATAAGTAAAATTGGTTTCAATTGAATTATATACTTTTGATATAGTTTAATATATTTTAAAAATTACATAATTTTAGATTGTTAGTGCAAAAGTATATTTTTAATGTAGATGAAAAACTTTTGTTAATAAGTTTACCTTCACCCTGGGTAGATTCTTCCCTCTTTGCTTTAAGGCTGTAGAAGATGGTGTTTTCTCAAAAGTCAAGTTCTCCCTTGTAAATGCTTTTTTAAATACAGATTTTCTTAAAAAGGAAATTTTCAAACAAAATAACTTGTTCAGAATGCAAAATTTGATAATGAGAGTAGATGTCCAGCCCTTGAAGATGGATGGTTTTACTCTCTGTGTGAAAATGTGTTGAAAATATCTACCAGTTAGTGCAGTTTCCTGCTCCAAAGGCAAAATATTTGGTTTTATGAGTCTGCTGTCTAAGTCAAATCTGGTGGAGATGATTTAATAGAAGCAGATAGAGGGAAAAGGGAAACTGCTTAACTGACTCTTCATTTTGACTGCAGCACTGTAGTGAGGCCCTGCAGCACACAGTTTTGGCTCTCTAGGCAAGTGCAGCTGTGAACTGGGCTCCCAGATCCAACTGGAACTGAGATGTGGATGGGAGAAAAAGGTAAGGGTGCTTTGCCCTGGCTTATCTTTCTGATCTACTGCTTCTGCTGCCTGACTCTCCACTGCTAGGGAGAAGCTGACACTCTGCGGTGCTGCCAGCCTTCCTAGGAACTTTAAAAGCTTCTCTCCAGTTGTTGCAGCTGGGCTGTGTGTTTCTATATTACAATGATTTCAAGTCTGCCAAAGAAGTGACTGATTTGGAATCTGGTT